>NC_133976.1:28425395-28763966 GCF_047716275.1 Strix uralensis | reverse complement strand
TTAAAGAAACCCTCCACAAATACTCTGTTTCAGTTTCACCTGGCTTACACAAAAACTTAGCCCGAAGTTTGCTAAGCTTAGGTCCTGTCCAGGAGTTCGTACAGACAGTGGTTCGGGGGTTCCTGCCTTGTGGACCCGTATGCCTTTCTGTTTTAATGAGTGGTTGCACATTTATTTTCTCCAATTTCTCTATTTCATCCAAACTATTTTCATCAGACCCTCCCCAGATGTCCTCATTCCACTCCTCAAGGTCTACACTTGTAATTAACTTTTTAATCTGGACAATACTGGCACATTTTTTTGCTCATACCAACATAATTTCAATTTTTTGTTCCAATAACCACTTTCTTTCTTTCTTTCTCATAAGAATTCTGTCCTTAAACAATCAATTTCCAATCATTTCTCTAAATCATCTTTCTTCACTACTGCAAAGTAATCTTGCACCTAAATCAAACAGGTACCTAAGAAGATGCATGTGTTTCCTTTACTTCTCCCATCCCCAAAATTTTTGGGCCTCTGTTCTAACTTTCTCACAACTGCTACCAAATCAAACCACTTCTCCTTCACCCATTGTACATGTGGGGGAGAAGATTTCACAGAATACGTAACTACATAAATGTTACTTACTCTGAGAAGTAGTAACTCTATTCTGCATATTGTAAAAGACTTAAAAGGAAGCCTGTCTCTTACTCTGGGAAGAGGATACATAACTATGCCTCCGTAATAACTCCTCTATCAACATCCTGCCAACTACACCAATTGAAATGTTGCGGAAGCTCTCAAATAAGCAAATAATAATTGAAATAAAATTTATTTTCAACACAACTGACCAGCACTCTGCAAATATACAGACGGCAGGTTCAGATGTCCGTGAGAGGAGAATGAAACTATCACCGCACAAACTCCTAGGGTTTAGCAACAACCCAAAACACTCAGTCACTCCCCTAAAAAAAAGAGGGCTCTCAACCTCAGAGAATTTTTTAGAGTAGCATCCCAACTCATAGAGGAAACCTCAAGGAGTTTCCTTGGGTGATATCCTGACCCAAGGGGAGAGCCCTCAACCACAGCCTCAGTGCTCCAGGGGGAGACTAGCTTAAAACGGCTCCCGCAGGGGACTCCATTTATACCCAAGCCAAACCTGATCTGTGGTCAGCCCTGAGGGCTCCAATTACCGTAAAGCCCTGAGAACAAGAGAACAGGAAAAGGAAATCAATGGGCGCTACATTTCAGCAGCCAGGAAGCCCCATTTTCATCGGGCAGGTGCACCTGCCACAGAGTGTGGGCTTAAAAGCAAAAAAAGAAAAAGAAAAAACAACCCCACAAGAATTTATGTCATGGTTTAAAGTTAAGGGGAACACTCAGTCTTGCATATAGCTTTTACTGTATATGGTAAGAACAAGGTTGGTGTCGACATCTGAAAGAGCAACTCTCTTCCAGTACGTTTTCAGCTGAAGTAGATGAGATGGTAGATAGCCTTCTGAGGATTTTGCTTCAGTTTTCAAACTCTGGTTGCTAATTTACTGTACTGCAGTGTTGTGTGATCCATGCTGGAATTACATTATCTGTGACCTACTTTTCAAAATACCGTTTTCAATGAATTTATCAAACCTTGTGCATCTAAAGTAACTGTTACTTAACATTCAGCTACTACTTTGATTTTTAGGCTTGTCCTTGCATTATTAAAACTAGAGCTTTTTTGCTTTATTTAGCTGGAATTATTTCTGCAATGGGCTTTGTGCCCCAGGCAGACTATTTCAGTTTCTACTTTTTTAAAGCTATACCGATGATCAGTAGTTTTAGATAGCTTTGAAGAGACAAAGTGCTCTATAAATGTTATTATTTACTCTGAAAAGTAGTAACTCTATTCTGCATATTGTAAAAGACTTAAAAGGAAGCCTGTCTCTTACTCTGGGAAGAAGCCAGTTAATGCATCTGCTGTATTTTATCTCCATCTACTGTGTTTCAGGAGCTTAATGTTTATGGAAAGAACCTTGGTTTTGACAAATTTGACTGTCACTAACAACAGTAGAGATGATTTTAGTTGTGTGTTTGCTTAAAAGGATGGGTCTATATTTGAAGTGACATCTGATATCTTAATTCCTCCTGGTTCAGGCTAGACAGTATATGCAGATGCTACCAAAGGAGAAGCAGCCTGTCGCTGGCTCGGAAGGCGCGCAGTACAGGAAGAAGCAGTTGGCTAAGCAGCTGCCTGCTCACGATCAGGATCCTTCAAAATGCCACGAGCTCTCCCCCAATGAGGTTAAGCAGATGGAACAATTTGTGAAGAAGTACAAAAACGAGGCGCTTGGCGTAGGAGATGTCAAGCTCCCTGGTGAGGTGGAAACGAGAGCTACTGACAAGAATAACTTGAACAATGGTGACAGAGGCACTTCAGCTGCTGTAGGAGCGATGGAGGACAAGTCCCCAGATCGGAAAGCATCTCAGTATGTAAGTAAAAGAAAGGAAAGATAAAACAAGAAGGTATATTACCATCCGAGTGCTCTCTTTGGTCGTTTTAACCCAATTAACTTGTTTGTTAACTTGGAATAGGGAAAATCTGGGGAGGGAAAGAAAGAAGGGGAACTGGAAGACATTGTGATTGTCTGCACAGAACCCTGGTTTCTGACCGTATTTAGTGCATTGCAGCAAATAACTTCCTAGGGGACCTTTTCATCCTTGTTGCAAAAACATGTTAGTTTGGAGATCTAGTATAGCAGGGTGGCTTTCACAGAACAATAATCAAGAAACTTGTGTAGTCTTACAAACTAATTGCTACACTTTTCTCCTCTTGAAGAGTTTAGTTTAATTTTAGAAGCCTGTCTCCTCCTCTTTCTTGGAAGAGCACCAAAATTATCCACTTAGCAAATTCTGTTTAAAATTAAATGAAACTAAGAAATAATAAAGTAACACCTCTCCCTCCCATGTTCAACAAGCCAAGCTGTATAATGGCTGTTTTGACTAGCCTTCTTTTCTTATTCAAATCTACTTTTTTGATTTATTTTTGAATTTGGCATCTGATTTCTGCCTTGTAATAGCACAATAAAAAGTAAGCTGTATAAAGTTACCCAGTTTTGATTGATATTTCTAAAACTATGGCCTTAATAAAGTATTTCTGACATGACTTGCTAATCTCTGCTGTGCATGTCTCTGCTACCAACCATGAAAACAAAATAGGGGTAGGATTACTGAAGTAACATTAAGTTAGTTTAGTGAAGGTAGACCTTCATTTCAGAGTGGCAAAAGCTCCTGTAACTTGTTTTCCGGAAATGTTGCTATTATATGTATGAATACCAAAATTTAGTTGTCTCCAGGTCACTTACAGGAAATGAATATACAAGTTCCAGATGGAGATAAAAGTTTGTTAACATGGTTGCAGAATATGGCTTTCAGTGTTATCAGGGGTTGCGGTGCGCTTTTTTGTGTGTTTTTGTTGTTGTTTGTGTTTTAAACTGACAGTGTATTACTTCTGGTGTAATTCATATGGAACATAAAACCAACACTTAAATTTTAGCTTTGAACATGGCCACTTGCTTTTATCAGTCATATGCTGTGCCATTTGGTTACCTGTAGCTACTTTCTAAAATTAATTATTCAGTTATTTTTGCCATTATCTTGTCATGGAGATTCTAAGATACTAAGAAGTTAATTTATCATGGCTTGATTGGGTTGCTGTCATTTTGTCTAAACTCAGCCTCTTCTGCTGAGTTACTCTAGTTTCACCAGAGCAATTCTTTGCCTGTCTCCTTGAGAGAGACCTACAGAAATACACACCTTCCATTGTACCCTGCTGGTTAACTGGTTTGGACTACATCAGTCAAGGGCAGGAAGCACTCTGTCATCTTGAATAATTGTATCTAAAGGTGCTTCGTTTTTACGTTACATCTATTGATCACTTCCAAACTTTCTTACTCAAGCACCTGAGTATACCTCCTACAGTTTGGGCCAGGCATGTCTCAACACTGTGGGCAGTGATTTAGAAAGAGACTTAGAAGTGTTTCATAGTGTAAGTGAACATTTGAGTTGCTTATCTATTGGTAGGTACTGAGTTTACCCTGGGCTAAATAGTCAGGATTTAAATATATATTTATCTTAAATTTTTTTTTCCTGATTTCTGCAGTGTGACTCAGCTACGTGCTGTAGCATTATCTCAACTTCTTTTTTTTTAACAGTTCATAATAAACCAATACAGAGAAGAGCTCTTAAATACCTTGCAGAAGAATTGCCATCCTTGTCTACACTTTTTTCTGTCCATTAGTTCTGCATCTTTGCTCTCCAAATTTTCATGTGTGTTGTCTTTCAGACTAAGTCTGAAAGCATGTATTCCTGTAGCTGTGGTAAACAGAATCTCTTGAAAAACTGATTTTCATTATAGGAATGGATTGCAATTCTTTTAAACCTTATTAAAAAACAACAAAACACAAACAATGAGGTCTTCACTGTTAATGTAAATATACCTATAATAATTGCCTCTATGTTTAAAAAAAAAAAATTTATTTCACCATGACTGAAAGCTGAAAAACAGAAAAATGGATATTCAGCGTATTTTCATCTTGTAAAAGAAGCAAATCTCTTTATGCACCTTTTAACCACCTAGGCTAGGGATGCTGCATATGGTAGGTAAATGTCTTGCCCTCATCTGGGTCCACACAACTACTAAACCTTCCAGTTTGACTCCTCATGGAATATGAGGTCTGAAGTAGAAAGAAGAGACAAAAGGCTTTATATGCATATATATTTACACTTTCCCTTTCATTAATTCCTCTTTCATTCTGTTCCAAACTGTTCTTTCTCCCCTTTTGATGTCTTTCTATGTATATTTTGAAATTGCTTGTCTGAAACAAGTGTGGAGATCTGATCAATGTGCTTTACAGCCGAGACACTTTATATGTTTGGGGTTTTTTATACATATGCACATACACAAGTAAAAAAGCCATTTGTGGCTGGGCTTGTAGTGATGTGAATCATAGAGAAAACCTTCCCAGGCTGTTCAGCCCAGTCCACAGACCAACTGGAGTACAGGAAATGCCAAACTGATGATTAAACTGTAGATAAAAATTTTTGTTTCAGTAACATAAACCACCTGTGTTTTTTGACTGGATGACAAAGCCGCCTCTGTAAGCAGGTATAGGGCAGAAGACTGACTATGAACTTTCTGGAACTATTTGTAGTGTAGCTGCGTTCATAAACTTTGTAGCTCCGTTTCGGTAATCACTCTCCCCATCCTAAGATTAATCACAGACTGTTGGACAACAGCCATTAGTGACTAGCATCCCTAGAACACAGCTTTAAACAGGATGAGTTTGAAATATTCACAATTTTTTTTTTCTTACCAGTGATGAAGATATGTCTTGACCTTGTCATGACCTATAAGTACAGCCATTTTCTAGTGTGTTCTAGTCATAGTCTAGTTAGTTAGTTTTGGAGGCTCCTTATTCTCTCCTTATTTGTGAGTATGTAAGGCTTGTAAATTAATCCTAATTGCCTGTTGGTTTTTTTTTAAGAACCGGACTGTAGTTGCAAGAATGTGAATATGGCAAAAAATAATAATGCATTTAAGTAGCCCTAGTGCTATGTTAGTAGAATGTGCATCACCTTGAATTGTTTAGTTAAACCTGTACTGTGGCATCATGTCACACTAGTATCTGATCATGGGAGTAAACTAATGCTTTCATTTCAGTCTGGGAAGGTGGTATTTATTAAATGTCAGTAATATGTAATTGCTATAAATGTACCTCTTCAAAAACATATTTAACTCCGTAATAACCTCTTTTCAGTCCTGCTATCGCTGCAAACTGAACATGAAAGAAGGTGACCCAGCTGTCTATGCAGAACGTGCTGGATATGACAAATTGTGGCACCCAGCTTGTTTTGTCTGTTGCACCTGCAGTGAACTTCTAGTAGATATGATCTATTTCTGGAAGAATGGTAACCTGTACTGTGGAAGACATTATTGTGATAGCGAAAAACCCCGCTGTGCTGGATGTGATGAGGTAGGAAATATCCTAGTCCTTTGTTTTGACACACAGGTTTGCTCCCCTGAGAAGATTTTTAGTAATCACATAAGTGCAGGGAGATGATGTGCCTTCACCAGTTTTAGCTGCTCGTAGTTGCAAGGAACAGAAACTGATATGAACACTCCACATTCAGTAAGATCCATAGTTTGCTTTGGATTTGATGGGGATTTTGTGCAGTCTACAGGGACATAGGATGTAATACATGAGTGCAAATTCTTGTACAAAGTCCCAGTTACGCAGTTGTTTCCCCATGAAGGTCACTAGGGGGAGCGCCTTACTAAATTACACTTGTGCAGCATACAGAGAGCAGCCTGCCTGGTGTCTTTGGCATCTATTGGCTCCTAATAAATGAAATGGAAGCTTTTGGGAAACAATCAAACAAGTGAATGCATTCATTTTGTTGTTGAAATAATTTGAGACTGTGGAATCATCAGGAGTTCCTTGGAAATTATAAAACATCCTGAGGCTAGCTTTATTAAAAAAAATACTATTCAAATGCATATATTAATATTTGTTTCTATCTTCCTAATAGCTGATATTCAGCAATGAATATACTCAAGCAGAAGGTCAAAACTGGCACCTGAAACACTTCTGCTGTTTTGACTGTGATTGTGTTTTGGCTGGGGAAATCTATGTAATGGTGAATGACAAGCCAGTCTGCAAACCCTGCTACGTGAAGAACCATGCTGCAGTAAGTTCCTTACAGACGTGTTGGTGCTGTGAAAGAAGGGCACGTACACTTACAGAGCTTGAAACTCTTACTTTCTCCCAGTGTGGGAGTATCGGAGTATAAACTGAATGCAAGTTTAGGCTCAAGTCGATCATCATTTTTTCCCCTTTGAAAAAAAACGCAACAACCAAACTTAAAAGCAGACAGGTATTTTGTCAATTCATAAACTTGAACAAATGCCACTGGAGAGAGGGGAGGCTGTTCTGAAAATACCTTTAACTTTGCCAGTGGTGAAGCAGGATTTTGTAGCAAGAGGAGGAAGGTAGGTGAAGATGAGCAATGCTGCTAAACATTTATTTTGTGTCAGTCATAGTTCATTGTGACCAGTGGGATTCAGCTTCAGCTGTTCTGCTAAAAGCCTGTAGTTGCAACTTCAATCTAGGTACTTTGTTTCTTTGTATTTCTAACCCCATGAGTTATAAAGGAGAGTGACTGACAGGATAAAGCTAGAAGTTTGAGAAAAGATGATAGTTCTTGATTCCTAGGAAGTCTGATTTGAGATGATGGTCCCATTCATATCTGCCAATGAACTAGCTGTTAGTTGGGAGTTCAGTTTAATGTGCATCTAGACTGTTTTGTATAGTTAATGGAGAGAAAAACTATTATCTCCAGCTGGCAGTTAATAATCTTCTGAGGTAGATGTGAGGAATTATCTTTTGGAGAGCCTTTTTTCCTCTTAAAACATTAACTCCCTTGAGATTCAAATGATAAATTTTGGCAACCAGATTTTAAGATTAATTACATCCAAGACTTTGTAGTAATCTTTAATTCTTTGGTATTGCTTTACAGCTGCCAATGCACAGGAAGATTTGTAACTAATCTTTTGAAATGTATGAGTTAATATATGGAGATCCGTGCTTTTGACACAAGTTTTTATCATTATTTGGGCATTGGGAAATCCTAACCATCATAACTGTCTAAGTTTAGTCCCAGCAGCAACTAACTTCTGTGCATTTTATTATTTTGTTTTGTGTCCTCGGCTGCATTCTGATTGGAAACTCTTCTTTAAAATAAAGGAAAATCAAAAACTGGAGACTTATTTCAAAGGCTTCTTTTAACACCTGCCTCTCTTTTCCAAAAACATTTAAGAATTCCAGCTTTTATTGGACTTGTAGAGAGGATGTGTATGCTTCATTTCAGTGTCATTTTGTTTCTAAACAGATCTGCCAAGGCTGTCATAATGCTATAGATCCAGAAGTTCAGCGTGTGACATACAACAACTTCAACTGGCATGCTACGCAGGAATGCTTCTTGTGTTCCTGTTGCAGCAAGTGTCTAATTGGTCAGAAGTTCATGCCAGTGGAAGGGATGGTCTTTTGCTCAGTGGAATGTAAGAAAAAGATGATGTCTTAAGAGAAGACATGCACAGAACCAAGCATTGCTGCGTTCCAAAGGCTCTTGCATTTCTACTGTAAAATATATAGTATCGGGGCATTTAAAGTTATTGGAAGTATTAAATAGCATTTTCCCAAAGATTTTTTTTTAACAACTAAAACTTGCTATGTAATCTTCATTTCTTAGCCATAATAATACTTTCCTTTTTGGAATATTGTTCCTGAGTCTTATGTTAAATTACTTTGTATCCAGAAATGCAAGAGAAAATGTGTTATGAACTATATACACTTTAAGGGAGCTGTTCATTGTGAAGGATCTTTTTGCTGTATCTTGTCTAATGGAAGAAGAAAATGTGAAGATGCTCCAATTTTTCTTGTTTTGTATGATAAATGTAACTCTTTCACTTTTGGTTTCACTAATTTATCATTTTTATAGTTTCCTTGCTTTCATCAAGCACTTTAGACAAAATGATCAGCTTTACTGCCACATACAGTTTTGTTGGCTAGACCTCAAGTATGCAGGGAGAATGAAGCTTAAAAAAAAAGTTGCCTGTAATCACTTGCTGCTTGCTGACACACGGGTTCTTGAGGGATAGTGATTACTCTCACATTCATTTGTAAAGTAACTCTGCACCCGTAGAAAACTGTATTGGCTCATGTTTCTCTTCCTTACAACTGTTCGTGCCTGAAAAAGTTTTCATTTTATGAATATTGAAGTTACTTTACAGATTTTTTTTTGGGGGGGGAAGTGGAGAAATTATAAGAGGGGGTCTTGCCCAGATTTAAAAAAAAATAATTAAAAAATCCACCAACATTAGTGGGTGTCACTCTTATCCTGTCAGAACTGGCTTCTGTTTTTTCATGAATGTTCTTTTCATAAATTGTGCCTTCTATCAGAGGGATGTGGCACACAATACTGTATGCATTTCCAAGAATGTAATTCTGCAAAAGGATCATACTTAGGCTTTTGAGTTGTAAGTTCTTAACCAAAGCACAAAGAAGTCTTTCCCAGAAGACTTCCAGTATTTGAGTGAACAAAATCACAGCTGTGTATTAGCTTTGCTTACTAGATAAACCAAATGTGTCGTTCTCTTTCTTAAGAATTACAGATCTACAGTGAAACTTATTAGTTATCTTTGTGCCAAACAGTGAATGGAGAGTCTTTGGCCTAAAAAAAAGAATTTTAAAAATCTATGCAATTCTTTTGTTCAGCTCTTTCAAGTTTTATGGTGGCTGTGTTGTAACACTTACAAATAAAAATTAGTGTTGTTCACTTGAGTTGTGTACTAATTCTGGTCTTGATGAATCCCCTTTAGGGGAGGCAGAGAGGAGGGGAAATGTTTCCATTCTTCTCTCCAGCTTTGACTTTATTTCCAGAAAAATTTAGGACCTGTATTACTGTAAAGTGCTTACTGTCTTGTATAATATTGAGATGTGCTTATAGGTTTTAAACAATGAGTACTGTTCCAACAAATACACAACTTCAGAACTTTGTGTGAATTTACTTTTTGTTCACATAAACTGTGGCCTTAAGTATATTTTAGGACATAGCATAGGAAGTTTTGAATTCACACAGGTGAGCTAATGTGCTGAGAAAATAAAGTGAGTACTGCAAAAATAAGACACTGGTGTGAGATACATAGTTTATATGTTGTCTGAATCGAGATGCAAACTATAGGTCCATGTTCTGGAAGCCTGTACAGCTTTTCTCAGGGATCCTCAGGATATACAAAATAATGTATGTCCTTCAGCTCATACCAATGGGGCTGTATTCTTGCCAGATTTGCAGTTTTAAACCAAGGAAAACCAGGATGCCTCAGTAGGATAAGATTTTTCCATTTAAGTGCTCTTTCATCTGTAGCAGGACACGCTGTGAGAATGCCATTTGGGGGGTGGGATGAGGACTTATTTAATGACTGTAAGATGGCTTAATAGTGTCTGAGTTTTATTTGTCTTGAGTGCGCCTGTTCTCACCCACTCACTAACATGTGTTCTAGAAGATGCAGCTGATCTTTATGAAGAACTCTTTCTGAAAAGTTGTTGTACAACTTCTCCTGCACCTCCCTTGCCACCGCATGCAAGAGCTCTATTTCTCCTTAGTTGTACTGATGGCAGTCTTACTTTTCACTTTAAATCTTGTTCTGTACAGTTTTGTTTATTAAACTATTATTGTGTAACCTTCATTTAAAAGGATGAGCAGGTACTACCTCAGGACATTACTTATTCCATCAAGACAGAGTTGCCAAGGAAATTCATATCACACCAAACATCTCAATAGTCCATCATCATCTGGGACTGTCTTTTTCCATGCCTATTCTCAAGCATGCTGACTTGCTGTCCTTTACCTAGCTCCCTTCTTGAGAATCCTCCCTTGCCTGCTTGATCATTTCTGGCTCTCTTCCCTGGAACCTGATATATCTATGTGTTTCCGCTACAGGGCAGCCAAATTTTAATCTATGCCCATGCAGTAACTGGAAAGGATCATGTCATAGGAAGGTCAAGTGTAATGTGCAGAAGATACAGAGGAGACACAGATACTGCTGTGTGACTACACAATAGATCAGGAGATGATTAGGACTGCTAAACAGTTCTTGTAATGATCTAGGAAGGAATTAATGTTCCTGAAGATAACGCATTTTGTGTTAGCTGAAAGATATGTCAACATACTGGAGCTTGAAAACAAGTATTAAGGAGCTTCTATTTTGTCACTGCCTTAATAAATATATTGGCAGTTAAGTGTTGGGTTTTTTTCCTCTTGTATTTTTTTGCTGTTTTACCATGGAGGTCCCTTTGGATCTATTTATCTTAGTAAGCTAAGAATAGAAGCTGGAAGCTTTTGCATACTTCAGTCATAAAAGTACAAACTTTGCAGATGAAATTTTGAACTCAAAAGCATGGAAGTTGAAGTTCTATGCTTAAGAGTAGAATTTTGTTGGTAAGAAAGCCTTATAAGCACTCATTATAACAACATACTCTTCAGAAATAGTTAATGGGCTGTAAGAAACAGCCTGAAGAGGCACTTAGCCAGCTGTATTTATCGTGTTACTGCCAGAGTGACATACTTGATTTTAACTCTTCATATGTTAAGCACCAAATGAAGACAAAGATTAACAGAAGAAGACAAGTTTGGCCTTGTCACTATTAGCGTGTGTGAGAAGGAAAAGCCCAAATTTACCTTTGGGATGTAGCTTTCTGCCTGTGTTACCTCTATGATCTGTGTTGCATTTTACATGGCTACTGTGACAATGTAGGGTATCGTGACTCAAAGTTTAAGGTTTTTAGAGCAGAGTTGTGCTTTTAGCAACTGGGCGTGAAGAACAAGTAGGGTTATACAGTAGAACAACTTAACAATAGGGGTTAAACAAAAGTGGGATGCAGCTTAAGCACCAAAGGTGCAACTGAGGGCACCAGAGACCATCCTGTCACTGACCTAATTGGGACATCTGGGAACTTGATTTTTCTTTTCCATATGGCAGTAGCAGTCAGCCTTTTCAAAGAACCCTTAAAATTACCAGGTTTCTGTCCATTCATGGATCTAACATTCCCTGAAATTCTGAAATTTGCCTAGTGCCCCAAAATTACAGAAAATATTGAGATTATTGATAAATCTTGTTTCACTTAACTTGTTGATAACCTTAACTGGAGCATCTAGGTGTTACCTGCTGGTTGACCGCATAGCTCAGGCACCCAGGAGGCCCATTGCACAAGCATTGCAACACAGCCTCTTCCACACCCGAAAGCAAAGAAGGTCTGTGGCACTCTGAGTATGCATATCTCCCAGTGCTTTCCAGGAGATATGGATGTTTATGCACATGAGAGGCTTTTAGCACACTTATGTTTTTATCTTTTTTTTTAATCCCTTCATGTAGTAAAACTTACTTGTGTATGTCATTCCAAATATTAGTGTATTAATTGGAGTCTTTACAGTCTAGATGAAGAAAAAGTGGTAATGCCATTGTAGCTCTTACGGTACAAAGCAAAAGGATTTATTTACTATTTATTCATGACTTACTGCTACAAAAACACATTTTATGTGAACTCCAGGCAAAATATTTCCTTTCTCTGGGAAGAGATAAAGTCAAGGCCAACTCAGTTCTATATAGGATGGTATTTTGGAGGACACCTTAGCATACAGACGCTGTTAGTTTTAGATTTCATGAGACCACTACTAACTACCATTATATAGTCAAAATATCCAATATTGCCTTTTATTTAAGGAAGAATTATCCTGCGGGTCTGTAAAGTCCAGACTGGCAAAGGCTTTGCAAAAACTTTAGAAGAATGAAGCTAAATAAATGCATCTTTGAATTAGTAACAGGTATTTATACATGGTAGGAATAACCTGTAACTTTTATTGAGATTAGGATTGCATCTCAAATTTACTATGGTTATACATATCCTAAAAAAAAAAGAAAAACATACTTTAAGCAGCTTTTTATTTCTGTTTTTACCTCTGGAAATCTAATGTCTGTGTCTGAAAATACATGCTAATGAGCAATCAACACTGCAACTTCCCCTTTTCCTGCAGAATCCTAGGTTTTGAGTGTTAAAGAACACCGTTGATGTGAAGTAAAATTATCTGCCTTTGTTGAAGTAATGACCATTACCACAAAACTATTTACATAAGTTGAGGTGCTTGGAAGCTCTAGACTATACATTCCCAGAACTGGTGAGATAGGGGTAGCAGGATGGTAATCCTTGGTTTAACAACCTCTGCCAAGTTTAGCATGGGTTTGGGATGCTAGACCTAGCAATGGGTGGCAAAGAGGAGGCTGGCAGTCCAGGAAAGGATTAACAGTTCAACTAGCAGCAGGCTCTCCAAGGGAATAGGGGCACAATGGCTGTCCTGTAAGAACAGATGAAGGGAGCTAGTATGAGGATGCAGCAGTTCAAAAATTTGAGAATTCCTGTATGATATCCTTGGGTCCTGGGTGTGCTTTCCCAGCACAGCAAAGCCCCATACCTCGTGACATCTCAGTGGAAAGTCATAAAAATCACCTCCTCAAGATCAGTCCACTGGGGCCAATGGGGTGTCCTTTCCCAGCCCAAGCAAAACACAATAAGAGAAGATTCCAGTGTGACTAACATCAGTATATATGAATGCTTTTGTGTATGGTGGAAAAGGATGTCACAGGCCAATAGAAAATCTTTTGCTAGGCCTCCACACCTCTTCATGTGTCAGGACTGTAGAGTGCCCCATTTTATCCCAGAACTGACAGGAACCCAGTCCAACTGGTGGTGTAAGGCATGCTGCCCATATACCCCCCATACTCCATTGACTACAAAGATTATTTTCATTACAGTTTTCTGTGTAGAACACAAGGAGCATGTGTTCACCTTCCTTTGTATCTCTGGATGAGTGAAGCATTTGCTTCCAGAAGTGGGAAGTCTGGATTCAAGGTTATCCTCAAGCATTTCAGGTACAAATTCTGCCTCACACCTTCTGGGAGAATGTCCCAACCATCAAGCTGTAGTGTCACCTCTGGGCAGGCACTCTTTATGCCAGCTGTTGGAGGTAGGCCATGGCAATTAAGAATGTCATAGTTAACCTAAACTACACGAGGCAGCCAATATCTGATTTTGAATGTTAGCTGAAATATGCCTGTGCCGTTAGCAGTCAGCAGTGAGTAGGATCACACAGAAGTAGATTTGGTGATTTTTGTCTTGCAAATAGCTGCTTGCTAACAGTATAAAGTTGGAGACTCTCCACATTTACAAAGGCTGTAACTGATCATCCACGTTCATGTATTACATCTACTACCCTATTGCTTCAAAGTGCTAAGGCCAAAAAAGTCTACAGCCCAGGACCTTCTGAGTCTGCCTTTACTTAATCCTTCAGCAAATAAATGAATTGAGTTTATTAATTAAGTATAAGGCTTAAGAATGGTACTTAATAACTGAGTAGTTAATAACTAGGACTAGGCTCAGATTGTAGATTGCAATGCTGTGTTCACTGCTTAAATCACAAAAAATGAGACAGATAATTGTTTACCTTGCACTCTGTCAAGCACCTAAGCAGTATCTGCTTTGCTGTGCCACCACCAGAGCAGCAATGCTGGTTTGTGGTTGTTATGAACAATCACAACAAAATGTAACAGATCAGAGTTTCCCCCATTGCCTTCCCCCTAAACAAGTGAAAAATGACCCAAATAAGAGGATGTTTCTGCTACAGATTAAGCCCAGCATTGTTCAGATTTGGCTTCAAGCCTAACATTGTTGTAGAAAACTTTTGCACCCAGTTTATGAGAAACTAGTCAAGCTTCATATATTTGTTAACTTTGTTAAAAAAATGGAGCATTACAATAAAATATCAAGAGTATTTATTGGTTGCCCTGGACAAGTTGTTCACATGAATTAAGACTTGATTTTTTTTTTTTTTTTTTTTTGCAGTAATTGAAATATTCAGAGCAGCCACATGATGTTCTTCAGTTACCCAGCAGATGCCGTCTGTGCTACGCTGAGCACATGTGCTGCACCCACAAGGCAAGACCCTGGGAAATACTGTGCAGAAAAAAATAAGTTTAGAACTGAAATAGAAGAAGTGTTCTGAAGGTTTTAAGACAGGAATGAGCTGAGGAGAGGGCTGTAAGTCCAGAAGGCTGTGCAGGAGTGGAAAACAGCATGATCATGAATTTGGATAGGAGGAGGAGGCACAGGGGAGGGAGGTATTTTAGGATGAACATGAGTAGAGTGGAAAAAGTGTGCAAAAAAGTGAATAAGCCAGAGGAGATAATGCTGAATCATGGAGGCACTCTGGAATAATTTTGACTTACCATGAAAAGGTAGAAAACTTAAGGTGGTGAAGGGCAATTGCTCTAAACAAGAAAAGTTGATGATGCTGTTTAATTGCTATGGGTAGAAAACAGACCGTGAGCTTAGGGAACAGCCTGCAATAATCAAGGTTGTGAGATAAGGAGAAGAGGAAATCAAGAGGACAGGTGGTGAGAAAAGGATGTTCTGCAGCAGTAATTCACACTCCTAATGCTGCATGCTTATGATATATGTCTAAAATCTAATCAGTTACAACTGTACATTGATTAATAGATGCACCCCATTTAAATAAAAAAAAGGCAAAATGTGTTTTGTGTGATGATGGGCTGATGTTCTATGCTGAAGTCTGCTGTCTGAGATTAACTTTATGATACTTCCTAGGAAGCAGATCTGAATCAGACCAGGAGTGAAACACAGGCATAGTGAGAGAAGACATTTGGAAAAGTCTGAGTCGATCCTTATGTTCCCAAACAAGTTGGACACTAATGTCCGCTTAAATTTTCCAAAAGCTAAGGGCATCCAGACCAAATGTTCATGCACTGGTAACAGTTAAGCAAAATAAGAGCAAAACAATTACCTTTCTTTTAACTGTGAATTCAGAGTTCGAGGGCTCATAACATCACAGAAAGATTTAAGCTGAATAAACCTCTGGGTGTCATCTACTCCACCTGCTGAAAGCAGGGCAAGCTTTGTAGGTATATCAAGTTACTCAGGGCCTTGTCCAGCCAAGTTATAGTCATTGACCTGCTTATTCCAACAATGGGTGCAATTTTATTCTTTGTATCTCATGGCCTGCTCTGGTTTTCACTATCACACATCACAAAAAGGTGCACACCTGGTGCTATTTCTCCCTCTAGCTGAGATCACTGCTCCCTGGTGTCTTCCCTAATTAAGCCTAAAACCCCCAGTAAAGAGATGCAGCTGGATCCTGGGACAGGGAACAAGCATTCCTGAGTACTTGAACCAAAGCTGTTTATCCCCCAGAGGTTTTGTGATTGACAATCTAATTGTATTATATTAAGCTGCAGCAGGAGTTTATCCCTTACAGACTTCAGAGAATCTAATTGGGATTATAAATGTACTTATGACTCGTATCCTTGGCTATGTTTTACTAGACAGCAGAGACTCCATACAGGCAAGAACTCCAGTCTGAAGTTTTTTTGCTGTTTAATACATAAACTCTGACTAAAGCATTTCCCATGGTTAGGGAATTCATTAAATCTCATTTGCCTATGTGAAATTTCTCTGGTCTTTCAGAGGCTGAGGCTCAGCATTAACAGATAAAACTTGTTTTGCAAGTTTCCCAAAACTTGCAAGAACTTAATGCATGTTAGCTCTCCATCCATTTGCCAAGTTTGGCTGAGGTTACAGAAGAGACTCCTCTGTCCCTCTCACGTACGCACCCCCTACACAGAAAATGCATCCGCACATGACTCAGTCTGAAAGGTCTTTCCAAAAGTACCTTTACTAGCACTTTGGTGTGGTCTGTACCCATTTCTATGTGACACTAGTAAGCTTGAAAACAGGCTGAAGCATGTTGAGCATTTTCAGCATTTCTTACTGGTGTGTTTTGGTGGAGTGACTCTCTGTTCAGCATGCTGGTTACTTTGGCACTAACCTTTTCCACATTTCAAATTCTGGACCTGAAAATGACATGTTCTGACAGCTAAGTTTTAGGTACTGACACCTTTCTTTATATGGTGTTCAGGTTCAAAGAAAAGAATTCAATTGTGTAGGAATTTGATTCGATGGAAGCTATTGGGGCTTAACTTGTCTCAGTTGGACACAGATCTTCAAAGAAAATATGGAAAAAAAACCAAAAACATAGCTTAAAGTTCCAGTTGAAACAAGCTGGGAGGCATTTTTAATAAATAACTTTGAAAGTGTATTCAGGACAGAAATCAGGAATAATCAGTAAGAACAAAATCAGTAAACAGTTCATCAGTTCTTAGAAAACATTTTAATGACCTTCTAGAATAGGAAGCCAGAACATTGTGGGCAGAATACAAACAGCATCTCTCTCATTCCACAGATTCAGTGCACATTCTTCAATTTGAAAACTGTCTATATGATATGCATTCAGCAGCTTTTCAGGCTGCTTTTGTGGATTTGCATCTATACCATTTCTTCTTTCTTTTTTCTTATTCTTTTTTTCTTAATATGTTGGGAGGATTATGTCTAAAACTGAATATTCTTCTACAAACTTCTTATTTACAGCAAACAAATGGACTCTTGGCCCCTCTTAATTTAATCATAATGCATTGAGAGTATCGATATAAGCTGTTTGGAATACTTTTTATGTAATACTTCCTTGGTGTCTAAAGGCATAAGGAATCAACATAGTTTAGTAGACTGCAGACTGACTGCAAAGCAGAAACATCTGACATCTAATTCCAGTCCTCTGCTGAACGCAACAGGACATTGTCTAAATTCCTTGGGCATTCTGTTCCTCAGCTAACATACTATGTAAGATGGGTGTAATAGCAACATCATGGTGATGTTTTGGGGCTTGGTTCACTCTAACTGGTGAAGTTTATTGAAACTGTAAATTGTATAACTGCAGCCATTACCACACACAAGTGGTCTTAATAGTCTTCTCTGAACCACTTTTTTTCTTCGCTTTGGCATTCCAACACAAAACTGCCAAACAGAATCTGAGGTTTATATTTATGAAGCCTGTAATCATTCCATGAAGTTCAAGAAATCTGGCAGTGCTCTGGAAAACTTAGGAGGTAATAAAAGGTTACCAGCAGGAATGCAGAACTGCCTTGTATGGTAGTGGAGGGTAGAACCAGTACATATTTTGACAATACAGCACAGCTCTTGTCTTTGGGGTGGGCCTTGACTGCATAGCTCTGCCTGCATCTGAAATACATGGCAGTGTAAACATTCTTCTAATAACACAGAAGTTCTCTTAAACATTTGTAAATAGTTCAGCAATTTTGAGAAAGGGGGTGGAGCCTGGAGATGGCTAAAGAAAGAAGCATTATTCTCGTGCTTGTTGAACTCACTGTCCCAAGCCCAGTTCTGCTCTTAATGTAAACCGCTGCCACTTGCCTTCAGGCGCAGTTGTACAACGTGCATCTGACCAGAGTTGGAAAGCACACGCTGTTCCAGAGCAGAACAGGGCTGTGCTGCATCCAAACCTGACCCAAATTTGATACCCTAAACAGAGGATTTGTTCCTACTTAGCAAGAAAAGGTGCAATATCAGCTGTATTGTGAGCAGTTTGAAGGAAATACTATTTTTTTTACTGTAAACTACTTACAGTGGAAGATGTAGAGGAAAAAACAAAATTGTAGGATCAAATTCAGTAACCTTTTTGCCAGCTTTGATTATTTCAGAAAAGCAATTTTGTAATATAAAATGTGAAGTCTACAGAGCATAGGAAATTCTGAATTTCAAGCATGCTTGTGTTAGTTAATCAGTTCATTAATTAATTAGTTTCATTAGAATTAGAACTCTTGAAGTATCATTTTGGGGCTGGCTTTTCTTCCTTTCACTGCTAACAACTTATAGAAAGCCATTACCTTTTCTAATTCTGTGGTCTCATTTTTTAAATTAAAATGGTAGCACTAATGTTTCTGGAATCTTCTGGAGCCAACTAATAACTTAAAATAATGTGAAGGTGGAAGGTGGTAAATGTTCCACTCCAGGTAATTGCCTGTGTTCTCCACATTCCAGTTTCACCAAACTCAGGTTAGAGGTTTTGTTGGCCAGTATTACCTGGTTATTACACATGGGCCTTGAAGCTCTCATTGTATCCTGCCTCTCAGTTCCCATGCTCTGAATCTCGGCTCAAGGTGCAATTTCTTGTATTTCAGAAATATACCCTGAGTCTGTTACTGCAGGTAACTTTCACTACTTAGTTCAGCCAATTGAACTTGTACACTAAGTTATGTCCAGCTATTTATTTACTTACCATAAGACAACATTTTAAATAAATAAAAAATAAAATAATTTTTTTAAAAAAACAAAACAAAACAAAACCATCTTTAATCCAAAATAATCCAAAATGGTCTCATGCCTGATTCTAGGTATTGTTTGCTATGGCAGCACTGTTACTGCTAATCATTCAGAGAACATCTATGGGGTGGGATGGCGTTAGTGCAGGAAAACATTGTACCTGCAAGTTCTTCATCTTTCAAATTAATAAGAACTGGTTCCCACTGACAGAAATCTGTGCAAAGGGAATAGGATGTGGAATTTAAGACTCCCATCTCAAAGAAGCCTGTCAGCATTCATCATACGTTGTGGTACACGGGTCTCAGTCCCATTAGCGGAGGTGACAAGAAGAGAGCTCTGCAGGAAAGGTCCCCTAGAGACTCCTGCAACAGGACAGGAATTAGAAGCCTCTGAGGAATGTCAAGGCCCCACCCCATTAGCTACCCCATATCCTTCACTTCATGTTCATAGGGGTGGGACTGTCATCCATAAATGAAGCAACAGGAGATCTGATTAATCTAATTTAGCAAATTATTTTCACAGGATTCTCCACTTCACATAAAGTGGACAAGAAATATCACAGAATCACAGAATTGTCTAGGTTGGAAAAGACCTTGAACATCATCCAGTCCAACCATTGCTCTTTTATGCCAAGCCAGTGCCATCACCTCTGCTATTGCTAATAATGAGCCCTACAAGAACAACTGTTAGAAGGGAAGACACAGAAATGAGACCTGGCCAGTTGCACACATGTACCAGTCTACAGCCAATTTAGCTGCCTGACGATTCTCAGGTCTAGGAGGGACTTCTTACTTCAGGGTTTAAATCAGAATATGTCATGGGGGAAGAATTTGCTCCACTAAGGACAAAAGGCCAAAAATCCCGTTGTCCAGAACATCTGCATGCAGCTGACAGTTTCTCTTGTGTTAAAACAAAGCTTGCTAGATGCTCTTACTATCAGGACTGTACAGCAACTTACTTAGACATTGAGGCTGTATGCACTGTACGACTGGAAAAGTAACATGAGACCAATTGGAGATAAATGATGATGCAAAGTCTGGTGAATAATAGTAGAAAACTGTTCTGGGAAGAAATCAAAAGTGGTTTCCTTTAGAAAATGTTACTTTTGGGTCCCCAAAATGAACTCTTAGTCCGCCAGACTGCACTAGGTGCTGACTTAGGTGGAGGTATTAGAAGATTGGCCAAAGCAGAGCAAGGACAGAACTGTTGAACAGTGTGGATGATGAGGAGGCAAGTGCTTTACTTTTGACTCTGGTCTTTTTTATTTATCAGCCTAGACATGACCTGAGATTAGATTGACTTTATAGCCCCTCACCAATGTCAGCACAATCAGATACAGACGATGGGCTAGTGAAGAGGAAATCTCTGAACCTTTCTGCAAATTTCTGATGTTATACTTTATATCATCTGTTCTGATATGTAGGCACAGAAGCAAACAACTAAAGATCTGTGTTTTACTCTGATTCAAGGGCTCAGATTTATGTGATGCTGGAGTCTGATGGCTCTGGCATCAGAAGGGATGTGAAAATCCAAACAACTGAATTCCAGTTTTGAGACTGGACTGTAACCCTCCCACCACAGCAAGAACTCTCTTGCGTATCATCCTGTGCACCTCTGCAAGGACAGAGCTGTATACAGGGCTCATTAAGAACAGCATATCACAAACAGGCCATCTTTGACATGTCCTTTATTGTATTTTTGCTACTAATGCCATATCTGAAATGCTGGAAGGGTCCTGCAGATAACTGCAGTAAGTCTCCCTTGTTCCCACTCTTTCATTCAGAATAGTGGAGGTGGCTTTTTGTTAGACATCTGTTTGATTTCAGAGCTCAGCTCTCAATACTGGAGTGGTCTGTAACAGTGGCAAGTCTGAGAGTTACCAGAAATACTGACATTTTACTTTAATAAGCATGTCAGGATAAGGTCTCTTCTTTAAACTAATAAACAATGCTTCACATCAACAAATAGATCAAGGTGATAATTTCCCTTCCTCTTTGTGTAGGGAAGTGATACAAGTGTAGAAACTGGTCCATCCCACATAAAATTTCTTTTTTGCTTGTGCAATTCTCTAGCACACTGACCAGGCAACATCTGCCAACTTTAGCAGATATTTCACTTCCCACCATGGGTGGGAGAGTAAAGATTTAGGCCACTATCTTAGACAAGACTTTTCTCAGAATGAAGCTATTTGCAGTGGAGCCTCACAAAAAATATGAGTCATCTTGGATGATGCCAAACACCTATTGTGGCAACTGGAGTCAGAGAAGCACATGCAAAGTCCTGTTTTGTATAATCTGTAAATAAGTCTGTATGTAATAGTCTTCAAAACCTGAAATGTTTTGTTGCCTTTGTTTTGACTAGATTTGTAATAAGTCAAACAGTATAATGAAAGTCAGAGCAGAGCTGCTTAAGCCAATCCTCTCCTTGGCCTAAAACAACAGTAATGTAGGCAAGAGAAGTATTTCACTCTTTCAGGTCATTTTGGAAACTAAACTGGGTGGCCAAATGAGTCAAAATCTATTTTTTCTGGAAATTTGTCACAAATTCAACATGTTTATTTTGGCAGGATGATAACGTGCTATACTCACCACGTTCAAAGTCAAGACACAACATTGTTAAGTCGCTTTTATTTTATCTTTGTGATTTGTACGCAAATAGAGTTTAGCCTCTCAAACTACAACAAAGTTTTTGCAGGCCACTTATCTAGATTGCTGTGAAATAGTACTGTAAAATATCATAAATACTGTGTGAAAAACACTTTAGTGCTGCTTAGACACAAGACTTCAGTGAAAGCATGATTTGCTTGCCAATTTACAGGGAAGTTAAATGGACTCAGAAAGGTGCTCTGTGTTCTTTCAAGATCTTATTTTTCCATGTGTACTTTATACCTTGCCAGGAAACAACCAGGCATCAATGTTGCAATTAAATAGCAAAATGGGTAACACTGGAGATTATGGGCAGCTAACTCTGATGTTCCCACTGGCCCTCTGAGCGTCTCTTTCCGTGGACTGTAAAGGAAACCTGGTTCCTAAACTTGTATGTCCTGAATTGCACCTACGGTAGATGCCCAAAGTAAGCTTAGTAGATCATTAAGTAAATTTAATAATTGTATGTGAAATCTATTCCCACTTCAGTGTCTGTTCTCTAAACATTCCTGCATTTTTTAAGAAGATCCCTAATGAAAACAACTTTCAGATGCTCAGTATTCAGCCAGATGTGAGATGTGCAAGCTCTTTTTTTACACCTTCACTTCCATCTAGTAAAAATAGCAGCATGAACAAGTGATAAAGAAATCCTTTCAAGTCTGGCCTTCACATTTTGAAGCTGTAACTGCACATTAGAGCAATGATATCAATAGGAATTTCAAGTGCTAAACACCATTAAAGATACAGTGTTTGATCCTGCAAACTGATGAACACTCTGAACATGCTCCAACAAAACACTTAGAAAGACTTATGGCTCTTGTCATACATTATTATACTTGTCTTAATAACAAGTATAAGCTTGCTATTAAATGCTTTGCTGATTTGGGTGGAAATAGACAATGACATGATAAGGTTCACATCACCTTATTTTAGCCATTTAAAAGTAAGCTGTCAAACTGAAGCTAATTGTCAAAGCTCAGCCTGTTATTAATGACAGGAGGTGAGCACCCTCAGAGGGTGATTCTATTTTAGACATTTATTTCTGAATGGGCTGAACTCTACCCACATGTTCCTCTCCTCACTCTCTCTTGATGGTAGTTCTTTAGCTTAGACTAGACACCTGACTTTCAGAGAGTTGAAGTAATTCAGGCTATTTGTCTATTCATTTCTGCAGAATTCCTACTGATTTCACATTTAATCCACATATTTAAAACATTAAACCTTATCAGCTCAAAATGCTGATATAATTTAAATATAAATTTAAAGCCTGCATCTCTCTGTTATTACATGTAAGTAGAAAGAGAAAATAAATGCTATCAGCCTCTTAAACCCTTTTTTTTTTTTTTTTTAATATTACACAAGGGATGAAATCACTTGGCCACCAAACTGTCAGAGAGGAATAATTTCTTCCTATCTATTACTGAATCTGCAGATTGCTGTCACACCCACAGTGATAAAAAAGAAGGTAAATTTATACCTAGTTCTCTGATGGAAAGAATTCAGGCAGGGAGAGGTAGCTGCATGTTAGGAATGGAGCTCTTATCTAGATGTGGAGTCTGAGCTAAGAATGAATTAATAACTTGAGACAGAAAAGCACAGCACTTCAGTTCTTACATATTAAAGCGTTTTCGCTACCAGTTGATCATAACTGAAGCTAAAGATTCTCAAAAAGGTAGTCACCCAGCATTGTGGAACACTGTGTTTCACGTTTGCCAAAGACCTCCTTGTGTGGTCCTGAGATACTCTGAATGCTAGTAAAAATCTTTTAAAAAATGATAATATCTAACATCTTTTTCTCTGGAAGTACACTTGGTACTTGAAGAAAGACACAGAAAGCTTAAGCATAAGAAACTAGGATGAGTAAAATGTAGATGTAAAATTTTGCCTGGTATATGGCTGTATTTTAATTTACATGTAGTATCAAAAAAATAAAACTTTTATCACAACCTTGACACAATATATTTTTGAATGTGGTGAAGTACTGGATGAGGCACATTGATGATGTGTTCCCACAAGCACAAGTTCGCACATCTTAATTGCCTGTCAGTCAAATCACAGTGACTTGTGCACATGGCCCTAGCCCATTACAAGCACACAGTCAAACAAGCAGCTTAACCAATCTTTATGGGAGACTTTTTATAAATCCATTTTACTTTGCATTTGCAGCAGGCTAGGTGTGTGCTTGGAACAGTCAGTCACTACCAGTTAACTGCAAGCCAGTAACATCTTGTGGTCAAGAAGGCAAATGAAGTTAGAAATAGGAACCTGAAGAACTACTGACTTTCACCAGTGGATCTTGGGGGAAAAAAAGGTAAGATTTTCCCATTTACTACACTTCCCTTTTTTAGCTGGCAAATAATTATATTACAGTGTAAGTTTGAGCCACAGTTTGATTAAATTGTGTGAATCCACAAGTCAGTTTGCTGAAGAAATAATTCACACATGGTTAGTTACTAGAAGAGTATCTCCTATCTGAGTAAAAAGGATTCAGGAATGCAATAGATTTGCATCCTCCAGCTTTTTTTTAATCATAGACTTCCCTCTGTTGAATCAAGACTGAAAACTGAAGTGCCACATAACTTTTCTTTTTTGTGTTTTCCCTAAACATGGCAATATTTAAAATAAAGTTTTCATTTGTCATAAGATTGTGATGATTCTTTTCAGAAATTTGGACTATATGTCCACAAATCATTAAGATTCACAGATATTTCTTCTTAATATATTCCTACACTATGGTTTATTTTGTTTCCAAACTATTTACATCAGCTCCAGGTCTTTCTTTCAATCACACAGAAATGTATTTGATTGAAATAAATCTACTGGTGTGCCTTTATTTTCAAGAGCTGCATTTCTCATCTGATAATGTAGGTATCTGATTTGAACTTACATGGATACTTAACATTTTTTCATTTAAGATCCTTTGTACATTATAATTCATTCCTGGATGTCAATTTAAATTGAATTTTCTCATTAAGAAGAAGTGACAAAATTGAAGTATACCCATCAAAATAACATACTGTACGAATTATAAAAGGTAATGCACTGTCCTGCAGTGTGGTTAGCCTGTATGGACCCAGAGAGGTCACTGGGGTTCCTTGTGAATGCAGGAGTTGGTGTGAGATGTAGGGCTGGGGCATAAGTATCTGTTTGCTTTACCTAGGCAATGGATTTAAAATGTTCCTGGGAGGGCTTTCAGGCTCTACCCAGATGAATGTGTTCCATCCTGAAGATGGATAATACTGATAACACACAGATGTTGTTTATTTGTACAAACTCATTTCTTAGATTTTAGAACTATCAAGGGTATACTGAGGAAAAAAGACTTTCCAGTGTGGTGTAGCCTACCCTTGTTAATGAAGCATTTGACCCCTTCCATAAGCTGCAATCCCAACAAATGACTCACAGATAGTCTAAAGTGGCTGGAACCATGCAGCATTGCTTTATTTATAGGGCCAAGAGATTCTTCGGAAAAGGCATCTCTGGGAACTACTTGGTAGCCACAAAAACCACATAGCATCTAAGAGAATTTCCAACAGCTGATGGGCTAGATCTTAAGCTGCTGTCAATAAGTGTCCCTCATAACATTATAGCCTTGGGACAGTTGTAGTAGGTCACACCAAAAACCTGTTTAGACCAACATCCTGTCTCCAGCAGTGACCACAAGTCAAAGTCTAAGGAAGAGTGTGAGAACAAAGAAAACAGAAGATATTTCACTGAAATGCAATCTCACCCTTGAGACATTTTCATGTGAAATTAAACTAATTTTCCTGAGATCAATACAGATGAGTTGTTGGGGTCAGTTTTGTTTTGTTTTTATTTGGTAATATTTACTGATTTCTTACCCACAGGCTTGTCCAGTTCCCCCATAATGCTGTATAAACTTTTAGCATTCACAGCATCCTATGTCAAGCAGTTCCCAAGCTGAAATATTTTGCGAAGAACAGTAATGGTGCTCTTTTTTGTTTCACAACTACCTCCCTTAACCTAGAGTCAAGAATAGGTACAGCCATGGCAGTTCATTGAGGTTTTTCACACTAATGCTCATTGAGAAACTACTAAGCTTTGCAGCTGATTCAGCTTTTGCACTGGTGAGCGCTGCTTCATTTATACCTGATGCCACTTGTCTCCCTTCCTGAGGAGCAGCCAGGGTCAGTTCCCAGCTCTCCTGAAGGCTGCCTTTGTGCTCTCTTGGGCACTGACCTTATCTTCATAGCCAAGTGTTAAAAGTGCTGGCAGTTTAATCTCCTTGTGCTTAATTTCCACGTCCTTAACAATAGTTTACTTCCACCACCCTTTGCTTATCTTGTATATGTAGACAGAATGATTTGTCTGGCAGAGGGTCTGCTTTTTTCTTAGTATTGGTAGTCCCCCAAATCCAGAGCAAGCACAAATAAAATCGGAGGTTGACTTTAAAATTGTGACACTTAAGAAATGGAAAATTTAGAAAAATCTGTCTTCTTTCTATTCTGTGTCTGGTTTTGAACTCTTAAGGTTTTCCCACACAGGCATGTGAATTAGAATTATTTTTTTTATTAAGCAATTGTTGAGACTCTCACATAACACAAGAAGAAGGGAAAAAAGTCTTGAAGAACACTAAAAATATTGAGAGCCATAAAAATAATCATGAATATTACTAGCTTCTATTACTGTATCTTTACACAGTGCCTAGCACAACAGGCAACTAATATCGTGTATTATTTTTACTCTCATATTGTTGACAGCTGCTGGTCTCAGAAGTATTATGATTCTGAGGAAAAGAAAGTGGAAGAAAAAAGCATACTTGTGTGTCTTGCAAGTCTAGTTGTATTCATGATCATTTTACTTGCAAGAGGTTCTCATAGCTTCTCTGTGAAATTCAGGAGCATTAGCTTTGAGAGTATTTCAAGTAAAGCCATACTAAAATTGTGATCACAGTGGTGTGTCACAGTATTATCAGGGTCAGAGTAAAGAATTTGGGAATGTACTTCAAGATAAGCTCTTCTTTAGGTATTCTTTTCAGTCAAAAACACTATAGCTTTGAGCATGAATTAGGGTCTGTTCAGAGACCCACTGGCTTCAGTAGAAATGGAATCAATCTTTCAGGTCAAATTACACATCTGAATTCAGATCAACAGACATGGTTTCCATCACTTGATCTTTTCCTTAATAGATAAAAATAGAGGCATGAAAGAGCTCTCAGGATATCACTACTTCACCTTCCACTGAAACCATTCCCCACAGATGATTGTTTATCCTGTCCTTATAGATCCCAATGAAGAATAACCTGCAGTATCGCTTGATCATCTGATATAACTCATTGACCATACACTGCTAAGCAAAGCAGACTATTTGCTGGAAAACACTGTCAGTTTGGTAATTTAATCTTAGTAAGATCCGCTTAATAAAGAAATTGTTTCATAGGAGCTTTCGTTGTAATGCCTCCATCCCCTCTAAACTGATTAGCCAGTCGTGCTTTATTTATACCCAACAAAGATTTTTCCCCATCTCAGAGCTGAAGCCTTTTAATATCCTAGAAAGCGTAGACTTAAAAGAAGCATTGATTCTCTTCAATGTACCTTTTCAAGTATACCTTTTCAAGTATGTAGCTTGATGAACCAGAGTTTTTCGAATTTTTCTTCTAAACATACTCTTCCTCAACTGAGGCTCATAGTAAAACAGCACATTTATGACCTTCACAGTGTAGCAGCACAGAAATGCAGTGAGGAGGTGTCCTGATTTAGCCAGGATAGGGTTAAGTTTCCCCAGCAGTGGGGGGGAAGCTCTAGCCGGGTTATTCAGATACCATGCTGACATAGCGCGCCGAAGCGGACAGTCGGTTACCGCGTGCACTGGGGATTGGCTCTGTTCTCACTGCTGTATGGGTAGATATTTTGCTCTGTTCATTGTTATTACTGTTATTCTTATTGTTGTTGTTTGTTGTGTTGCTGTTGCACTGTTGTATTAAACCTCTCCTTATCTCAGCCTCGGGGCTTTGTATTTCACTCCCTTTGTGAGGGAGGGGCAGCGGCCGCGTGGTCTCAGACCCCGGCAGGGATTAAACTATCACAGGAGGACAAGAAGCCCTCCCCTCACAAGTGCAGTGTTCAGAGCCCCCACAACACAACCAGAGAGGCCTCTTTTTTACTTCACTATTGGTGATGTTTCGTTCCATATAGTTCAATCTAGCTTAGCTTCACTGAGCACCGAAGTGATTCACTGCATTTGAAACTTTTCACTAGCTAAACTCAGAAGGGAAAAACATTTATAAATGTTCAAAAACTATGCAACAAATGGAGCTGTAGAGATGAATAGTTGGCATTTGTTGGCATTCCCTGAATATACTGCAGATCATTTACAGGTCTCAGCAAAATGCCTACAGAGTGCCAGGACCAAGGAGTCAATTAGTGTGCTTCATGCTGGTGAAGCCATTATCTTTAAACAAAATACAAAATTTAGGAACTACATGAAATTTCTAGATGGCATTTTCTCCTTATCTGGATAAGAAGCAGTAACCAGTTAATTATTTCTGGTTAGTTATTCTTAGCTTTCTATAATTTCTTTCAGCTTTACTGTCATTGAGCAATCTCTATAAGTATTTTATATCTGTTACCCAGATTGCTGTCCTTGAGCTGCTTACCACAGTCCCTGCCTGCCATCTGATTTTTTTTTCCTGCAATTTGCATGAGATATGTCTGTAATCTGGCAGGATGTACTCTGTCCAATAGCCAGGCATGTTGCAAAACACTCCAATTATTTTTGTCCAGCTTAGCAAAATTATTCAAGGAACTTTCAGTGCTTTACATGTTTAATGGTTATCTAGGTATCTTCTGGAAGGGAGTAATTTTTCCCAACTGATTATAAAGAGTATGGATTATTTGTAATAAAATTGTTATTTCTGCTCAAGTAAAAGAATTCTTCAGACCAACTGGAATAATAATGTGACATGCAGCTACAGTCCAAGCAGCCAGCCAACCAGAGTATGATCCTTTATCATAGTTTTGCATTGTTCTGCTAACTGCATGATGCCAAAAAATAATAATAATAAAGAGAAATCCTTTGTTCCCTTTCACTAACCTAGAAGGTCACAAAACAGACAGTTCCTTCTTGATTACACTAAATAAATAAAAGTCTGATTCACAGAGGGGAAACAATCATCTACCAACTGCCAAACCCTATAAAGGGTAAATCTGCTTTGACTTTGTGAGCCAGATTGATGAGTCACCGAGGCTATGACTAATACCAGCAAGAATTAAAATGTACCCAATAATATAACCTCCCTTTGTACTACAGAAGGGTTACTCAACAGCAGACCCTGGTCCAACAGGTGCTGCTGGGGAGCAGGGACCACCCCAACATCTGCTCCCCAGAACCACTGGCCCTCTCTATCACAGCTAGTGACATACATTTACTGTATTCACAGACATAAACTCAGTGTGGGAGTTGAATAATTAGGTTCTTCATTTGGGAAATTAGCCACTATAGAAATAAACACCCCACTCTCCTCCCTCCCCTCTGCTCTGGGTGAGCTGCCTTCAGAACATGCCGTAACCAGAGGTTCCTCCCAGAGCCCTGGTGACCTGCACTTGGAGGCTTTTCAACAGGAAAACCTGAGGAGGCTCGTTCAGAGAAAATCAGGGGGGTTGAGATAAAGATTAGGGTTTGGATTTGGGACTCCCTGAGAAACTTACACTCCAACAGGCTCATGAAAGCTGGATGAAATTAAATGGTTGCTTAGTATTTTGAAAATTTTGTGAGAAAATTGTGTTACAACAGAAAAAAAAAAAGGGGGGGGGGGGGTGTTTATTAATTTTCTTTCTTTAAATGGGTGAATTTGCTAGTCCATTGCAGTCACTGACAAAATTCCTGGTGTGTTAACTGGGCCAGGATTTCACTAAATGTACTCATACCCTAACTGCATATTTTAGCAACTCATCAAAACTGTCTAATGCTCTAAGACTTGTTTTTAAGTACAGCTCTTACCACCAAGACACATCACAACCCAACAGAATTGTCTTCAGAGAGATAAGGAAGATCCTTGTCATTCCTTAATTCAGCAATGCTCTGTTTAATTCCTAGAACTCTCCTGCATGCTTAGGGTCCCACACAGAGGGAGAGTCATCTGAAATGAATTAAAATGAAATGAGGGAAAAATAACAGTTGCCTATGGATGAAAGTAGTTGTCAATCCACGGATAAGCATCTATGTTGTCAGCCTGGCAGGTACCTTGCTGCATTTGGGACCCTCTGCAGCAAAACCTAGCATGGAGCTGAGACCCTAATTTTGGGGTTTGTTTATTAAAAATAAAAATTAGAACATCACCATAGATTAGGTTAGTTCTCCAGCAACCTGATTAAAAATAATTTTGATCAGGATTTCCCAGTCAGAAAAAGACAGAAAGAGAACAACATTGTACTCAAACACTTAATCATGAATAGGGAAGAATGTGAATACCTGCAGGCCTTTTTAGGCCCTACATGGGTCTCAAAAGCAGAACAGCTTCAACCTGTTACAGACTGAAACATTTGCAATTGCTACTTAAAACTGGTTAGATTCTATGCTCTCTACTACACTGTAATTGAATGCCTTAACCTTTGGAGAGTAAGGCTACCATTGCTGAACTGGAAAATAGTATCCTATTTTTTACTGAATTTTATTTGGTCTTATTTAAAATGCTATAAATTATTCATTTTTCTGATCAAGCAAAGTATTTACTTTGATTCAAATATTTTAAATTCATTTTATTTTTAGTACCATTTTAAAAATGAATATGTTAAGGATAGAGGGTTTTTTTCATTAAATTTTGTAATTAAGCCTTTTAAGAAATAAAAATTATTTGCACAGCTCCATACATTTTCTAAGTGTGGCTTGAGTAATTTTCCTAGAAAACGCAGAAAATCCATATTAAAACTACTTTATATTTTTTAATGTTTTGATCTGTAGTGGAATAGAAAACCACGAGATTACAAAGTAGGTCATTCCACCTTTTTTTAGTAGAATTTCAGCCTTTCACATTCAATTATTGTTGCAACAATGACAATTGGCTATGTAATGAAATATAAAGAAATATGCAGAGAAGCACAGTAAGATATTTGGCCTATACAGTCAAGAAAAGATAGAAGAAGTTCAGACACCAAAACCACCTCTCTTCCCAGCATTAGTTTGGATATAAATACCTACTTATTTCTCCTGGTGATTCCATCAGAACAAATTAGTGTATGTCCCTTGGGAGAGCAGGGTTATAAACTGCAGTCATATTACTGTCTATGAAACCTCTGAATAATACATGTAATTTGTGACTCATATGCCAAGAATCCCAATTCAGTGTGTCTGTCAGCAGTACTAAATGTTCTAATTTTTTTTAATAAATGAATGAAATGCTATTAATCAATCATAAAACTCTTAAAAGCACAAAAGCGCATATATATATATATATATATATATAAAAACCTGTACAAATGGGGGAGGGAAGTGAACTGAAGTCCCAGTGAACTGGGACTCAGCCTCTGTTTGAAACTCCTTACCTGACCTTGAGTAAGTAGGTAATTTTTCTGTACCTCAGTTTTCCAGTTACAATAAGCTCATAATAATTCTCTACCTTGGAGAAGTGTTTTGATGACAAACTGATAATTATTTGATAGGTTTACGTATACATACAGTGGTGAAGGGAACCATAAAAATAAGGCAGATAAAAGTGATTCACTGGCTGAAATAAAATGATGCTAGTTAAATTAATTTCAAATTTCATCTTCTTGGCTGTATATGGAGACCTATAGTATGGGAAATAAATGATGATTTTACTGCTGAGGAGCTGACCTGAAGAGAAATAACTGAAATCTTCTTCTGCTTTCCATTATTTTGTTCTTTCTATATCTCAACCTATTGGACTCAATTTTTCCATGTCTCTTTGGAAATTTCAAAATTGTTTCTACTTCATCCCCCACTCCCAAACAAAATGTCTGGGCACAAGTGTGGACTTGGGCTGCTCAGGAGAGCTTGTTGACAGAGCAGGCTGGAGCGTGACAAGGCTGTGAACCTTTGAAGGAGTGGGGCTGTGCACCAAACTCAATCAGTGGAAACGGCTCTGGGAGAGATAGAGAGACCCAGGGCCTGACATAGGGGTATGTTTGCAGAGTCAAGATAACATACACGTAGAGGAATCTGACTTGAACTTAGAAAATACCTGAGTGTAAACAGACAGAACCCGAAATGCCAGTAATAGAAAACGGTGTGTCCAGTCTTACAACTTTGTGTGAATGGTGACATACTTTCATGTTATCTAGAGTGAGGAATAAAGTATAAGTTTTAGAAATTTTTAGGCTACTATTTGTTTCAGCTATCATAAGCCTCTAAAGAGGTGCACTGTAAACCCAGATAACACATAAAGCTGGAGGGCTTCAATCTGTATGCATGAATTTGGTACCTAATTACTACTGGGTTTCTGTGGTTGAGAGGCCCCCAGTTTCCACCAGGAAGGAATCGGAAAGCAATACATGCAACCAGTGTCTAAATGAAAAGAGCAAGAGAGCACTATGGATCAAGGGAAGATGAAGAGTGAGCTCAGTTTATGAGGCCTAAAGACAAGCAGCCTAAGGGTTACTACAAGCAGCCTGATGGTTTCTGTCCAGCAAGCTTAAGAAGGTTACTGCAACAGATATAAAAGCAAAAAAAACCCAAACCCCACCAAATGCTATAATTTAGCCAAACAAAAATTTAGCCAGAATACAGTCTTCTTTCTGCAGAACTGTAAATTTTATCTCTGTGTATGAGATGTGGCAAGGCCCCAGAAACCTTAATAAAGCAGATTGATCAGAGAGGAGAGTTTGAGTAACATTCACAATAGAATTGGTAACAGTATAAAATCTACCGCTAACAGTGAAATGATTGCTTGATGGTGCATGGTTTTCTCCAAGCCAAGAGAGGTTGTAAAGGTTACAGGCTTTTATGTTCTTCAAGCTTTGTGCAGTACTGGTGTAGAGACTTTGAGAACTACCTTCAAGACATGCTCTTTGAGAGAGGGCAAGGTGCAAGGAGGCAGCAACAGTACTGCTATTGTGGATATAACAGCCTAAGTCGATGAGCGAAGTGCTGTGTTAGTGTTGTGTGATTATCTCCCACGAAGTTACCAGCTCTCCCTAGATTCTGGCCTCACTTAGGAGAAGGATAAAGCCAGCATAAAGCATTGAAGTTTCTTACTCTTGGCGCTTTCCTTTCTCACTTGCTTTTGAGCAGTATGTCAAGATAAGCTGGTTCTTTTGGGATGCTTGGCAAATGAAAATAGGACAGAAAGGGAAAAATACAGCATAGCATGTCAGATTCCTGGCTTGAGCAAATGAAATGCAAACAGGATAATGTTAGCTTTCCTGATGCTCTAGATCACAAAATTGTGAAATTGCAACAGAATTGAAAAGAAAGGCAACAAAATAAAGAGTTGTCACATCTTAGCTGCAGGCTTTAGCAGGAGGGAAAAGCCATATGTCCTTAAGGTGTTCTTAAAAAAATTAACTGCAAAGAATGTTTTATCAGAAAAGCAGGTTTTTACAAATGTAGTGAAGAACCTAAAGATCAGCATGATGTCAAACTGAATCAAACTACTGATTTATGCAACCATTATATGTGATTAATTTTTTTGTACCATAACAGTAGTGGGATAAGAGTTGAAGTACGTTTGGAGAAAGAATAGAGCTGTAGATATAAGTGAAGCCGGTGGAAAAGAATACGAAGAATTCAAAGGCTAGTCTATGTGTGAGAAAACAGGAAAACAGGAGACGTATCTCAGGGGTTCATTTGAAAGGACACTACCAAAGACCTAATGCTGAAAAATCAAGGGAGAGAACTGACCACACCAAAAAAAAGCATCAGAGGTTTATTCACTGAAATTTCCAAGTAAGTCAAATACTGTTGTAGTGTATAGCAGGAAAAAAGAATGATTAATAATGTTCGGATTAGGGCCTGGCACAAGGAGAAGACAGTGGCACAGAAATAAAAAGGAAATCATAAAGCAAATAGGAGGAGTAGCAACAGCAGATATGAAGTACTACCAATTTGTCTTGAGCAATGCGCAAGAGAAGAGAAAGTGCAGCTAATTAAAGTCAACTGAATAATATGATGACAATGTGAATTACTAATAGAATAAGAAAGTGTTATGTATTACTGTTGTTTTTGCTGTTTATTATTGGGCTGACTCCCATCAAGTGATTTTTCTACTTGATAGTGTTTTTCTGCAGATTTGATCCCTAATATAATTTTCAAGCATATGTGTCCACCTACAGATTATAACAGCATGGAAAAAAGAGCTGCTTTACTTACCCAACAATACGTTTTTTTTTTATTATCTGGTAACATCAATCATATCCTGAGCATATTTCTGCTTTTCACTGTGAGAAGCACCTGTCAGAATGAAAACAAGCTCTCAACAAGTACAAACTACTGCTGGGGGAGGAAGCTTGATAGTAGGCTTCCTCAGGGCAAGCATTGGTATCAACTGCTGGAGCCATGTATGTTCAAAAACCATGTCTATACAGTAGAAATAACCAGGATCAGAGAGGCAGACAAGTGATGGAAGTGTGACATGGAGGAAAAGGCCAGAAGAGGTTTCTTTTAGAGCAGCTGCTTACTGTAAAGAGGGAAATCTGGACCCTCTTGCTCCTTACTGACTTCAGGATAACAGGATTTTTCATGCACTCTTTGCAACCAAACCAGATTACCACTGGGAAGTACCTGACTTTCTAAAGGCAATAACCCAGCAAGATCTGTAAATACTTGTGTCAACTTTGGAGCAATATAATTTATTGGCCCAGATGCTGCATGTGCAATATGTTGTATAAACACATGAGAAGCCCATCATGTAATTTATCCTCTGCAAGGTAAAGGAACATCTTTTGACTGCATAATGTGTTCAGTTTTAACAGCATCGTGCCAGTCTTGAAGACTAATGTACAGTTTATAAATTCTGTTATGAGTGTTCTACCTCTGCCTGATATAAACCATGTTCCTATACCAAAATCAGGGAAATAATCCAGAATTCCTGATGAACAGGAATCATGCTTCAATAATTTTGTTTCATTTCTGTAAGCTACTGGTATGTGTGTGTGAAACTGCTCCCAAAATAACTGAGGATGTGAGCCTGAAAAAATTATGAATTTACCAGCTTTTCAGCATAAGGGATAAAGACTTTCGTGTTTTAGCTGAAAAAGCCATGGGTTTATTTGCTGATGCTAACGAAGATAAGATTCATACAGGCCTGTCTGAAAGTAAATTTTCTCTTTGCAGAGGAGAAAGACAAATTGCTGGAGATGAATTACATATGAAATGCCAGAGCCTTCACCCTGTTATGAAGAGGTGGAATGAACCTTATCACAAGTGCTTCACAGAAATCCTGCCGAGCTGAAAAATGACACTGACAGTCTTTTGCCACTCCTTGAAGAACTTTGTTCTTTATGTGCTTTATTTCAATAACCTCTAAATGGGAATAAAACCATGGACAGACAGTCAAAGGCATACAATTGTGTTCCCATCCCTGCATATTTTGTGGGGAAAAGCAAAATGAGGGGATCGAGTGCACCCTCAGTAAGTTTGCAGACGACACCAAGTTGGGTGGGAGTGTTGATCTGCTCGAGGGCAGGGAGGCTCTGCAGAGAGATCTGGACAGGCTGGAGCGATGGGCTAAGGCCAACTGTAGGAGTTTCAATAAGGCCAAATGCCGGGTGCTGCACTTGGGCCACAACAACCCCCAGCAGCGCTACAGGCGTGGGGAGGAGTGGCTGGAGAGCTGCCAGTCAGAGAGGGACCTGGGGGTGTTGATTGACAGCCGGCTGAACATGAGCCAGCAGTGTGCCCAAGTGGCCAAGAAGGCCAATGGCATCCTGGCTTGTATCAGAAATAGCGTGGCCAGCAGGGACAGGGAAAGGATCTTACCCCGGTACTCGGCACTGGTGAGGCCGCACCTCAACTACTGTGTTCAGTTTTGGGCCCCTCACTGCAAAAAGGACATTGAATTACTCGAGCGTGTCCAGAGAAGGGCAATGAAGCTGGTGAAGGGTCTGGAGCACATGTCGTACGAGGAACGGCTGAGGGAACTGGGGTTGTTTAGTCTGAAGAAGAGGAGGCTGAGGGGAGACCTCATCGCCCTCTACAACTACCTGAAAGGAGGTTGCAGAGAGCTGGGGATGAGTCTCTTTAACCAAGTAATAAGTGATAGGACAAGAGGGAATGGCCTCAAGTTGCACCAGGGAAGGTTTAGACTTGATATTAGGAAGTATTTCTTTACAGAATGGGTTTTTAGGTGTTGGAATGGGCTGCCCAGGGAGGTGGTGGAGTCCCCATCCCTGGAGATGTTTAAGAGTAGAGTCGACACAGCGCTGAGGGATATGGTGTAGTTGGGAACTGTTAATGTTGGGTTGATGGTTGGCCTGGATGATCTTCAAGGTCTTTTCCAACCTAGATAATTCTGTGATTCTGTGATTCTGTGAGGTGCTGATCAAAAGGAGGCAACATAGACAGTGGAAGTAAATATTATTGGGAAGGGCACTGCAGCATGGGAATACCAGCAATAGTTTTTCTTCTTTCCTTTCACCCTCAAGTTGTTATTTGATTTTTGGTGGAGTCTCACCATATGTTTGCCCAAGTCAGTTCTGTTTTAGAACAACACAGACTCAAACCTTGACAAACAAGCATGCAAAAGGAAAGTGCAACAGCTGAGACTACAATGAAAACTTTTCTTTGAGGACAAGAAATAAACCAGACCATCTGAGCTCAACTGCTTTGCCATTTGTTGTAAAACTCAAGCCCAAGTGTTTTTCCTACTAGTCCAGCTGGCAGCCTTCACTAACCATTCCAACACCTTGACTCAGCTGGCAAGTGTGAGTCAGCGACCCAAAGAGCAGGAATGTGAGCTGCAGCGAGGAGCTGAGCACTTACCGGAGTACACTTGTAGCCGGGACTGAACTGAAACCAGGCAGAAAAGAAAAGCTGTTCACCTAACATCATCTTTTCATTTCATCTAATTTAAACATCCCTGTGGGAAAAGCTCACATGTGACCCAGCAGAATGCCTTAACCACAGTTCACTGGAGAAGCCCTATTTATGTAATAACTGAAAAATACACACAGATATTAGAAAGACCACCAGATTCCTTCATGCATATAATAAGAATGATGGTGGGAATTATGTGGTTGGGGACCACAAGAAGAACTGGAAAAGGAAGAATGGTTCTGTTCTCCTAACCAATGTATGGGTTTTAAACCAGCAGCTGGCAGAGCCAGCCTTGGGATTTGCAAGGGCCTGAGCTGCTGGCAGTGGGACTGCATCATGAGCTGTCCCCTTCTGCTCTCTGGCCCGTGGTGGGATGATCACAAAGAAAATTCCTTTCAGCTCTAATTCAGCTGTCAGAAAGTGAGCTCAGAGCTGGTGACCTGCATTCCCTGCACTCATCTCTGACCGTGGTTATTTCTCAAATTGTATATTAGTCAGATCAGATCCTCAGTGAGAACCAGCTGCTGCAGTTTCACTGCTGCCACTTGTACCAGCTCAGGATATAGCACTCATTTACAAGGTACCAGTACATCCAGGATTTTTAATTATCACCCCAGAAGGAGTTTCAATAGAGTTATAAAAATTCTATGAGATGATGGAAATTAATCTCAAAAGCCAGGTGTTAATTGATATTTTTTAGGGAGACATGAATTGTTTCTCCCCAGGTGCCATAGCATACTATGACCTCTATTAGATTGCAATATATATTCAAATTATAGCATAGTTCGTGGCAGAGAAAAACAATTTAAAGGGACAAGTAGTAATGGCAGCAGCTGAAGTAATAAGTCCCTAATTGCAGGTATCAGGGAATTTTTTAAGGGCTGAAACATTCTAGCAGTTAGTGATAGACATCCTGTGTACTTTGGAAACTACTCAGTTTGATTTATTTTTATTCTTCCTTTCTCCACTGGTGTAGCTTCCCCTGATGAATTCATTTTCATCTTCCCAACCTTCCTCAGCCCTATGCAGCAATTCATTCTGTCAGCACTAATGTATGTTGTTAAACACACGTAATGCTACATATCTTCTTTGAAAACTATCACAAGAAGATACTATCATATTACTTTTCAATCTCTCTGAGTTGTTTTGATCTGACAGAGAAACAGAATTACTTTTTCATATTATTTCCTTACCCTCTTAAAATATGTGGAATTGCAGGTGTTGATTTTCCCTGCGCTCTCTCCTCATTTTCCGTTCCACCAACCCTCCCTATTGCATGAGAGTGAATTTTGCTGGGTAAAAAACTGGCTGGATGGCCGGGCCCAAAGAGTAGTGGTGAATGGAGTTAAATCCAGTTGGAGGCCGGTCACAAGTGGTGTCCCCCAGGGCTCAACTTTGGGGCCGCTCCTGTTTAACATCTTTATTGATGATCTAGACAAGGGGATCGAGTGCACCATCAGTAAGTTTGCAGACGACACCAAGTTGGGTGGGAGTGTTGATCTGCTCGAGGGCAGGGAGGCTCTGCAGAGAGATCTGGACAGGCTGGAGTGATGGGCTAAGGCCAACTGTAGGAGTTTCAATAAGGCCAAATGCCGGGTGCTGCACTTGGGTCACAACAACCCCCAGCAGCGCTACAGGCTTGGGGAGGAGTGGCTGGAGAGCTGCCAGTCAGAGAGGGACCTGGGGGTGTTGATTGACAGCCGGCTGAACATGAGCCAGCAGTGTGCCCAAGTGGCCAAGAAGGCCAATGGCATCCTGGCTTGTATCAGAAATAGCGTGGCCAGCAGGGACAGGGAAGTGATCTTACCCCTGTACTTGGCACTGGTGAGGCCGCACCTCAACTACTGTGTTCAGTTTTGGGCCCCTCACTATAAAAAGGACATTGAATTACTCGAGTGTGTCCAGAGAAGGGCAACGAAGCTGGTGAAGGGTCTGGAGCACATGTCTTATGAGGAGCGGCTGAGGGAACTGGGGTTGTTTAGTCTGGAGAAGAGGAGGCTGAGGGGAGACCTCATTGCCCTCTACAAATACCTGAAAGGAGGTTGCAGAGAACTGGGGATGAGTCTCTTTAACCAAGTAATAAGTGATAGAACAAGAGGGAATGGCCTCAAGTTGCACCAGGGAAGGTTTAGACTTGATATTAGGAAGTATTTCTTTACAGAATGGGTTGTTAGGCGTTGGAATGGGCTGCCCAGGGCAGTGGTGGAGTCCCCATCCCTGGAGGTGTTTAAGAGTCGGGTTGACATAGCGCTGAGGGATATGGTGTGGTTGGGAACTGTTAATGTTGGGTTGATGGTTGGACTGTATGATCTTCAAGGTCTTTTCCAACCTAGATGATTCTGTGATTCTGTGATTTCAGGATCTCATTTTTTGCATTCTGCACATCCTTACTCTCTTCCCTGACTTATCCCAACCATATTGCAGTTGCACTGCAAGCCTTGCATCAGTTTCCTGGGTGGGTTTCCGTGGAGCTTATACACAGCAGAGTATTTACAACATTTACAGCGTTCCTCCCCCATAGGGTCCATGGACCATGAACATCTTTCATTTTCTGGTGCTTCTGTCCTTGGCAGTTTTGTGTCCCAGCAGGAAAGCTCTGGCCTGTTAGAAGACATCTCATACATCTCCTACTTGCCTCAGTGCCATCATCACCTTCCTCAGTCCACCTTGTATAGGGGTACATGGTCCTGCTGGCTGAGACTTAGCTTAAATACAAGGAAGCTTCTTTAGTCCTCCCACATCCAGATTCCTCCCATAGTAAGTCACAGGCATCTCTGGAAAGTCTTTCCACTTCCTGGGCCCAGTCCCTGAGGTCAGGTCCCTTTCTTCCTTAGGGCATGGCTTACAGGGCTCTGGGCATCACCTCGGGTTTGCATCAGTCCCTCCAGCTCACCATGATCAGGACAAAAGACCTGAACACCTCCTGACCGAGCCTTCCCTGAACACAATGTGGCACCTTCCTGGCTATCACCAACACCTGAGCAAAGCACTCAGGTCCTACTCCCAAACGGCACTGCCGCTGCACCTCCCACCCAAGCCCCACCTTGAGCATGCTGGATGGGGACAAGGAGGCCGAAGGGACTGCCTCTGGCCTAAGCAGGGCTATAAATACTGGTCACACCAGAGGGGACACTATGTTTCTACTTTTCTCCCAAAGGGAATTGTTTTATTGAGTGGTAAACATTTTCCAAACCTGTGAAAGGGCAAACCCTGCAACATTTTCATATTCCCATTTTTATTAAATCTCATCTCCTTTCTGACCACACCCCAGATAGAGAGAAACAAGAAGGATATTAACAAACATTTTTTTTAACTAAAATGCAATTTTTCCTTATGTCAACATGAAAAATAATCTGTGTAACTTCAGGGGTTTTAAGGTCTTTCTATCAGAAAAGGTCTTTTTCTTGCATTAGCTAATTCAAGAGATCCTTTAAATAGTCCTCCAGAGACTCTAGTTCCCTTTTATTAGAGTTCATCTGTATTTTATGGCTTTGCTTTCATGAAAGATTAATAGCTGCAAAGGTCAAGGGCCATTGTGATCATTTAATCTGACCTGCACAGCATAGGCCATCAAATTTTACCCATTAATTCTTGCGCTGAATCCCATTAATTGCAGATGAAACATCATATATCTTTTAGCAAGAAATGTTTTCTTGACTTAAAGGCAACAAATGGTGAGAAGCCTGCCCCAGAAATTTGTTCTATAGTTTATTTATTCTGACCTTTTATGAATTTTCACAAGGGCTGATTAGGATTTTTTCAATTAAATATTTTGCGCTGAAAAAAAGTGGGTATTATCAAAGAAGGAGCTTTATCTCACTGTTTTACTACCAGAAAAGAAAAAAAGCTAACAGAAAGTAACATATACCTTAACACATTAGACTTTTTGTTCTGTTTTGCTTTGTGGATGTTCCTCTTTCCCTGAATATGAGGACAACTAGGGAACCAGGCTCCTAATGTTAAATATGTAAAGCTAGGCAGTGGCAGTGCCTTTCCTGATGTCTCAGCCAGACCAGACATTCTCACACACACTGAGCTGGGAACCCCATCCTTGTCAGGTACATGAGCCCAAATACCAGCGAAAACCCTACCATTTCTATCAGGTCTGTGGTCTGACTTAAAAGTGCCATAAAGCCCATTTGTCCCTCCTGGGTTTGGAAATATGTCTTTGGCCCCAGGAAACACAGCCATTGCTGTCAAATAAACCACCCAAAATAAATTAATCTGGCAGAAGGTTATAGGCTCGTAGGGGCTATCTGTTAACTTTCTGGAGAAGTGTTTGATATCAGTCTGTCAACAGATAGATGACAAGCCAGAGAGGCCCTGGTGATGTACAGCCTGAGCTACACAGATTAGTTTGACCTAGCAAAACAATGCAACGTACAGACATTGAAGTGATGATAGCAAAGTTGTGGTTTTCGATTCTTTTACATCCTTTCCCAACAGATTATCTTTCCCATGGATTGAAATTTAGGTACAGTAGCATGAATTTATCAGAGTGGCTCTGACATGGTTTTCTAGTAATTAATTTTTTCCCTGTCTATAGTATAAACCATAATCTTCTAGACAGAACAGGCTGAAAGACTTCAAAGGAATTCTTTTTCAACAGATAATTTAGTTTCTATAAGCTGATATTTCAAAAAATGATGGGTTTTGCATCAAGTAATTCTCAAAAAAAGGAAAACATTCAGATGAGCCTAATTATCTCTCTCAAAATAGAATATTTGGTTGACATATTTTGAAGTCTTTTCAGTTTGTAAATAAAATTTTTTATACCTGGTTAAAAGTAAAAAAGATTTTTCAAAATGATATGCCAAGAATCTTTGATTCAAAACATTCTATTACTGATAATTTTAAGAATGTTTAGCTTATGCAGCAATGTCAGATTTCCCAATATTAAAATCCTCTGAGATTCTTAATTTCTGACCTCATTGTGACTACATTTATCTATTGGTAACAGAAATTTGGACAACATAAATCTCAAAAACTCTACCACATCCATTTTATGGTAGAGGACAATGGAAGTCACTTCTTCAGCAAGAAGCTCAGAGACTTTTTGGACAGACATGAGTTCTCAAGCAGACTCTTCACCTCTCCCCACTGCACAAGGATCTCAGGGCAAATGTATGCCTAATCTTGTCATCTCTGCTCAGTGGCTAGCAAAGGGAGAATGAGTCCAGGTCCAAATGCCCATGGTAACATAGGATGCAACAGTAGAATGAGATGCAGAACCTGTGAGTTCAGGAATACAGACCCAAAATTAGAAAAATCACATTTTAAAATACCAACCTAAATCAATTTTAAGCAGTGATTTTTTCGTCACTTCATGCAATATTTATTTTTCTTCTTTCTGTGGTAGTAAAACATCAAGAAACTGAAGATCTTATGAAGTGCTGTGAAAACACAATAAGTGAAAGTATCATGCCAAAAGTGTTCACAGCTTAAGCACACAGAAAGCAAGCAAGTTTACAAACGATGACAGTGAAACCATAAGAGTGCTCAGCATTAAGCCAATAAATACATTCTGGTTACAGCTACAAACATACCAGACTTGTTTGTCCTTTCAGTTACATTGGTTGCTCTCAAATGACTTTGAATGGGATACTCCTGTACGACATAGGTGTGAGTAACAAGAAAATTCTGTTCATTGTTTTTTAGGCTGGAAGATAGGAGGTGATTTTTGCAGATGTCAAGCAATGATGATCAAAACTGAACACTGAAATGAATTCTCTGTCATGCTGAAAGTTATTAGGATAAACCTCTCATTCAGCAGCGCATTTTCCTTTCTGTATCTGATACTCCTAATAGCTATTACACTGGGCATGCCATTCTCACAGTCCATTGTTAAATTTGAATAGTAGTTACAAATTCAAGAACTTCCTGTTTTTTGGCAGTTCCATTTTTTTCCTTTTGTAAAATGAGTTCTGTGAATTTTTTTATGGTGCTCATTGTCTCAACTTTTTAACATCCTATTTGAAAATAGTAAGTGGTTAGAGTTCATGCCCCATTCTAAAAAACTTGCAGTTCAGGCATGTGTGCTGTGGGACCTTGAATCTGTGATATTCTGCTGACAGAGCAAAAACCTACTGAGCTGTGGATATGCTTATTGAGAAGACAGTGTTTGGCTGACCCAGAGAAATACCCCTTCTGATTCTCAAAGTATCAGTTGGAAGGCTACTTCACTCCAGAAACATCATTTTGAAGTACAGCGCTTCAGCACAGGGTCCTGGAGGTGGTTGAGTGATGGTCCTCGCATTGTGATAAGACTCCAGCACCTTCTCTGAACATCGCGTCTTACGGACACATGGTGTTTTGCACAAATACTGCCAGACTAGACCTGGCACAGACCTGCTGGGCACAGCTAGAACAGGGACATAGCAGCAAAGCCTGCTACTGCCACCACTCTCATTTATTCAGTTTGACTTTGGGGACTTCATTTCCTACAAACCTGGCACCCTGGCTTTCTGACCTAATCGAAGCACTTGAAGCTGGAAGGTGAAAGTGCTGTTGAAACATATGGTTTATCCATGAATATCACTGCTCTAGTCAGTAACACTACAATTACAATTGATTTTCACAAAACAAAACTAACCATTTGACTTATATATTTTACCAGATTATCACAATTATTCAACTAAGAGTTCCTCATTGCATTTTTAATATCCAGATCTGTATTACACTTGTCTTGTGTCAGATACCTTTTTTGTAAGTGCAATGGCAACAGACTATAATCAAATCACCATTTTCTCAGTCTTTTTTCTACAATACTTAAACTTAACTCATCCATAAAGTTTGTACTTGTACTGCTACATCTTACAGTGCTAAACAGCAGGTCTGTCTTAAAGCTTACTGATGTTTCTTTGTGCTGTGACATGATCTGTTTCTATTTAAGGTTACATGACATCCTCATTGAAATTGCTTATACAAAGAAATACTGTCTGAAAATTATTTCACTCATTTTAGTTGACTTTTAACACCTTTTCAGATCTGCAGGACTACTTGTCACTGGGTTGTTAAACACCTACACACAGAATAACAAGGGTCCATGCAACATTCAATTTGAGAACCTTGGTTGAATCACAGAAATAGCATGAAAAACCTGTCTACTTAAACATAACAAGTTTTGTAAAATTGTAATTCACCAGAATAATGACTGAAGCCTTTTCAGATATTGAATAAAGACATCCATAAGGAGAAAGGTCATGTTTCTCCTTAAGCCTCTCTGGATATCCCCTTATATTTTTTCAGTGACCAATAACATTTATTTGTGAGGGCCTTGCATTTTGGTAACACCACTGAGCATAGCCTGTGTCAGAGCAGCCTGATGTAGCAGCTTGGTATCTGCTTCACATGCCTCTTCAACAGAGCTGAATACCTTCAAGTGGCATGGCCAAACCCAAACTGGGATCCCTCAAACTCCTCTGCCCTGAAAAGGAGGAGGCTTCAGGGAGTCTGCATGGAAGCTGGTGAAGCAGAACTTTCTCAGCCTGCCTGGGGCGGGACCCTGGAGATCCTTTCCACTGCCACACCATTCTTCAGATCTTGGTATATCTGATATCCAGGCAGTTTGATCAACTGATCTCTGTATCTTGAAGAAGGCTTTTAATCTGTTTTGCCCTATTCCTAAATTTTCAATCCATGATGACACAGATTCTGAATGATATAGCGACTGACTTAAATGATAACCATTCACATCTTCTGTCACAAATTGGTTTAGGGCTTAGATTTTCTAGAGCTGAAAGCAAGCAGGAAGATGTAGGTCCCATGGATAATTCATACACGTGACACAGAAAGCTCCTCATAAAAGATTAGTTCAATCCAATCCAAAATTACTTATTTTCTATTTTCTCCCCTGAGAAAAACACTAGCCTTGAAAAATCAGTGTGTTTTTCTCACACATGGGCATAAACATCTTACTGAAAGACATTCCCAGGTACTAAGAGGCTAAACATAACAAAAGCTAACAGAAGGACAGAAAAGTTAAAAGAAAAATGTAAAATGTAGCTTTTTAAAAAATATTTTAAAATCAGGATACATAATTATTTAAAGAAATCATCACATGATGTGGTGGATTATCAGTCTGCTCAATCTGTAATCAAGATTGGATGCCTTCTGGGAAGATGATCAGGGGCTGGAGCAGCTCCTTTATGAGGACAGGCTGAGAGAGTTGGGGTTGTTCAGCCTGGAGAAGAGAAGGCTCTGGGGAGGCCTTATAGCGGCCTTTCAGTACCTAAAGGGGGACTACAGGAAAGATGGGGAGGGACTCTTTGACAGGGAGTGTAGTGATAAGATGAGGGGTGATGGTTTTAAACTGAAAGAGGGTAGATTTAGATTAGATACAAGGAAGAAATTCTTTACTGTGAGGGTGGTGAGACACTGGAACAGGTTGCCCAGAGAGGTTGTGTTTGCCCCCTCCCTGGAAGTGTTCAAGGCCAGGTTGGACGGGGCTTTGAGCAACCTGGTCTTGTGGAAGGTGTCCCTGCCCATGGCAGGGGGGTTGGAACTAGGTGATCTTTAAGGTTCCTTCCAACCCAAACCATTTGACGATTCTATGAATATATGCTTCAGCAAGAGGCAAGCTGTACTATCAGTTACAAAATAACAAGATGAAACACTTTGGCTTGTGTTATAGAGGACAGGTAGGGTAATCTGAAGGTTTCTACTGTCCCTAAAAATCCTTTTTTTTTTTTCTTAAGTCTATTCAGTGTTTTATCTTCATATTTTGAATTTTTAAACAAAAAGGTGCTTATCCAAAACTTTGGGTACCAACCATCACTTATAAACAATATTGCACAAGAAATAAATAAAACACCCCACTTACTTAAATGTAACCAAGTAAAACTATAAACTAATGTCTCATCTCTTTTGACTTTATGAATAGAGTTGTTTATTTGCTTCATACTTGTGACTCTTGGGATTGGTAATACTGCAAATACATGTGATATAAATGTGGGGTTTTTTATCCCCTAATTGGCACACAGTTTTTCCTTTACCAAATGACTTTTGCTTGTTGTAGTAGGTGGCAGTAATCTCTTTCCACTTGATTTCTGCATGTTGCAGCTTCACCTAGAAAAGATCCTATTCCCTTGCTGCAGGAGTGGCAGTACAGAAGTATATTTTGTTCTCAATCATAGTTTGCCACTGGGAAAGTCAATTCAAATTGACTCTTAACAAACTGGAAATGGGTGATTGTGCCTGACATCAATGCTTCAATGCTGGCTTTTTTTTTTTTTTTTTTTTTAATGTTTGTTGATATCTGTGGAGTCCTAGCTTCCAGAACTACACAGTTTATCCAGAAAATACTGAATTCACTTGAAAGAGATTCCAGCCACCAGAGAGGTCTGACAACTTGACCTAAAGCCTGAAAATGCCAGGCAGCAAAAAAAACAACATTGCTTCAACTTTAAGCCAGTCTGATGCTTTTTGCTGCATAACTCACATTTTTCTAACCCCAAGCATGGACAATGCCATACATTGTGCTTTCTCATGGGGTCCTGCTTTAGGACGATTGCTGGTTTTGCATTGGGCTCTCCTCAGTGTCATTTTGACTGCAGAGTGCTCTTTGAGTGTGGAAAAACATAATGGTTCTGCTCTCTGTGGCCAAAAGGTAGATTGAAGCAGTGATGAGCAAAGGGTAAATTCTTGCCCTTTTATGTCCAGGCCATTTATGGAGAAGCAAATAGAAAAGCTGAGGGGTGTGGCAGGAACCAAGCCCATCCTGACTTGGAGGAATGCATGCCGGAGCCCGCAGCTGGCTCCTCTGCAAAGAGCACGGTGTGCATCTCTCCTCTTGCAGAGGTGGCTGCATCGTAGCGGCTGAAAGAGCCCTGTGCCACCCCTTCCACACTGCCCCTACTCCTGCTCTGCAGCTCCTCACTGGACACAAGCACAGCAGGGAGGCCACAGAAACAGCCTCCCAAATCCTGCTTCCTAGAGGTGATGGCCAGGCAGAGGCAGGGGCATGTTTGCCCAGCTGATAATTGCCTTTGCAGACACAATGTGATTTTATAAACAAGGCTCATATCCGTTAGGCTGCTCATGGCAGTGAGACATTTCCTATTCCACCCTTCACTGAGTAGAGGGTTTTTTTTTTTATCTGTTACTAATTGGATAGCAATACAGTAAATAGATACAAGCTTGTGACTCAAGTTGTGCTAGCCCTCCTCAATAAGCAAGAGGAGCCCTGAGCATCTAAACGTCTGCCACTCCTCCAATAGTCAGGACAGCCTCCAATAGTCAGGACAGTCATCACAGTGACTAATGGTATCTTTGACCACAGGATATGTTTTTTTAATGCATCTGAGCTGTTTATCCCAGGCTAAAACCACCCTGGATCGGATGAGTGCTACAGTTCGGCTACATGCTGCTAATCCCCCAAGGGGAAGCATCTCCACGAGTGTTTAAGATGATTCTTCTCACTAACATTTAACACCAGTGACTGAGGTGATTTTAGGGAGCTTTACAATTCTTTCCCCCGAGGATACAGCAGGGACAGCCTGTGCAGGATGAATCAATGCCATACGTCAAGCACTGTTTGTATATGTTTCAGTGTATCCAGGCAAAGTCTTTTAACTTTCCATCCTAGAGCCGGAGCAGTACTTTCCTGAACCTCAGCCAGGAAAATTTTGTAGATTTGGCAGCAGGACTGTGGGAAGCCTGGTTGAAGACCAGCCCAGAGTGCTGGAGCAAAGGCTTTATATAAAGAGAGAGAATCCAAACACCTTCCTTTGTTTCATGCTACAAACGACTACAAATGGAGCCCTGAGATTGTAATCAGGCCCTATTGTATAAGCACAGGCCTTTCCATTACTCCATTACAGCTTTTTGGCATGTAGAACTTCATTATTTTTCAGCTGGAAAACTAATTAAAATGAATTCTTCTTTATTTATCGGAGTGTTAATACTTCAGTTCTAGAGTCCTCCACTGGCTTCCAGCCATTTAATTTTGGTCCCTAGGGCAAAGCCTGACAAATTAAGATAAAGCCATTACTTAATGTTCCCCTCCTGAGAGAAAACAAGAAGTATTTCCTGTTCTTATTAATTGCATGAAGTCAATTTCCATGGTGAAATTTCAGTATGATCAGAGTCGCTGCACCCAACATCTCTCCTCCTGTACTCCACACTCAGCTGCAGCCATAGAGTCAGGGAGAGCTGCCAGGCTTCAGCTGAGCTGTCCGCAGTGTCGAGAAAGTCACAGGATAAATGGAGGATTTGCTCAGGTGTTTGGCCTTTGCCATTTGGGAATCACCCTCCTCAGTACCTCTTAGGTATTTTTGCTTCGAGAAGTGTAATATGCAGTGCTGTGCTTTACCTTCAAGGAGAAGCCTGGGGATCCCAGCCTTGCCAAGCAAGTTAGTCAGAGCTGTGGTATGGGCACTGCCCAGGTCAAGTGCCTTGAGAGAAGCCAAAATCAGCCTTTTTTTTTTTTTTTTTTTTTCTCTCAACGTGTAGATCACAAAAGTTCATGCACTTGTCAAGCAGTGTGTTGATTTAACTGATACCATTTCTCTATCCTCCCCAGCTGAGGAGCCTGGTGCAATAGGTAACAAACAGCCCTTCCCATGGCAACACGATTTAATGCCCTGATATTAGGGGGAATGGGAGGACTCCAGTGAGCAAACTGGCCCACTGAGCCACAACTCGGGAAAGCAGCCAGGATGATGCAAAAAGTTTAGAGGGGAAGCAGCAAAACAAACAGAAAGGAAACACAGAGATGTGCCTGCAGTTGTGAGGGGACAGCAGCATTACTGTGTTTCCCACCCTGTTTGGTGTCCCTGGTACAAACCTCATGCCCTTTGGCCATCAGAGCTCTGCCCAGCATTGCTTCGATCTTCAATGCTCTCTTTATAACATTCTTGCATTTTAAAAAACCTGACACCATTGAAACCCAGCTCAATAGCATAAGTTCCCCCAAATATTTTCCTAAAGCTGACTTGTTTAGGGAAAGACTTGGCTAAACAAGAAGACAGCATGCCGAGTGCTGTTGAGCTCTGTTATCTAAGGTTTGTTGCCACGTTTGGGACTGAGAGCAGATATTACAAAATGTCTGTTGATTCCCTGACAGCAGCATACGGCTGGCACACTGGGTCAGGCTATGTCAGTGCCCTGGGGGGATGAATTTTCTCTGCGTCCCCCTCCAGACTTGGGACACCCTGCTTCGACAGCTACACTGGTGCAAGCCCTTGCTAGGAGCCAGGAGCAGCTTGCACAAGTGCCAGCATGCCTCTGCTGTGCCTACATGTGCCAGGGCCAGTGCCTTTGTCCCCTGCAGAGCTGTACAGCCTCCTCCTCCACCATGCGTCTGAGTCAGAGCGAGCTGCTGCTTCCTGGCAGGGGCTGAGCCCCATCCTGCTGCTGCTGCCCAGCCAGGGAAGAAAAAGCCCTGAGGTCCCCCCAGCCAGGGCCACCCCACAGCTTGTCCATACCACCACTGAGGCCATCAGGTCCCTGGACACTGCAAGCAGGAGGGGAAGCTAAGGAGGAGACAGCAGTTCCCCAGCAGCTCAGATCCAGGTGAGGAGGGCGCTGGAAGCCCCCCACTCCCACGATACTGGGGCAGGCACAGTCAAAAACATCCTTGAGGGCAGACATTTGGAAAGGAAGCAAAGCATGCAGCTTCTCTTCTGATAGGCCAGCGCCAGCCAAAGCAGCCAAGCGAGGTGTAAGGACAACAAAACCATTTCACCAAAGACCTTCACACTGCCTGAGTGAACAGCAATATAACCTTTGTTTACCTTACCCTTCCCAAAATCAGTTTTTCTTTGCTGATATTCCTTGGAAGGGGGTTGTTCATTAAAAAGTAGACATAGGATTTGAAGATGCCCTTTTAACCAATCTTTTAAAACTCCAGCATTTTAGGGGGTAATTATTATTTTATATTTCTATCCTTGTACAGAAATTTATTGCACATCCTCAGTTTTTCTAATCTCATAATAAATCTGTGATGGGTCATCTTGTCCTGCTACCTGTCACTGAATTCCATACACTTGGACTACACTGGGCACATACATTGTTAAAGCAGCAGGCAAGGTTATGAAAATTGCAAAAATGCATCCTGATACAATTTAGGATGATTCAGTGGATTAAAATGCAGAAGTGAGAAACAAGGAGAGTCTGGAACACATTTTCTGTTAAAGCACTTCAGATATAGGTTGTTACCATTATGAAAGAAGTCATAATAGCCAGTGCTATGTGACAAACATTACTTAAACCAACATGATTCAAGTACTCCTTTTCACTAGCCATCCCGAGAATTACATTAAAATTGTTATCTTCTTGAAATGTTTGAGGAAGATGTGAATGGCCAGTTTTGCCAATAGCTTAAGCAGATGCAGTTTCTATGCACTCTTAGGTCAATAGGGAATTTGATTCCTTTTTATTTTTTCACATGCATGCTTTAAAAATCCAGCTGTGGCTGTTGCCCCAGAGAAGGTCAAGGGAAAATGTATGTTCTCCCTAAGTTAAAGAATTTTTTAAGGCATTTGTATTGGGAAATTCTTCTGCTTGCTTAGTATGAAGGAGGGACTTGAATTTAGTAGAAGGGTAAGATGTAGGATGTGCTTTTTGAAGCCCCTAAGAAAATCACTAATTCACTGTGTTACAAATCCCTGACAAATCCCATTTCCCATGTACGATAGAGTCTTATTGGAACTTGGTCTGTAATTTCTCCACTGACTCTTCACCCTCTCTACACAACTGTACCATAAAGGAACCACTCTCATGGGTCTGGATGTGAAAGTTGTGTGCTTTCTGAGACCCCCCCTTTCTGAGACTCAAGATGTGAAGATAAGGCAGAAGCAGTGACCTGACCATTGAGAGCTGATAAGTGAAAAAGCAGTAATAAGGAAGTATATGAGGATGAGAGTTGCACTGCAGAGATCAGTAGCAGGGAAGGGCATGGGAAAAGGAGGGAAATGAGCTGTCAGCAAGATGACTCGTGAGCCTATTGACCAGGGAAATCATCTAGAGGAAATAGGGAAGACCTCATTTCTTGTCCTTATGGTTTGTCGCACACTGTGTTGCACTGATTCTTACTTCTTTTTCTCCTCCCCGTGTGCAGTAACACAGTTTCAAGAAGAAAGGTACAAATGTACTCCTGCCTTCTCTCTCCATGCCCCCATCTTGCATAACAGATGGATTGGCAGTAAGGATGCTCCCCTGGGAGTACTCAGCACAGATATACCATCAGGTATTACTCTATACATAATTACTAATTACTCAGTTGTGAGACAGATATCAAGCTGTTTTGCATTTGCACAGAAAGCCCCTGGGAAACTTTGGAGTAAAAAAAAAACAGCGCTCAGTGGTGTTCAGGTGCCCAGAGTTTAGGCAGCTGAACAGGAGAATTTAAAACCTGGTTTCCAACTTACACATCTACAGTCCATGTTTCCTGTAACCTCTCCAAACTTCAGAGTGCTTCACCTCTCACTGCTAGCTAATATTTCATTAACTTAGGTGTTTATGTGATATTTCTAGGAAACCACAACATTTTAAACCAAATTGATTGAAGACATGTATTACTAACACTGATATGATTTTACTTCTATTTACAATTTTGATAAGTGAAGAGATAAGCCCTGTTGAACTGCTAAAAAGGCAAAAACTTTTCTACCATCAAAATAATCACTGTTAAATATATTGCCATAAGCTTTTTACTCTATAGGAAGACTGGCAAAACAAAGGATTGGCAATTTTGCTGAGTGCATCCAAACTCACAGGGAAATGGAGAAGAGAGACAGCACCTCTGTTTTGCAATCTTGGGAAACCTTATAGCCGTGAGGGACAAAGCCTTTAACAGGATCCAACATTTTATGTTTGGATCAGATGTTCAAATGAATCATTTAATCTGAATTGCTGCTGGCCGTAAGGATTAGGAGAATAAGACATAATAAATATATCTACATTGCAGAAAGAAGGAATGATAGTAACACATGCCAGCTTAATCCAGGTTTCATGAGCAACCATAGCAGTAAAGATGTAGGAGCCTGGGATGTTGGGAGGTTGCTTAAACATGTTAACATTCACACAGCCTTGTATTCTCTGCTATGGTTAAATGCATTTGGGTTTTGTGTGGAAAGCACAGAGAAAAGCTTGTACACCAAGCCTCTATTTCCTCCCTGCTGGGGAAAGGTAAGCTCCTAACATGAATGCATGTGGTGTTAAAAGAGGACACCCACACTGTAAATTGCACTACAGGTGAAAATAAGCAAAGTAAACAAACAGATAAAATTAAAAGGCATGTCCAAAGTGCAGTATTTATCCAAAGAGATTAACTTACAGAAGAAGACATCTAAGGTCAAGATGTATGATTTATTGCTGAATACTTTGTGGGCTACAGAAAAATGCACAGATGAAAAGATAAAGACATAAAATATGATGCTGTCAAGTTCACTTTCTGAATTAATTTTGTCCTAGCACTTACTCTCCACAGGTTACAAGTGAGTGGTTTTGTGAGTGGTTTAGAAAATTTAGAAATTATCTGACCACACAAACTCAAGTTTCAAAGAATTTTCTCAAATACATAGTTTTCCTTCATGACCCTTCTTTCTTTATATATTATATGCTTATTTGTTTTTAGTTTATCGTGGGGTGCTTAGCAATCAGTAGGATCTGCACCAGTGACCCTGCAGTATAATGTCTTCTCTTCACCCATAGAGCAATGGCACTGTGAGAGGAAGGTGGGTTAAACACCTTGCTGGACCTACCAGTTTGCTCCGTGAGTGGCACAGGGTGCTTCCCCCGTCACAGAGCCCATGTATTCCAGTGATTGTAATGCTATAGGTTTCCCTGTATAAAACTGTACAGTGTCCGCTCCTTGAATGGTGTGCCCAGTCCTGATTTGGGGGAATTCCTCCCTGAGCTATGAAAATGCTACTGCAGCTACAAGTTTACAGGGGTTTAGAAAGCAACTGCATAGACCACTGGAAGAAAAGGCCACCGAGGGCTGTGGTGTACAAAGATGCTGCCTACAACTATGGAAACCCCTCAGTCACGATAAGCTGGAAACAGGGAAAACATGCTGGGCAAGTACTGTCACGCATTCTTCTTGCCCTTACACGCTTCCCTTGGCATTCCCTTTGAGCCCATGGCAGGATCTGGGCTAGGCAGATCGTTCATCAAGCCCAGCAGAGCATGTCTTAGTTCTTACATCCACTTTCCTGAATGGGCTGAGTGGATCACGTACCTTCCACATAGCAACTGAACAGCTGACAACACAGTATGATGACCCAAATTGTATTTTAAGCATTTTTTGGAAGGAAACTGTTCCACAGTTGGGATGAGCTGTCCTGCTTGGCATCTTCTGTACTAATGTGTCCTTTGTGCCACTCCTGTTGCTTCTCAGGACAAAGCAGTGTCCTTCCCTGCCCCAGGCCACTGTTGCAGGCTGGGGGTGCTGGCCACTTCGAAGTGCAGAAGGATCTATGTCAGAGGTGGTTCTGCCAGCCGAACATTTTGAACACCATGGATGTGTGTACTAGATGGATGGCTGCAACACAAGATCTGCTTCCTAGTGTCCAGGGTAAAGTACAACAGAGAGACTGACTTGTGATCACATAACTAATTTTTTTTTTTTTTTTAAATTGGAAACAAGTAGTTAAATTCCCACTCACTCCAAGCTGAAAAAAAGAGAAGGGGGACAAAAATGTTGTTAGTATTATGTCTATCTTAACAATCATCTCATAAATATTCCTAATGTCAAAAGGAAGCAAGCAAAGTTGAGCTACTTTAAATAGTTTTCAGCAAGAGCCTGCAATGATGTCTTGGTATGCTCTAAAATACAGAAATATGTTGCCCCTTTGAAAGAGCATTTACTTACTAATCCTGTGGATTTTAGATCTTTCTGATAAAGGACTTCCAACAGCACATAGAGAATATTCAAATAAGATGAAAAGAGATGTGTGAGTACTTAATATCTTTAGAAACAAACCCTTTACAAATATTTGAATAACTGAATGCTTCACACTGGGAGAGAAACTGAAGAAAGTAAGAAAAGCATTTTAGTGTCACAGATATCAAACCACACAGCCAGTATACTCTGACTTCACATGAAATGCTCCATATTGAGCACCCAATCAGAAAACTGAGATTACAGACTGAATCAAACCAACACCTAAGCTGCCAGAAGAATTCAGATGTGATGCGTCTGTGAGCTGTTGCAGATATAGATACTTGGTCTGGATACATAAATCCAGCAGAAATACTTACCAAACAGGAATACCTGATCAACAAAATCATTACTTCTTAACAATCCTTCATTATGAAAAACAATCCTAATTTTAGGCCTAAATTCAGTTCCAGATAAAGCCATACATCCGCCTCACAGGATATGTTTTCCCTACATATAATAAAATGCAGATCCATAAATTTATTTAAGTCATTCTCCTGAACAGTTCCTTTGGTTATTTTTCAGCCTGATGTTGAAGAACTTATTTGTGAACAATCCTTTCTTCTCTTTGACTTTCAGCAGTCATATGTACACATGCATAATACTTCTCCAATAAATGATTTTCAAGCCTTTTTTTTTCTTTGTAAATCAGTGAATAACATAATTAAAAAGAACCCCACAGTGTTTGCTCACTTTCATTCAGGGTGGCACTATCTTTCATTAGCATGCATTTGGGTGCCTTTAGCAATTAACCCAGGACTAGATTATGATTCTGCATGGTGCTGATGAGACAGGATGCTCTGGACTCCTGAAGTGGGCAGTGAGGTGGGGCAGTACCTGTAATGCTGTTATCGGTAATACTTCAGCAAGCTTGGAAGATACATTGTGTGCACTGCGTCAGTAAAGCAATGTAATTTTAATCATCCTACCCTGAAATTATTTCTCCATCTCCTGAGAGTCTGTCAGCACAATCTCCAAATCTCAGCCAGGGGTGACTCTGGTGGGTGCTCACATTGGCAGCAGCCTCAGGGCAGACCCTCTACAATGACATCTGCATTTCAGAGTCCAGCCTGTTCTCACAGCTATTTTGTGCATTTCAAGCACTCCAGGGCGCTCTATATATAGGGTATAAGAAGTCTTATATGCCATATTTTTTCTCTATATAAGGGCATAAGAAGCCTTATATGCCACATCTTTTTCAACATGCAAGACAGATTTTTTTTCTGTTCATTGTATCTTCCAAAGCAAGCCCAATAGAAAAGTGTCAAGACGACATCCTTTTGCTTTACTAACTGCAAGAAGGGCAATGTGTTAGCTGTAGGAGCTGGAGTAGGCATCCAAAGCAATTCAGAGAACAGGAACAAACAAAAGCTGGAATCATCTGGGCTCTCTCCAGCTTCCAAACCCAAAGCTGTACCTGCAGCTGCAAGATCTAAATATTTCAGTGGTGAATACCTACTTCTGGAAAATCCCCATTACATAAATGGAAACTAGTATGTAGACACATGCGGAGGTACATACCAGTAGAGGAACGATAAGTACTCATAACTGTCTTTTTGAAAATACTCCTTCTTACATTTTTTCTGAATACACAGAGCGTCAGGGAGTCAGAGCAATCACTTTCCCCAGAACAAACCATTTGATGTTGCAGTGGTGTGCGTGCAGCTGTTATCACTGAACCCTGGGTGTTTCCTCAAGAATGACATTTACTATCTTGTTTGTAGCAAGTATCTCTGCTTATAAAGAATTCTGGAAAAATCACAGTAGAAAGTGAGTAGTCTTTTTTTCTGTGTGATCTACAACACATTGTTGTGCATTTAAGCTAAATCAGGCCAGTTAATAAAATCATGGAGTGCTGATGAGAAGAAAACTAGGCTTTTATAATTTGAATATTATGGATAAAATGAATGACTGTAGAAAACCAAGACATTTAAAAGAGGTCTTTAATGTTAACAGAAATGCCAGGAAGTAGCAGAGAATAGTTGTAGTAATGCTATTTCTCAGGTTCACCCTGTTGCTGTTTTCTGAATGGTTGATTTAGATATCCACATAGGCAAACAGTGCTGTGTGATTATTGAATTAAGAATAAGCACACACAGCAAGAGCTTACCACCCCCAAAAATTACAAATTAGACTGCATTTTTAAAAAAACATAATAGTAGATCCTCTGTTAAGTTTATAATTAATGAGTTATATTCATGGATCACCCAAGTGCTATAAAATCGCTGAAAGCTAGTCTCTGTTTGTAAAGTATAAACCCATGATGTTCTGGCACAAGGCATTTTCTCTGCAAACCAACCCAATATTTGCTTGAAATTCTCCACCAAGGAAAACCTCCTCTCCTTCTGAGCTCCCTGAACAGCTGTGTGCAGGCAGGGGGCTGCCCAGGACACCGACTTTCTAGGGAAAGCTCCAGCTGAATGCTTTCTTCAAAACTAAGGCAGCTTTAAAAGGAAACTGGGAGGTCCCTTGAAGGATGATTCCTACCAGCAGCTGCTCCGGACACACCACTGTAGCTTCAACGAAACTCAGTCACTGCCCTCACCCCTCCAACAGCCCTGGGAGTCCTGATGCCACCCCCACCACCATGCAGCAGAGACCTGAGCAGCAAAATATAATTACAAATAACCATATGTACTTAAAGGGTGACAAAAGTATAAAATATAAGAAAACATACCTTGAAGATGAATGTTTCCCAGTGATGGGCAAAATGATTGCAATGTGTGAAGCCCATGAATCATTTTGAGATCTTCAGTCAGATGGATAAAATATTATTCCATGTAAGTTATTACTACGTTGCATTTGAAATGGCGTTGTAATTTCCTGTCTAATGCTACCCTTAGGTCTCTTCTATATTACTGCTTTCCAATTACCTTTTATTTTTCTTCTTGAATATATATGTTTTGAATTATTTTTTCATCTGATGTATCAGCCCACAGTTCTCCAGATTGAATCTTATTTTGTTATTTCCTGTCCACATTTCTACAATTAGGAGTTTATTGCTTTGTAAAGCTGAAAAAAAAGAAAACAAACAAAAAAAAGAAAACCAAGAAAAAATATAAAACATCATGTAAGGATGTTTATATCATGTGTTTGTATTTACGTCTGAAAACACATAGCCCTTGCTTCAAGCACTTTCTAAAAAATCTTAGGGAGATGTCCCAGATTCACTATCATGTACATAGTCTGTCTACTCAGATTAAAAAAAACAAACCCAGACTTTATAATCATATATCGCTGTCTAATCACCCTTTGAATTGTAAGGCATACTCATGCCAAAAGGAGGTGGGTAAAATCTAGCTCTGCCAGACTAAGAGACAGAGAATTTCAAGGTCAATGGCACTCCAGGAAAATTCTCCCAACACTGCTGTTTACTCCTTGAAAAATTAAATCACACCATCTCAGAGAACCACCATAAAACTATATAGAGATGAACCCCTCCAACACCTGGCAAGGCACCCCTCAGAAAGAAGGTCAGAGTGTCCAGGCACGGAGCAGGCAGGCATTCCAGGCAGTACCAGCAAGGGGACCAAGGAAGCCCCTGGGCCACCACCTGTCCGCATCATCACAAGTAAAACTGTCCCTGAGTTACCACAAAGCTTGACGTGTGCTGAAGGCTGTGGATTCAAAGCGGTGGAGATTTCACCCATTAAGGTTCCCTTAGATGGGGGGATATGTGACATTTATTGCTTAGAAAAATCAGAAGCTTCCTTATTTCTACACACAGTGCCTTTACTCAGACTTCATTGAGGTTGTGCACAACCAAACCCGATACCAAGTCTTATGGCAACTTCTTCACTGCTTGACACATTTATCATAATCATTGTCCTGTGCTCCTTCCCTTAAGTTGTTTTGCAGTCTGAGTTACACTGGTCACCTCAGCAGAAATTTAATTTAGTCTTTAAAAAGATGTTTTCCATTTAACTGGTGGTGACTAAGGGTACAGTCCTAATTTAAACTTTTAAAAATACTTCTATTAATGAAGATGAAAAAACAAACAAACAAACAAAAAGAAAATACCGAAGTCCCCAGAGATAAGATTTTTGCTATTTTTTCTGCAGGGTGTATTTTCAGTTAGCTGTTTCTTAAAAATTAAGAAAAAAAATCTGTTATAACTTTTATAGGGTTTCAAAAATCTATAATTAGCTTTTTGGAAATGGATGCCATTTGCAGGCAGAATGGTAAATAGTATTTAAAAGCAGAAATTTGATTAAAACTCTTCAGGGGTTATTAAACTGGCTGTCACACTCTCCTGTCAGTATAAGAGATGACAAGAGCTATATAGTGAATTGCTTTCATGCCTGCTCCTCAATCATTTTAAGTGAACTGAGGGTGGGATGGACTATATGCCTTTCTCAGGTTTCTGTTTGCTTTGTTTTCACCAATCCAATGATTTCTGTGTATTCTTTCATTTTCAGAGCCACAGGTTCACAGTGTACTAATTTAGTAGCATCAGAAAGAAGAAGATGTTCTAAAATCTCCAACTGCCTGTCCTGGGAATCACTGCAGCAGTTCAATAAGCCTCAGTTTTCACTTACTAATCTAAAATAAGACTTGGCACATGATATTTGCCAGCTGTTATACATTTACCAGCTTAACTACATTTTTTAATGTCCATGAAGCACCATGAAGGGCCCGCTCATAGCCTTATTTGGATAAAACTTTACACCATGGTATATTAGATCTCTTTTTTATTTGCGCATCTGTTTGCTTTGTTCACTTATATTTTTTGGACCCAGATATCAGCAGTGTCCTGTATTCCTTTAATTAGTACAAATTGTTATATTCCTAGAAAGATAAGATTTATTTCTCCTATGGTGGGAGACATTTTAGAATATTTGCAAGTCAAAATGCTGACATGAGATTCTCTCTCCACTCCAAAGCAATTGCAAATCCTATTTGTAATTAATTGTCATATCTCACAGACTATAAAGCCTGCCACACACTGCAGCTCCACGATTTCTAAGGTGGACATTATTTGGCTTTACATGGGAAACTTGCAGCTGCATATCAGTCACATTTTAGCTGCAAACAATTCAACTGCTCAGCTTTACACTAGGTTAATTCCTCACCCCTTTCAGTGACCTTATATAACAAGTGTCTCACTGAGGAACAACAGTGTCCATTAATCCACAGCAGCAGCAGCAGCACCAGAAGCTTCCTCCCTGTGTGAAGGCTGGGCACCTGCTCACTCCCTGGGCTGCAGCCATCAGTTGATGCTGATGTCCTGCTTTTGCCAGGAGAAGCGAGACTTCAGGCCTCGATGATGTTGCTTGCCCTGACACTCATCTCCAGAGGGATCCGTAGGAGGAGCTCAGAGCTATGGCGTGGTGCTGTTTGTGTCCCTGCTGTGTCCCCGGGGATGGCTCCCTCCCTGTCAGCAGCACTCCAGTGCTGCACGGCTCCCACGGGCATGGTGCAAGGGGAGCCCAACGTCCCTTTAGCTCTGCCAGTGCCTCAGAAGCAAAGACACTGCATTCGTGTACTTCATCACGGGTGTTAGAAATGCCTAAGATAGTAAACCCTCAGCATCCTATAACTGAGAACATACTGATTCCACTTTGTAGAGCAGGAGGAAGAGGCTGATGTTATAGTGTTTGTAGACTCATAAACAACAGTCACACAGGTCTTTCCAGAAGTACCAAAGCCCAACAAAACACAGGTTTTGAGATTCCAGGTTTAGCATTTTAAATGAGACTCTCTCCATTGGTAATTACATGAGAAGAAAAATAAATGTGTTCTTTTAGCTCAGTTCAGATCTCAAACCATCATCACTGTTCACAGAGCAAAGGACTCGGGAAAAGTACAGGATTCAGAGAACATCCTCCAATGTAGTTGTGTCTACAAAAATAAAGTTTAATCAAAACAGACAAGAAAGTAATTGAAATGGTGCTTTTCAAACTTCACCATGTCATATTCTTCATTTTCACTCTAGGAACTTAAAATTTCATAGACAAGACTGTCTTGTGTGAATGTAACTGCAAATATGTTGGTGAAAGTAGTTATCCTCTCCAGGTTGCTGATGAATATTCATTCACAGTGGAAGGTGGAAGGTCTGATAAGAACATTGTGTCTTCTTCCAGAAGGTCACACCGGTCAAGGTAAGTGTAACAGCTTGTTAGTGAGACTCAGCTGACCATCTTTTTGTCTTGTGGCTGTTACAGAAAATGAACTCTGTCTGTATTTATTCCATACTTTCATTGATGCTCTCAGAGCACAGCAGGAAGAAAACCTGTGAGCTGCTGTAGCAGTGTGGCCTGGGGACAAAGCCAAGATGATGTGGTCAAAGACAGACTCCTTTTCATTCCCTTGAGCAAAATCCTAAGCTTTGCTTGCCATTGGCTTTGTGGTGACAGTCACAGGGGAAATTCCCAGTCACTGGCCATCTGAGGGCATTATAATGAAAAAAAATTCCTTTTCACCAGAGATTACTTCTGGTCCCCTCTTCCAGATCTTCCCAATGTATGAATGATAGCAATTTAAAATAAGGAATCGTAAATTCTCATCTTCCCTCCTTTTCTGACCAGTAATAATAGTTCTGTGCCTTTGGTAACATTCATGAGCAAGCAAACAATTCACCTGAGAGAGATTACACCAGTTTGAAGTAGAAAGTACATCTCTAATAAGGCAGATTCAAATCTCAGACACTACTTCCCCCTGTGCAAAAGGATTTGCCACTTACACCTGTACCACCAGTGTGATAGAGTCACTCCAGCCAAAGTAATTCATTCTTTCAAAGTATTACACAGCCTTCCCAAGATACTTCTTTGACTAGTATCCTTCACTTCCAGTTAACATAGCCTAAAGGTTCAGGAAATAGACATATGTTCTGTATTTGAAAAATACTGATCTTAGACAAAAAACACTAATTACTGACTGTAAATTGATCACAAATCCCCTATCTTTAGATTGCTTGCTTCCTGTTCACAGTCTCATTTTTGCTTGCCAATTTGATATTCTTGACTTCACAACAAAATTTAGGATAGGGTTTTGAAAAAGAGTAAGAAAATGTGAGAAATGCAACCCCCAGTTAATCTATGTTCAAACTGGACTGGAGAGCCTTACTACAAGAAATGTATTGCATATACTTACTTTTGAGTTTTGACATGCACCTGCCATTTGAATTGTGCAGTTCTCTGTCCACACTGTCTGTGAACAAGAGGGTATACGGCATGTTCAGGTGACATTTTAGCTTATTTGGCAAAAACATTTGGTTCATCTGCTAACACAGAGTGCTGCTGACCATGGAGTCAAGTGTCAGACTTACACACTATTGATATATCAATAGGAATTTTTTTTTCTTCCATGTAAATTGCCATTAACATTTTTCTTTTGTTTTAGCCTTGTTAGAATATTTTCTTTTCCAGATCATTTTGAATTCTTGCATTATAACTCCAGAGTCTTCTGGTGTTTATAGGAGGTGTGGAAGATATACTCTATAGCATTATAAATAGTGCAGGAACACTCATCATTAGTCATCTGTATTAATACTGATAATAATAAAATTCTCAAGTTATTTTATATTGATTTATTTCTAAGGTGAATAAAGGAATATAAATCAGTGAGAGAATTGGGAATTTTTACTGTATTTCCTTGTAGACTGGATTACATAGTAACTATATAGAAAACAAAATGGCAGAAAAATCTCCATAGATACAGAGTGCAATAGCAATAGGAGCCAGCTGACAGTTTTTAAAGTCTAAGCTCCCAAACATCAGTCATTTTGTTTACACAGCCTGGGAACTGGAGCACAAAGGAAGACAAAAAGAGTTTTAAAAGCTCTTGGAATGGAAGATGCACTTGAGAGATGCCTCCTAAATGGAGTGACACAGAGAAGCTGTGTGGAGGGAATTCAGTCCTCTGGATGGGGGAAAGGTAATTGTAGATGAGGAGATATGCGGACCATCTACTCTTTTTAAGATAAACTTTTTCTGAAATGTTTTTTGTTCTAAATAGGGCAGAGTTTATGGGAAGAAAGAATATATTTAATAATTTATTTGTTGATTAGGTGCTTTTATATAACACCATAGCTTTATTCTACTAAAAGGTATTCATCATGACCATAACAACTCTGCCATAAATACTTCCTTTAAAGAAGAGGCAAAACAATTTTGCAGGGTACATGTTCGCACACCTGTGTCATCCCATACCCTGCAGGAGCTGGCATCCTCTGCGCAGGAGACACCTTCAACAGGACAAGGAGGCCTCTGAGCCACATTCAGATCTCAGACCATAAAGATCAGGATGTTCTTTCATTTTAATTAACACAGCTGCTATTTAAGCCAAGAACAGAGCATGGCCTCTGTGATTGAAATATAACTGTTTGGGAAATTCTTCTCAGTTAAAAATGCTACTTTCTTTGCTACAGCTACTTTAGCTGTAGCTTTGCTAAAGCATGTTATGGATATATAACTGAAAACAGCACTTAGTAGGTTGTAGTAGTTCATTACAAAAATCCATAAAAATAAAAGCTGTGTAAACCAGAAGCATTGCATACAGATGAAACAGCAGAGGTTGTGGTCTAGAGTTGACTCACAGGCTGGGTCAAACACAAATGTGTTAGCATTTACATCTGTCCCACAACACTTAGTCCCACTCCCACGATCAGGACCTGCCTCGTGTCCCAGCAGGAGGGATTTCTTGACAAGCAAGTGCTTAGGCAGGGCTCTCTAACTGTCACTAAAAAGAACATCATTGGCAGCCCGGCTAGCAGTTGTTTTACCTGATCCCCTTGATATCAGGTCCCATGACATCTGAGAAGGCTGATGAGCCTTCATTGGGAAGTCCACACAGCAGCCCACCAGTTGGTTGTTATTATTATTGCTAAAACTTATGTCCTTGAAGTTTCCTTCAGGGAGTTCAAATGGAAGGCTGCAGAATCCAAAAAATCTCTAAAGGACAATTTTCTGAATCAAGGCCTGGAAAAGCATTGACCTTTAGCATTGCTTATTCTTGATGTGTTTTCCCCCTCCCTTTGCAAGTGGTCTATGTGGGTATGTGAGAGACCCAAGGGAGGTATGTTTGGGAAGGCGAGATAAGTCTCTAGAAGGCAGGCTGTGAGAGCAAGGGATATGACTGATGAAGTCTTACATGTGAGAATCAAGGGGTTCTTTAAAATTGTCTCTAGCGCCAGCTATGATCTAAATGTGAAAAATGTAGAACAGAAACTTTGTCATGTTGTCGAAGGCTGTCTGAGAACTAGGATTTTAAAAGTCCACCGGTATCTCCTCCTTAAAATGTTCCAGCCTAAGATTCAAGCCCAAGGGCCCAATCTGATCCACTTTGGAGAGCTGTAGTGTGCAAACTGACCCCTTTTCTGGAACTGAGGAAGAGTCATGTCAGACAGTTCAGGCAGTCTATAAACTAGTCATCAGACAGCTCACCCTTTATCCGTTGATTAAATGTTCCCTGACATAGCCTTGCTTTATCATTGTCTCTCTTTCCTTTTCCCTTATGTAGCAGTGACAGAATTCTAAGTGCAATCCACAGTCCTTACAGGCAGAACTGCTCTGGGCTGGCTCTCATTTGCCTGTAGGAACAAGTAGGTGGAAGCTCTTTCCTGGATTTGCTGGGGCAGAAAGAGAGCAATGAGGAAATCAGTAGATCCATACCCATTTAGTATTCACAGCATTCATCAGTTGTAAGAAGATCACCTCTTAACCATTTCAGAGGCTGCCCGGTCCATCCTGGACACTTGCCCTGACCTTCCTCTTCCAGTAGAGTTTTTGCTCCATGGTAACCATCACCCAGGTGGTTATCAGTCACAGTCTGACATTTGATATAAGCCAGGACCAGAGATCTCCAGGGAAGGCAGAACAAGCTGGGGTAAGGAGAGGAAGAGGATGATGATTTTTTAAAGTAGAACAGCTGTCTTTTCAGTTAGAAACCTTTTTAGCTTTAGGAGGTTTTCCCTGCCCCCAACTGCTTCTTCCTCCCCTGTCTTTCATTGCCCCCTTTAAGAGAGTATCAAATGCCAAAGCATTTGATGTAACTGGGTTCTCATGGGGAAAAAATATTTTTACTGGGTTTTCAAGTCCATTAGCTGCTATGCTCACAAAGAAGAGCTAACAGCCTCAGTCTGCACTGCCTCTGCAATTCAAGCAGAACAAACATGAGTTAACAGCTTACAAAAGTCTGGTTTTAGTCTTCCCCTGAACCTGTAGGATTTTGTGACTTTAATTTGGCTGCCTTCCTTTTAAGGCCATGTTACAGTGTCTACCTCACTTTCACGCCACCCAAACAAGCCACATTCTGAGAGGTTCATATTCAGTTCTACCATATCTATATTAGTGTCTGCTTCAGCGGGTTTTTCCAGTTCTTAGTAACAGTTAGTTTACTTTGCCTTGGCCTACTTCAAGAGCAGAGTGTGTCTCCACCTCTCTGCTGGGAAAAGCATTTTGTTCATACACAGGAGCCTCTTTACAATCTATTTCAATGAGCAGGAGGAAAAACTGTAAAGGGATGAAGATAGGAGAACGATTTAGCCTCATAGGACAAACAAGTGAAACACAGGGAATAGTCCAGTGAAAATGCACAGGAACATTGATCTGGCAGTCACATACTTCCATCATGAAGACCAAAGCTGAATCTTGGGTTTGGTACCAGGGTTATCAAGAAACCCCAAGATCCTATACTGTGTTTAATTGTTAGTTTTCTTACGTTTGTTAGAAGATATTTATTTTTTTTTCATGATATTTAGTATTAAAGTCAAAAAAACAGTGATACTGTTCAAAGTTCAGCAAAAGACTTGGAGAGAAAAGGGCTGAAGTATTTCTTGATAGTGCTGAAATGTACTGATAGTGCTGAAATCTAGCTACCATGGTAAGCATAGGTTACACACTGCAGGGTCTGCCTAGCTCCCTCATTCCCTCCAATAAGAAATACAGTCAGTACATGAAGCTCTGCAATTTTAGAAAGTTATTTGGATTTTTTTAAAGATAAGGCAAATTCCTCTCTAAACACCTCTGAATATTGTCTCCAATATTCAGCACACCTAAGCCTTGAGTACTGATGATAACAAATGTTGCAGATTGGGGAATTCTCTAACTGCTGTGTTTTATAAAACATTTTCTTAGTTTATAAAGAGGATTGTGAAAATTAGTGCTGAACAGAGAGTTTGGGGCAATGGAGGGGTGGCATGTGTCCGGCCGTATCAGTGCTGTGCATGGCAGCATGGGCACATCAATGCCACCAGCTGACATGGAACTGTTCCAGTCACCAGGGTACACTGAAAATACAGGGCTGTAGCCCACTTGTGTTTCTGTTTCCTGTATAAGAGGAAAGAAGTATTGAAGTATAAGGAGGGCAAAACAGCAAATTATAGACCATATTTGCCACATCTGAAGAATTTTCTTAATTTACTGTACACATGTGTCTATAATCCACAATTTGGCTGACTTGATATGCCTTTACTAATAATAGAACATTTTTATCCTTAAAACAGTACTTGTTTAAGAAAATACATGTTCTTATATGCTACTCCTGTTTGCAAAGCAAATGAGCGAAGACTGACAACGTATGAAAAATATAATACACCATTAAAGGTCATCTGCTTTACGTTCTGCCTCTCTTTGTGGTGTATTTTTTCAAAAAGCAGGTTTAAGATGGACAATTTAAGATATGCAATAGCATTCCCTCGGTCACTGAGTTGTGCTTGATACCTGCACATGCAACCAACACATGAGGCTCTCCACCACTCTGCAGTCTGGCTCTAATTATTTCCGTGCTTCCTCAGTTCTGAGAAGGAAACTAGAAAATCTCTGATCTGCTCCATCTGTTTGCTTCATACAGTGCCACATGCTGATCCCTGAAGAACACAGGCTACAGCACATCCATAAAACTGGCTCAAATGGGCTTGAGTGATTTTTGTTATAAAAAACAAGATAAGTACTTTTAATTTTTCATTTATCTTCCAGCTCTCTAATAAAAATGGGTAGGGTTTTTGTGGTTTCAGCAATGTCAAAAGAAAATGCAGCACAAAGAAAACTTTTATTTACTTGCAACTCATTTTGGCAGATAACGGTTTTGAAAGCCCACACTAGCATGAAGCTTGGACAGCAAAATAGCCTTCCTTTTTATTCATTCACATGGCAATTCACAGCCCTAAGAATTGCTTATGATTTGTAGTATACCCCAAAGAAATCAGAATTTCAGCTGGAGCAGTATCTTCCTTTAATTACTGCTAGCACTAAACAAGTGTCATATTTTCACCCATGATGATAAAGGGAGTTAAAGCAAAACTCAACTGTGCCACCAGTACAAAGTTATCCCTGAAACATCCTGGAAAACTCCTGGATCCAGTTGCCTGGGGAGGCAGCCTACCATCAGATCTCAGCTTGCCTGGGAAGGCTTTCCCCAAACCTTCCCGGTCTGCTCATCTCAGCTGCATCTCACCTGTGCCAGGATAACTCTCATCCAACCAGTCACCCAGGGAGAGTGCTCCAGAGAAGTATTTCAGCATTATTAAGAGTGCAAACAAACCAAAGCAATGGAGGAAACTTTCAGGGAGCTTTAAATAAAAAAATATGTATTAGACCTGCTCTGATGCTACAGATTGAAAATGTTTGGGTTTATTTTCTTTTCCTGTCCTACTGTGGCAGGTTTGAAGGAGTGATGCACATAGCCCTCTGTGCTTTGAAGTAGACAGATGTTACTATTTCTGATAACACCATTTGGAGTTTATTTTTTTATATAATTAAATAGAATGAAAAACTAGTAGTTCTGAGCTCTTCAAAGGAAAAAAAATCATCACATTCCCATCTGCTGCCATGGGAGTGCTTACAAGTGTGTGGTTAAAGTGAAGAGTGGTGTACAGGCACATTGCTCCTACCAATGAAGCCTCCAACCACTACAAATTGTATCGGTTGTGATGTAAACACACCCACACACATTTAGCAAAGGCAAAGACATTACTCTTGAGGAATACTGTGCTTTGAAAAGAAGTGTATCACAGACATCACTAATTTTAAAGAAGGAGGGAGGAATTCTGTCCATGCATTTCTTAAAATTATAACAAAGAGTCTGCGTTCACAGACACACATAGACACAGGTACACGCACAAGTGATGAAATGAAATTTATTCTTCCCTTGTTCATTATTGGACATTGATATACTTGTCCTGCTGTCAGAAAATTCTCATGCATTATCTTATTAATAATCACTTATTAAACTTGTTTAATATTTCAAATGAAATGCAACATTGCTTCTTTCTTATTTGGCAGACACTTAGAAAGAGCTGGTAGAGAGAAAACAGCCATATATAAAGCTTTTTATTTTGAGAGTAAACTGTAATTTCACAACAATCAATGCTTAAAATGCCAGTAAGTCAAAATATTAAGATGCAATGTCTGATCAGCACTCAGTGCATTAAGGCTCTCATTAAAGTTTATGCTTTTCATTTCAGTCTACTTCACAGTAATGTTAACCACACTGTTCTGCTTTCTCATCTAACAGAACTCAGCATCACGCTATTGAATCTGGATCACTGACTCTGTCAGTACAACTTCAGATTAACACTGATGTAAAATGAAATCATATTACCTGTTTTCACTGGTTTGTACGCAACACTATATTTTGCTTCATGGTAAATGTTTACTCCTTCTGGAAGCTCATTGTGAAATCTGGCAGCTAACAGCCATTTTTCAGCTGAGAAATTTCTCTTTTCTCTGCTCCAAATTCTTTACAGGATAGTATTTCTGCTGATGCCTTTGCATTTTAAATTCACTGATGGCAAAGTACCTGAAATGAACTTCCCAAGAAGCTGATCCAGAGAAATCCCAAGAATCTGGCATGGTGCACAGAGGGCAGCAGCTGGAGATGTGCACAGCAGCTGTGCATTTTGCATGGGCTCTGCAGTGACACTGGAGGAGCGAGCTGCTGTCGCCACCTTCCCATTGGAAGTTTCTGAAGAAGTCTCCTTTTCAAATAGTTTTGTTAGTCACTGCTGCTAAGGAAAACAAGCTGAAAGTCAGCACTTACAGATAGCATCTCTCTGCCAGAAGAGAGGTTTCAAAGCTATCAACTGAACAGAGAGTTTCCCATCTGGAAAGTAGTATGTTAGAGGAACTAACAGTTGAAATGGCTTATTTAGTCTACTCTAGTAAGGGCAAAATATCCCATTATATAAACCCTAAAGAGTTTTAGGAATATTTTACCATTGCTTTTTACTGTGAAGTAGAAAGGAACTAAATTCAGCAGCACAATCCATGGGCAATATTCTCAAACAAGCACTCTGAAACAAAAAGCGTATGACTCACCTCTTCTGCTAAAAAAGTTTGTCCTTCCCTCCTGGGACACCAGAACTGATGTTGTTACAGCTGCTTCCGTGTGGCATTTTCTGGACCATAGCTTCTCTTTCTACTTTATGCCTATTGAAATAGTTCTGCTGCATTTGTGCATGCAAGAAAAAACGCAAGAGCAACAGAGAGGAGGCATTGCAAACTCTGTCACCCTGCCTGGGGCACCAAAAGGAATCTAGCCAGAGCACTCGGAAAGGCCTCGGTCATGTATCTCGGCTGGTAGTGCAAGTGTAGGAAGACTTCTCTCCAGGAGGAGGCTCCTAGCACTTTTTGTCCTAACACAGATTTTACCTACACGCTAGCTCTGATTCAAGCTCAGCAGGCTCAGCAGAATTCTTCCCAGCCTTTCATGGAGAGATGCTTAAACTACTACATTTGCTACTACTTTTCTATGTAGCAGATAGTGGAGGACTTTGGAGCTGGGTCGGAAGGCTTTGGGTTGGGAATCAGCAAACTCTCTTGACTTAATACAAGAGAAGAAAGAAATCCACCTTTGTAAGACTGGAAATATTAGTGGAAATTGAAAATTAGTGGAAATATTGACAACTTTATCAACTATATAAACTGATTTTTTAGATCTTTTTCCATTCTTTTCTTGGGGACAGTATCTGAAGGATTGATTTCCTGAAATGCAAAGGAATCAGCAGAAGTAAGAATAGGAAGAAGCTTCACTCTCACAGAAAGAAAAAGGGTATTTGATTATTCATTCAGTATTACTTTGTTTGAAGTAGATAGGAATTAGAAGTATGGGGAATACTCTAAAAATACTATTAAATTATTTTTCTGCTATTTTTCCACACCCATTCCAAAGATTCCACTGAGTACCTGTAAAAGCTGCCTGGCAGTTTACAAACTAATTGAAGAGGCTTTGGAACCACAGGGCTATGGATATTATTCTTCAATCCAACTGAAGAATACACACCTCAAGGTCTGACTGTTACCAGTGTGAAAGTGATCAAAACCAAGTATATTGAAATTACGATTATAAAAACCCTTTTCTAAGTGGTTTTTTCCCTTGAGTTGGCCATGAAAGAAATATACTTTTAGCATGCATAGCCAATGATCACAGAAGTGTCTGAAATGGCTTTTTAATTCTGTTCTCTTGACCATCACTTCATTGTGCAGAGTCTTACCAAAACAGCAAATTTAAAAGATGGTTTATTTAATTTAGTTCCTACTAGAAATATTTGTAATACTACAGTTAACCAGTCAGCACCAGTGGTATAGAATTAATTCGCTGTTTGCCCACTGTCTGAACACAGAACACAACTCTTAAGTGGTTATAAACTCCATTAACCACAAAAAAAAGGTTTAAAAAATACTTTTTTGGAACAGTTGTATTTAGGACACTGCTAAAAAGGAAGGATTCAAAGCTCTTAATCATATGTTCCAAAAGAGCTTTAGCTATATGTGGAAAACTAATGTATACTGTTCTTTATGGATTTTCTTGAAGCTGGAAAGAAGCATTGCCATTGCCTGATCTGTCTCCTGCATAACATGAGTCATAAGATTTAATGGAGCTGGAAACTGATGTCTGAACTATAACAAACAGTTGTGAGATGCAAATTTAGACTTAAAGCCTTCAAGTGTGAAGAACCTATTAGCTAGCACATTTAGCAAAATCCAATAGCTCATTGACTGTATGACTTTATTTCTGTGGTTGTTTCTTAACTAAATATAGACTTACAACCCTATACATTGGTATTTCAGTACATAAAATGAACAGGGTAAAAATGATCAAGATACTATTGAATATGTTAATTTTTAAGAAGATAATTAGCACCTTGGGGTACTTGGAGTTGCTGTTCAGTTCGACAGGAATAGAGTTCCCATGAACATTTATCAGAATTAAGGTAGTAATGGCAAGACCCTCCAGCTGGTGCAAGCCAGCATAGCTCTAGGGGCTTCTCTGGCTTTGCAACTGTTGTAAACCCAACTTCTTTTTTCTGGAAGTTTCTTATATTCCAAAAGATAAAACCCTTGCTATAACAGCAAAGAAAAAACAAATATTTTGGAGAAGCAAAGAATGTTAACACTTTTCTTCCTGTCTTGTCAAAATGTCTGGATGAAAGGATGTTTCATAGCTTTAGCTGTAGTTCTTACAACTTTTACTGCAGTACCAGGAAGGCATACTACCACAAGCTACTAGTGTTCCTGTTCCTGCAGCTAGTGCATGTTTTTTGAGACTTTTTTTTGCTGAAGTCATTAGTGCATATTGTCTTTCTGCTATTAAAAAGATACACAATTTCAAGAAGGACAAATAATCAGCCACCTCATTTGGATTTGGATCCAATATTATATACTTTCCAGATACCCTGTCATACAGCGTGAGAAAAAATGTCTAGTAGACATACTGTTTTATATATGATTACATTGATTTGATATAGTCTGCAAGATAATAGATCTAATTACAAGTTTCTGTCCTGTGAGACCAGTTGCCACTGCAGGAAAATGAATAGGACAATCTGAACACAGCTGAGACTTCTTTGTTCTGACTAAGCATTTCTGCCTGGATGATCTGGCCTATGATACTGAGTGCTTGCTCTCTGCAAATATGGAGCATTAGACCCACTATTAAGCAACCAGCTACGTGTTTCTTCTGTTTGGGTGAGAGCTACTGTTATACGCCATCAGCCACAGAAAAGTGACAAGAGGTCATTTCAGATCACCTCCTGCAGAGTACCAAACGAAAGCAGAAATGATGGCCAATTAAAGGATTTAGGAATAGACAATCTGAACATAGCCCAAATATCCAGGTTCAGTACATAGAACATTTAGCAAACTGTTAGATGAGACCCTAAAGCAACCTTTACTTGCACAGAATACCTAAGAGAAAAAAATATTTCAACTATTAGCAAGCATGAGCAGCATACTAACCAAGAAGATAGTATTAGATCAAAAATGTCAAATGCCACAAACTTGTTTGTTTCCTGATACAACTCCACTGACTTCAGCCTAAGCCGATGGCGGCTCCAATGACTTAAACTTCATTCCATGGCTTCTTTGAACAACTTGAAAGTATTAGAAGTCATAAATATTTCAGAGGATTGCTTCTAAATTTGGCCTTTGAAAAATAAACAGAGATCAGACTAATACTGCTATGCAAAGGGGAAGGTTTCCAGTGAGGGCACAACGCTTTCAAACCACACCTCTGGGTTTTGCAAGGGCATGTTAATTGCCACCATGAGGCTGGGTTCCTCACCTTCAGGGTTTGCTTGCTGGCCACTTCAGATTAAAGTAAGTTTTTGGTCAAAATCCTGAGTTTGCCTTCTCTTACAGCTGTGATTCAAAGAGAAAGTAGGTAAAACCTGCTAGATTTATTGAGCCTTTGTTCATTAAGATACTGAACAACAGTTACTAATATTTTTGAAGATATGCCATCTGTGAAATGTTGTCAAAACAAAAATATACAGCACACAAATGCAGGTAAATAACTCCATATTTCATCTTGCTGATAATCAAATTAGGAAGGATGTTTAAATAGTAGGTGTACCTAGATCAAATTAAAATTACAGAGGCAATGACACACAGAAAACTTAGGTTAGATATACAGTTTTTTTTATTTGGTCCCTTATTTTGTGTTCTACTTCTGCTAGAGTGATGCTGCTTCAGGTTATGTGGTTGTCAAGATATTATAAATCAAATAATTGATCAAATGAATGATGTATTAATTAAACTGAAAAAATCAATATTAGATATCTTGGGATTCTGATAATTTTTTATAGTGGTGCTAAATTGTGGTGGTTTAGTCCCTGCCGGGGTCTGAGACCACACAGCCGCTGCCCCTCCCCCACAAAGGGAATGAAATACAAAGCCCCAGGGCTGAGATAAGGAGAGGTTTAATACAACAGTGCAACAGCAACAAAACAAACAACAACAATAAAAATAACAATAACAGTAATAACAATGAACAGAGCAAGATATCTACCGATACAGCAGTGAGAGCAGAGAGACGGCATAACACACGTGTTCACCGATTCTCCCGCGCTCCCGTGCTCTGGCTCCCAAACGTGACTTCAGCATGGTATTGAATAACCTGGCTAGAGCTTCCCCCCACTGCTGGGGAAACTTAACCCTATCCTAGCTAAACCAGGACATAAGTGATGATTACTTACACTAGTTTATGGGCCTCATGTGACATCAACTGAATGACTGGGAAGGTGTAACAATCCCTCCTGCATAACATACAAAGTCCCTGAAGAGAGCTGAAAAACTCCAATTTACACATTTATACATTTATAGGAGCCACATCTAGGTGTTCTTATTCATTACAAATACGTTGAGACTTTTCCAGATTATATATTGTGTTAAACAAAAGCTGATAGTTTTATATAATGTCACTTTCATCTTAATCAAAAATGAAGAATAAGAAGCAACTTCAAAAAAATAAAACAGCAGAAGGAAATTATTACAAACTTAGGAAACAGGTACATAACATCTGCACTGGTCATTAAAATCCCAGTCAGACATTTGGTGGCTTTACTTCATTTTCAGTCTCCTATGTGGCAAAGGAGTTGCTGTCAGTGCAGGTTGTCTCCAATGAGCTACACAGCTTCATGGAGCCTGCCGGTCACTTCCCTGTGGCTGAGAGTGAAAGAACAGACTGCTATAATGAAAACCTTGTTGTTTACTTCCTGTTATTTCCCCTGCTAATTTTCAGGTTTGGTTTTAAACTGAATTTCCAGTGTTCTCTGCAGTTTGTGCATTGCTCAAGGTCAGGCGATGCTCTGCTAAAATAACAAAAAATGTATAATGGCTATAGTTTACTGTGATGAATTGCTGTCCCCTAACCCCTGTCTTGTGCATGGAAAAGCTTCCAGGCCAATGAGACAAACAAACAAGCAGAAACTCAAGTAACATAAGACCAGTATACAGAAACCTGTGGGTGGAGGCATCTGGAGCATTCAGCTACAAAACAGAGGGAAGGAGGATGGTAAAACCACAGCAAGACTGCATGCAATGGAATGATGTGAGGAACCCTGGAGAGAAAGGAAGAGAAAAAGTGGACAAAGAGCCATCACCTGGATTTGGCAACCTTAATTTTGGTGGTTCAGAAAGCAGTAGTGTTCCAGTGGCACACATCAGAGAATATTTTAGATTTTATATACATATATATATATGTTCTGTATTTATAGAAATAGTATTTTCTATATTCACTGCATGGATGCATTTTTGGAAAACTATTTCCACTTCACACTTCCAGATGACCAGGAAATCCAGGCAATATCTGCCTACTTCAGGATTCCTTCCTAATGGATCTACCTGAGGGTATCATCTAGAGTGCAAATGAATATTGCTGAATGCATTTTCATACTTTCACTGCTGGATCTGAAGAAAACCACAGGCACCTGAGGTGGGATTTCACCGCCTCAGCCTGCTCAGACTGTGCTCAGATGACACTTTGCTTTGGAGACATTCCTGCATCCCCCTCTTTTACAGCAAAGTCCCTTAGAGGTCTCATCCTCCACCGTTCCTACAACTGCCACAGCATTTGCAGGGCTGAGCATCTCCATGTGCATTGCAAACCTGAGTTTGACTGGCACCCGACCCAAGGAGGGGCTTGGGTTCAACCTGGGTAAGATGTCAAAACTTCTTATATCGTTCTGACAGCCTTTGAAACCATCAAGAAAAAATGCCTATAGATAGCAATTGGCTGTCTGTACTGAGAGATAGGTCACATCTCTGGATGTCATTCGAGACAGCTGACACTCGCTAGTGAAGGTGTTAGTAGCTACAGAGAGGCAAATGATATGTGCAATTGGTAGTGTTTACTAGTCCAACTGACTCGAGCTTTTTCTGATTTACCATGGATCTTCTCATTGGAAAGAAAAAAAAAAAAAAAAAAGAATGAGACTAAGAAAAAATAGGCTCAGAAAAGAGAAGGTCTGTAAGGTGATGCAGCACAGTGAGCTCCCACAAGGACCACACACAAGGGATGGGCACCCAGGCCAAGCCTCAGCCTCACGCATGGGCTCTCCATCCATCAAGCCTGAAACCCAGCCTTTGGCCCTGAAGGAGAGTTTGAAAATGAGGGAATGCTCTTGGTGCCAGCCCTGATGCAGGGAGAAGAAGCCATTTCACCTCCCTGGATGGTGGGTGGAAGGACCCAGCTCGGTGGCTGGCTCTCCGTGCCATGGACAGAGGGTCCTCCAGAGTCAGGAAGAAGAGCTGATATTGCAACTTCTTGGCCCTGCAGCACTTGTTTCCATTTATGTCCCTCCTTAGCATGCACAGTGGGGATCCCCCATGAGGACCTGAGGCTTCCAGGTGTCCTACAGAGCTTTGCTAGCTGAGCTGGCCTCCTGAAGGCAGTTCAGCAGGCTGGACACCTGAAAGTTCGGTAGGACCAGCATCCTAGCCGCAAACAGGAGACAAGATACAATATTCCACTGTCAAAAAAAAAAGGGCAGAAGAGAGAAAAAAAGACACATTGAGCTCCGTTTTTATCTGTGCTGATACTCAGAGCTAGCTGCTGGATCCTCTTGGTGTCCCAGAGATGAGGGTGCCTGGCACTGCTGTCCCTGGAGGGGAACACCACAACAGCCAGGCCATTCTGGTAGCGGCATCAAAAAAGTAGAAAGAAAAAAAAAAAAAAGAAAACAAAAAATGAAAACAAAAAAGGAAGACAAACAAGGGTGAAGAACCCAAGAAGAGGAGAGTAGCTTAAGTCTGTAAATGGAATTTTCTGTGGGGAGAGCTCAGAAGTGTAAATAGTTAAAAGGCACTCGGAATTTCAGTTGGGCTTTTTTTGGTGCAAGAGTTGTCATCTCAATAAAGCCATAAACTTCACACTAGATCTGTAATACCCCTCTTTTGCTTGTCACTTTTATTCTGCAGTGTTCGTTCATGCCAGTGATCCTCTGAGGGTGAAACACATGAAAGCTTCTCTCATCTCTGCACTGCCATTAAGCTTCAAAGGGTTGGCTCTGCGTGCAATTTAAAATCACTTTCTGCAGTAAAGCACTGTTATTAGCTCAAGCAGAGGGAATGAACATTCAGGGGAAAAAAGAGCCCTGTAATGTGGGCTTAGAATCATCAGGTTAATTTTCCTTTGCATGGATTTTTTTTCCCAAAAATATTTTAGGGATGTTGATGTTTTTACTAAGCTTTTCATTTGGAGTGACTCATAGCTGTGGCTTCTTATAACAGAAGGGATTCCTATTTGGACTCCCTACAAGGCAACTCCTTTCTATTTACATATAAATCAGATGCAGGAAGAGATTAGCAGCTTCATTCCAGTAATTGCAAACAATCCAGGTCCTCCAACATTCACATTTAGCTGATTTGCAAAGAACTACGCTATGAGCTGCACAGAAGACTTGGGGAGGGGGAAGGCAGTTTGTTTTCCTTTTCTAGAAAAAAAAAAAAAAAAAAGAAGAAGAAAAAAAGAAAGAACTGTTGCATGAGCAAGGGATAATGACTGGAAAACCCAGTGGAAATCTCAGAAATAAAAGCAAACCTGTATTAACTTGAAATGCAACTATGCTAGAGGTGTCATGTGTTTCTGATTTTTCTGCAAAAGGACAAAATGAAGTCAATCTCCCAGGCTTTGACGGAAATAAGCAGCCCTATTAAAGTACCAATTTAAACCTAATAAAAGCCACTGAACTCCATGCACCAGGGTCATGCTGTTAACAATCTGGACTTGAAGGTAAAACAGCATTAATTCAGCATGGAGCTGACTGGAGTGCTGTGAGAACAGGGAAATAACCTACAGGAACCAAGAGAGGAAAAAGAGTGGGAAATCAGATTGAATTTGGAGTAATGTGGACTAGTACATCCAGGCTAAAATAGCAGAAAAGTTTGAAAAGCAACCATGATGCGCTCCCCCAGCCTGGCTGGAATGGATTTGACTCAAGGGCAGAAAAAACAGGTTAATACTTTACGAGTCGGGACCTGGCAGAGGCAGCTCCCCACTCTGAGACAGGGGCAACCAGGATTCAGTGGGAGCTCTGGGTGCACAAACCATGTGAAATAATGTAATTCTGCCAAGAGCAGAGGGGGCCCTGTGGCTGTGCAGCCAGACCCTGACCACAGGGCCTGGAGGAGCGAGTCTGCCTCACAGCCACAAGAAGGGGGAAAAACTCTCTCCTTAGCACACTGCTCACCTGTTCTGCTAATCTTAGTCTGGAGTCAAATTTATACTAAATTAATAACTCTGACAAAAGTGAGTATCCACACAAGTAAATGTGCACATCAGTGCTTCGCCCATATAGATACATGATCTCTCTACATAAATTACATATACTGCCACTGGTGCTCATCTGGAGCCAGCAATTACACCATTGCAAAATTGGTGTAAATGTACATTAGAATTAAGCTATTATAAACTGTTCCCTCTGAAATATGTGTTTATATCTGACAGCCTACAAGTTTTGCTCAGGAAACTTTTGAAAAGAAAAAAGCTCTTCCAAAACAATTTTATTTGAAAAGCCTCCAAATTATACACTCCAGAACTGTAAACAAGGTTCTCTTATGAAAGTGGATTTAAATGTCTTTTCATGAGATCAACATTTAATAGAGATGAATTTGTCATTCAATCTTTCTTTTATGAATTTTACTGTCAGTATAAACATTTGAAAGGCAGATATTAAGATCATTTCATCTGTTTAGGAGCTGAGCCTCAAAGAATCCTGCTTTTAATCTGCAAACCTTTTAGCCACAAAGACATTTGCCACAGAGTTTTCGAAGTATTCTGGTATAACCAAAACTTGACAGAGAACGTGTCTATATTATGGTGATTTTTCTTAGATCATTTTCTTCAAAGGTGGAAGGAAAGATAAAGGGACACAAAAGTCAAGCTAGTGTTTATAGTTGTTGATCCAGTATATGGGAGTGCCTTAGACTTCTTTTCTTGTATGGCTCCAAAATACCACCTCCGGGCTTGAATTTCCCTTCTTTGAATTCAGGAACAATTATTCCCCATTTTCCAAGTAAGCAGCTGTTATGATGTGCATTTCTTCCCAGCAGCCTGTGCCATGCAACAGTAGTACTCTGCATGCAGGGGATTCAGGAGCTGAGCAGAAACTGCAGAAGAGATGGAGATGTTCCACAGAAAAAAAAAATGGAAAAGTAGGGGGAAAAAAAGTGAGACTCATAGAACAGAAGAATAAAACACTGCTGAGTTGCTGCTGAGAAAAAGCAGTCACCAATTTCAAAAATCTAACTTTATTTTTAAAAAATATTCTTTCTTGAAAAAATTTAAGTTGAAGAGCATCTGTATAAAATGCATAATCCTTCAATCTTAAATCTTTACAATACACTTCTCTCTATTTTGCTAAGGCAAAGCCACATGTCAAATCATTCTATTTGGATGATGTTATTATCTTATAATACAGTAATTCTCCAGCATTCGGTTATCTCATTTTGGCATTTTAAAATCACAATTTTAAAAAGTGATTTAGATTTTTGGCATTGTTTGGAATGGTCACAGGGGTTCATGCTAACAGTGGTCCAGAATAGGTGACAGAAAGTAAAACAGCAGCAGTTTAAATGTATTTATATGTAAATCATTGATTCGTAGGATGCAGACATCAAAAGCAGAGAGAACTGAAGGTTCAGTTATGATTTACTTCTCTGTTCTGCCTGTTGTTCCATTCAGAGCATTTTAGATATAAATTAGTTTAATAGGTTATCAATAATTTAATTATATTAATAACCAATGACAAACCATTGAAGAAAGAAGACCATAAACTCCAGGAAAAGATCAGGTTCAAGACCATCTAAGGAACCTGAAGATGCACAAGACATGATGAAATGTATCCACAGATCCTGAGGGAACTGGTGGATGAAGTGGCTAAGCCACTACCCATCATATTTGAGAAGTCGTAGCAGTCTGGTGAAGTTCCCACTGACTGGAAAAGGGGAAATATAACCTCCATTTTTAAAAAGGGAAATAAGGAAGACCCAGAGAATGAGAGGCCAGTCAGTCTGACCTCTGTGCCTGGCAATAGTATGGATCCTCCTGGAAACTATGCTAGGCCACACGGAAAATAAGCAGGTGATTGGTGACAGCCAACATGGCTTCACTAAGGGCAAATCCTGCCTGATGAATTTCATGTCCTTCCATGACAGGATTACAGCATTGGTGGGTAAGGATAGAGCAACTGATGTCATCTACCTGATCTTTTGCAAAGCATTTGACACTGTCCCGCATGACATCCTTATCTCTAAATTGGAGAGACATGGATTTGATGGATGGACCACTCAGTGGATAAGGAATTGGCTGGATGGTCGCACTCAAAGAGTTGCAGTCAATGGCTCGATGTCCAAGTGGAGACCAGTGACAAGTGGTGTTCCTCAGGAGTCGGTGTTGGGACCGGTGCTGTTTAACATCTTTGTTGGCAACATGGACAGTGGTATTGAGTGCACCCTCAGCAAGTTTGCCAACAACACCAAGCTGTGTGGTGCGGTCAACACGCTGGAGGGAAGGGATGTGCCATCCAGAGGGACCTTGACAGGCTTGAGAGGTGGGGCTGTGCAAACCTCATGAAGTTCAACAAGGCCAAGTGCAAGGTCCTGCACGTGGGTCGGGGCGATCCCAAGCACAAATACAGGCTGGGCGATGAGTGGGTTGAGAGCAGCCCTGCGGAGAAGGACTTGGGAGTATCAGTGGATGAAAAACTGAATATGAGCCAGCAATGTGTGCTCACAGCCCAGAAAGCCAACCGTATCCTGGGCTGCATCAACAGAAATGTGGCTAGCAGGTCGAGGGAGGTGATTCTCCCCCCTCTACTCCACTCTCATGAGACCTCATCTAGAGTACTGCTGTCAGCTCTGGGGCCCCCAATGTAAGAAGGACACAGACCTGTTGGAGCCAGTCCAGAGGAGGGCCACAAAAATGATCAGGGGCCTGGAGCACCTCCCTTACGAGGACAGGCTGAGAGAGTTGGAGTTGTTCAGCCTAGAGAAGAGAAGGCTCCGGGGAGATCTTATAGGGGCCTTCCAGTACCTAAAGAGGGACTACAGGAAAGATGGGGAGGGACTCTTTTATCAGGCAGTGTAGTGATAGGATGAGGGAAAACAGTTTTGAACTGAAAAAGGGTAGATTCAGATTAGATATAAGGAAGAAATTCTTTACTGTGAGGGTGGTGAGGCACTGGAACAGGTTGCTCAGAGAGGTTGTGGATGTCCCCTCCCTGGAAGTGTTCAAGGCCAGGCTGGACGGGGCTTTGAGCAACCTGGTCTAGTGGAAGGTGTCCCTGCCCATGGCAGGGGAGTTGGAACTAGATGTTCTTTAAGGTTCCTTTCAACCCAAAACATTCTGTGATTCTATGATTATTATTTTGCAGAAAGGAAAGTGCAGGTCCCACCCCAAAATATTTACTAATCCAGAATGTTAAGAAGCGCCAGGTTAAGAAGAGCCTGGATATTTTGAACTTCCACCCAGTCTTGGCTTTTGATCTCAAGTAAAATTCTGCAAGGAGGTAAGAATGAAAAGTTGGTGTCAGTACATGAAACTCCTTATTCTTGACTTCCTTCTCTCAGATTTGACATCAGTGCATCTATAATATCCTATCTAGAAACTGATGTAACTGTGTGACTTCCTGATATAAAGATCGTTTTGTTAGAGAAACCATTATAATGTGCCTTTAGAAATTAGGAAGACATATGAACACAGAAAACTGCATTAGCATTTACTCTGGGACAAGTGCCAAATGACGTAAATTCTAGAAAATGATCACAAGAGTGGTATGTCTGCTTTTCACCTTTCTGTGAAAGGTGAACCAGCTACTAGCATTAATGATGGAGGCACTGCCTCTTTGCTGAGCCTCACAGCAAGGCTAGAGTATAGCAGAGGCTCTTACCCTAGATGTGATTAGTGAAAGCAAAAGGTCATGCATGTGTTCATATTTACATTGCAGATGCATTTTGATCATGGTTTCCCATCTTCTCCTCCAGCATTCTCCAAAGGTTTCCTTAAAGCCATGTTTGAGTATGGCCTTTAGTATGTACTGAGGTTCATGTTTTTGCATGACATATAGACAAAGTCAGAGAGATTAATGCTCAGACTCACAATTCAGGCACCTATATTTCTTTATAAGCCAAATTTAAGGAACTAGACTTCCCTGAGCAATTAACATAAATACTGCCTGGGCAGTGTTGGTGCTCAGAGATTTGACTTAGACCCAAAAGCTTACTTGGGTACCTTTAATGGCATTGCCACACATGATGGGGCCACAGTTTTTGGCTAAATGAATCAGTTCAGTGCTTCGCTCTGGAAGGGCTTAATTTGCTAGAAGTGGTCTGAGCACTCGCGGTTCAGCAAGGGATAGCAACACCTAGGGAAGAGGGAAAGGCAGTGGCCATGACTTGGGGGGAAAGCACTTGTCTGAGCAGTGGAAGATCTGATTCATTTTCCTCCACATCCTGAGGAAACTCCAGCCACCTCCCATTTCCCAGTCTCTAAGCTAGGCTGGGATGGGGTCACACTCCATCCTTCCTATTGCAGATACACTACTGATAGCCCAGATGAAGAAATCATGAACCCAAAGAAAAGTTGACAAGAAGGATCCCGTGTGGCTTGTGCTGTGTTAGGAGTAGGGAATCTTGGCTTCTGTTCTCTGATGAAGAGTGAATATGTAAACAGCTTAGGAAATGGGCATCAGAGTCTAAGAGTTACTTCTAAGCGAGTAATGTCTTTTCTGGGCAATACCACAACCTGTGATTTTGGATTGATATGGGTGACTTGGTGTCACTAATGAGGTCTGAAATGTGGCTGCTCTTCTGAATACATCACCACTGTCAGTGTAAAGAATATGTCTGTTTTGGCCCTTTTAGCAAGTTATCAAAAGTTATGAATAACAGCCATGATAAGAAAACAAGAGATGGCTAACAAATTAAGTTTGGGGTTTTTTTTGGTGAGAATGTCAAAAGACATTAAACATTTTTCAGAGATAAGAAATGTAACAAGCCTCTGGACTGCCATCAAAGGGCAGTGCTATGGCAAGCGAGAAAGAAAACACTTGTATCCTTCTTCCAAAACAGAGGGGGCTGAAGGGTTGACACTTCTCATAAATGAATGAGGCAACAGAAACTCCTGTTGAAGAAAAGAAGAGGGAATAAAGTAGCAAAAGGCTGTCTTTTGCTGGGATCACTAACCTTTTCTTCAGACTTGTCCTTCTTTTCTTCTGTTCCATCTTCCTCATCAGAGTGGAGTAGGACAGAAGGTATTCTGATATTGTGAGTAGTCCAGAGCATGGAGCAACTTTAATCTTAAATGCCTGTATGTGTTTATGCATGTGTGCATGTGGGTATATTCATGCACTTATACAAAATTCTGTTTGATGCTGACAAAATACATCCAAAGGAAGGACTGATGGTATTTCCTCCTTTTGTTCTTGAGGAGGGTAAGACATTTTTTTCTGCACACAATTGCTCCCCTGTTCCTAATGCAATCACTTTCAAAATGTGCTGTCCCACCCAAATGAGGATTGCATCCTACTTTTCTCCTCTGGGGATGGCAAGCTTTAACTTTTAGGGCTTGTCTCTACAAGTACAGTCTTTACTTCCCTCTGTCTCCATGTAGCCAAAGAGGGAAGAATCTGGCCCTGCATCCATTGAGTATACCCTGTACATCACCCACAGTCAACTGTTAATCTTGAAAAAAAAAAAGATACCTCTTAAACATGGATGGAACCTTAAGATATATTGGGGGGGGGGGGGGGGGGGGGGGAACGACAGAAATCTGTAACTTTAAAATTATGTTCAGTTAATAATAAAAAATTAACTCTGAGAATTTAGTGTTGTTTTGCAATATCAGTCTATACTATCTGTTATCTTTTGAGCATATGTCTCCAGGGGCCGCACAGGTAGGTGCAGAGCCTGAGGCTCTGACTCAGAAAGGCACAGGGCCAGGAAAAATGGTAGTTCCTAGCCCTTATTAATGAGAGCATGGGGAGATCTTTCCATTTACAGGATCAAAGACCAGCTGACACTTGTTCTGGCAGTGAGAAGATTATAAATAAGGATTCTGCTTTTGTGAGTTCTCGAGCGCCTTCAAATCTCTTTGACCTTGATGAAGAGGAAGACGAAATTGTAAATATAACTGTCTGAAGACTCTCTGTGAAGTCGTTACATTCACATGGGACAGCAGTGAGAAATGTCAGGAACTTAAGCATCCTTAAGATACCACGAACTGTTCCAATCAGACACTTTTTTTGTTGAAGCCAGCATAAATATTTTTGGAGTACAAATTATGTTTTTCTTAAATGACTATTGGAAGAAATGACCATTGGAAGAAATGACCTTATGATATGGGTGAAGTTGTATTGAATGTCTTAGATGATGAATGATGATATTATATTGTATCCAATTACATAGTTCCTGAATAGGCATAGTTTGACTACAGGAAGGGTATTAGCTTGGATATCTGTTACCATTTCCTTTTCATATTATGAAAACAAAAAAATACACAGATGGGCTGTGTATGGTTTGCATAAAAACATGTAGTTGGTTTTCTGTTATTTATTAATAAAATGATATGTGTTATTGTCATTTTTAAAATTTCATTCTTGGTGGCTTAGCTTTATGCAGTTATCTATTTCCATGATTCATGGCAGAAAACTAAACAAATGTCATATCTGTATTTTTACCAGTAGGGTAGTATCATGCTTTGCCAGCTCAGGGTATTTTTGTCTTTAGTTTCACAGAATCAGAGAATGGTTTGGGTTGAAAGGAACCTTAAAGAACATCTAGTCCCAACCCCCCTGCCATGGGCAGGGACACCTTCCACTAGACCAGGTTGCTCAAAGCCCCGTCCAGCCTGGCCTTGAACACTTCCAGGGAGGGGACATCCACAACCTCTCTGAGCAACCTGTTCCAGTGCCTCACCACCCTCACAGTAAAGAATTTCTTCCTTATATCTAATCTGAATCTACCCTTTTTCAGTTCAAAACTGTTTTCCCTCATCCTATCACTACACTGCCTGATAAAAGAGTCCCTCCCCATCTTTCCTGTAGTCCCTCTTTAGGTACTGGAAGGCCCCTATAAGATCTCCCCGGAGCCTTCTCTTCTCTAGGCTGAACAACTCCAACTCTCTCAGCCTGTCCTCGTAAGGGAGGTGCTCCAGGCCCCTGATCATTTTTGTGGCCCTCCTCTGGACTGGCTCCAACAGGTCTGTGTCCTTCTTACATTGGGGGCCCCAGAGCTGACAGCAGTACTCTAGATGAGGTCTCATGAGAGTGGAGTAGAGGGGGGAGAATCACCTCCCTCGACCTGCTAGCCACATTTCTGTTGATGCAGCCCAGGATACGGTTGGCTTTCTGGGCTGTGAGCACACATTGCTGGCTCATATTCAGTTTTTCATCCACTGATACTCCCAAGTCCTTCTCTGCAGGGCTGCTCTCAACCCACTCATCGCCCAGCCTGTATTTGTGCTTGGGATCGCCCCGACCCACGTGCAGGACCTTGCACTTGGCCTTGTTGAACTTCATGAGGTTTGCACAGCCCCACCTCTCAAGCCTGTCAAGGTCCCTCTGGATGGCACATCCCTTCCCTCCAGCGTGTTGACCGCACCACACAGCTTGGTGTTGTTGGCAAACTTGCTGAGGGTGCACTCAATACCACTGTCCATGTTGCCAACAAAGATGTTAAACAGCACCGGTCCCAACACCGACTCCTGAGGAACACCACTTGTCACTGGTCTCCACTTGGACATCGAGCCATTGACTGCAACTCTTTGAGTGCGACCATCCAGCCAATTCCTTATCCACTGAGTGGTCCATCCATCAAATCCATGTCTCTCCAATTTAGAGATAAGGATGTCATGCGGGACAGTGTCAAATGCTTTGCAAAAGATCAGGTAGATGACATCAGTTGCTCTATCCTTACCCACCAATGCTGTAATCCTGTCATGGAAGGACATGAAATTCATCAGGCAGGATTTGCCCTTAGTGAAGCCATGTTGGCTGTCACCAATCACCTGCTTATTTTCCATGTGGCCTAGCATAGTTTCCAGGAGGATCCACTCCATACTATTGCCAGGCACAGGGGTCAGACTGACTTAAAATAGACCCCATAAAACTAAATATCAAGTATCTACTGTTTTTCATCTGAATTTGATGAAACAATGGCAAATACAAAATTCTCCTTGATGGCGAAGATTTTTTTTTATTTTTTCTCACCCAATAGAACTGCTGAAGAGGTAGTTAATAGGACACAGTCAATGGGACAACAAGGAGGATGAAAATCTGGAAGCTTCCATTAGAAGTTTCAACTGAATATAAATCTTCTCGGATATTTTCAATACCATTAGATCATATTTTCTCATGGAAAACCGTTCTCCCAGAAAACTTCAGTCCATTCCTACTCAGAACAAAATAGGCAATGAGTAACTTCTCAGTTGTTCTTTAAACAAGACCTGGAAATCTAATTGATAATAAATTTACAATTCCATTAAAAATTAAATAGTTTCTTCTTTGACTGACAGGTAAAAATCCTACTGGGGAACCTTGTTATTTTTTAATAACTCAATGCTTGTGGAACATTATATTTCATAACAAGAAGATGTGAGAACATTGACTCATGGTGGTTTTTCCTCTTCTGTGGGGTAATAAAACATGTCTTACTGTCTTAGCCATGGACACTTTTCCAAGATAATGTGCTAAAAGCAAAGGATTTTGCCTGTATACCACTGAAGCCACAAATTTTGTCACAGATTTCACTGAAAGAAGGACTGGAAACAGAATGAGAATGTTTAAATGTAATTCTGTGAAGACCATGTATTTAGAAGCTGTTTAATTTCCATCAGGTCTTTCCTTCCTTACATCCTTGCCACACACAGTGCTGTTTAGGCCAACCACCATTAGAAATCTAGTGAACAGGTGTGAACTATGTGCTGTACGTTGAACTTTTAATATCTAAAACAGAACGCACTGTTCCCAAAGAGTGATAAAAATGTTTGCATCCTAAGGGCATTTTTATATTTGCGTTTGGGAAGTATTTCTCACTTCACAGCTGTTACCCAGTCAAAAAACAATGTGTAAGAACAGCCAACAACTTGGAGTGGAAAGGAGTTATTTATTTCCTTGCTGTGGTCCAAGGTGTTTTCAGGATTGCTGAATATAGTTTCCTGTTGTTTAGACAGTTCTTAAAAGTGAACCTTTGGGGAAGCAAATTATCCTGAAAGTTGCACTAACCTCAGAGTAATGTCATTTATTTCCCTAAATTAGTCCTGTTTTATGTCACTGTGCTTCAGTTTCTATTGTATTTTATGAAAAAACACAAAGTAACTCAATGCATGTTCAAGTATGGACCTATCCAAACTGCTGATATCCAATAACGGGAACAGCTGCAGTTTTATGAATACTTTAGAGTGATCCATGCAACTTCAGATGGCATTTGAGATAGAACTGGGTGTCCAAACGTATGTCTTTATCTCTCACATTGCTCTATTTCATGATAAGAAAGCAATATTTATTGCCAGGTGTGTGTGCCCCTTTTGCCCTATTGCAGCACAACTTTCAGTAGGCTATTGGCCAGCTCTTGGAAGCCAAGAAATTTATGATAGGCTCTTTATTGATAGCCTGTTAATTTATTGATAGTCTGTTGTCAGAGCAGCTTTCTCAAAATGTATCTCAACAAATTTAAGGCATTCTGGCATCTTGTAGACCACAAGTCCCTTTGAGCTGAATCAGAGACAAATTTGAATGTGTTGCCATATTGCAGTGTTTTAAGTAATTTTTTTTTCTGCAGGTAAGTACACAGTTTGAAATAATCCAAAATTATTAAGTGATGTTTATGCTCATAATTGATATTCTGTTCTCTTCAAATGGAACACAGAGTTATTACATCCCTTTCCATCTTGTTTGCACCATCATTTTATTACCCTGTAACATGGAAGTGCCTTGGTCTGAGGTTTCTGTTGGTGGAGAAAAATAAAAATTGGTTTCCATATGAAAGCAGGTCACACACTTACAAGACTACAAACAGACATTAGATTTTTTTTCAGGTTCTATGCAATTCAGGGGTCAGTATAGTTCCAGTCTCTTCTTGGTATTTTCCCACACAGCTGCTTTATTTGTGGTATCACATACTTACTGTCAGGCTCAGCTGGTTACAAAGGCAGGATGACATTCTTGCAGACTTGGCACTATAACAGAACTATAGCCCATCTTTCTCTGTGCAACTTGTACCTGAATTAGATTTTGAATTCTGATGGCATCAATACCACCCAAAATTCACATAACTTCAGCCATAGTATGCCTAATCATTAATAATGACAGTTATAGTAAACACAATCTAAGTATATTTCAGTATATTAAATTAAACAAATTATGTTTAATAATGATCAGGTTTAAATTTCACTATATCCAGGGGAATCCCTGTCCTGTAAGCTTTACCAGTGAATTAGTTTGATTCTTGTGTTTGGGACACTCACTCTTTATCTAGAAAACCATCCACAGAAATTTGTTTATTCACTAGGTCAACATTTATCTTGGAATGTAAATATTTTAAGACTAAACAGGGACTGCTAATAGGATGCAGTATTTTTAAAAATATGGTCCAATGAAAGATGTTCTTGAAAGATGTTGGTTTGCCTCTTTTACTCATCAGGATGTGTGAATTCATGCATAATTCAAATTTTACCTTTCCTGGAGGATTTCCTAGAATTTACGGAATCAGTAAAATTATCAGATTCAAAGAACTACAGAGCAAAAACTCATCAAATGACAGTGTTCTTCACTATTTTTAATACTGTGTTGCTTCCTTCTCTTAATACTCAATATCCTGTGGACAGCTGAGGACAGTGTTGTGCCTTTCACAGATTCACTTGTTCTGCTTTCTCAGCTAACTTGTGTAAGCTTAGCATCCACAACCCTGCAGATCTGAGGCTGTCCTTCCATTGACAGAACCAGAGTTAGAGTCCAGAATGGGACTCTAAAGGATGAGCAAAAGATGATGTTCAGTATTTCTTATGGTCACTACTTTTACTTAAGAAAAATACATAAAACTTACATGCACAAATATGAAAATATCTATTGGAAGGAGTTTACTGTAGTAATGTCTGTATTTAAGAAAAGTACACAGTGCTGAAGATCTGAGTGACAACAAGAATGGTAACAAGGTAATAAGCGACATGACAAGAGGTAATGGCTTTAAGTTGCGCCAGGGAAGGTTTAGACTAGATATTAGGAAGCATTTCTTTACAGAACGGGTTGTTAGGTGTTGGAATGGGCTGCCCAGGGAGGTGGTGGAGTCACCATCCCTGAAGGTGTTTAAGAGTCAGGTTGACATAGTGCTGAGGGATATGGTGTAGTTGGGAACAGTCAGTGTTACGCTAATGGTTGGACTGGATGATCTTCAAGGTCTTTTCCAACCTAGATGATTCTGTGAAGAAAAACCTGAAAAATTCACCATTAAAATGAATTAATGAGGATGTTACCGATTGAACAGCTTTAGCTGCTATGAGATTGGAAACAATTTTACAGTTATTTATAAAAATTTTAATTATATTCTTTTTCCTTTCAAGCACAGATTTTCTAATCCCACAAACTGATGGAGAAATCTGTCTAATCAATAGTGCCACACAACAATTTACGGTACCTGTAGTGGAAAATATATTTCTGCATATGTACTAATAATCATCATTAATACCCACAATAGATTCCATTCATTTATAATACTGTTTTATTATTATTATTAGCAGTGCTTAATATTCTGTAATTATATTCTCAAAATAACTTGCAGTAAAAATGGGTCTCTATTGATGGATTGATTCTTACAATGTAGAAAACAATTATGTTACTGAGGAAAAAGTAAAAAATCAGAAAAAGTGGTGTCATGAATAATACTAATACCACAACATATTTGTATAAGGGAATGACTGTTTTGTTTTTCTTCTTATTTTACCAATCTGCAGGAAAAAAAAAAAAAATCTACACATCACATATTCTGAGGAAATGATAGAACTTCCTGTTCTCTCACATCTGGAACATTAGCAAGCTCAACCTCCAAAAAAATAGAGGATAAATAATTTACCATGTTGTTTATTTCAAAGACCTCCTTCCAGAATTAAAGGAAATCTATTTGCATGTTTCTAAAGGCATTGTTCCTTCAGTCTGTGATGTCCATCAGTCAGGTTTGCTGCTTTTGTTTTTGTAATCTAAACAAATATAGTTCAATGGTTTGGAACTCCATGGTTATCCCAGTGGATTCCTCTATATCTATTGTGTAAGGCAGAACTAGGGGAAGCAAAGGATGACTAATTTTATGAACATGACATGATGGAAACAAGTGGAAATCTCTACATTCTGTTACAATCTGTCACTTTTTAAGATTCTTGTAAAGGCTAATGATCCAATAGCTTCTGAATCTCTCACAGTTAAGTTTGTATTTTCCATTTTCACTGATTATTTCTATAATTTTCTTTGACTCATTGTTTCATTAGATATTGCTAGAAATTTAGTAAAACACCTCTCATTTACTTGTGGTAGGTATGTGTACACAGGCACCTAGCAAACAATAACTACTGGCTGTAAAACACCTATCTGGCAATAACATGTTCACAAAATTATGGCCTAAGTGAGAAACAAGTGTTGAGGTAAGGGAGAAACAACCACTGAGAACCAGCAGTTGAAGAGTGAAAGCCAAGGGAAATGCAACACAATATGTTGACAGGAGTTAAAATGCAAATGAATTTCTTTTTTTTTCTGATATATTCTAATTTTTTAAAATATTTTTAAGATTGAAAAAGTTCTACAAAGCAATTACAGTTTAACTAAAGCTGTACTAAATTCTGTGTAGTCCTTACTTGTCAGTGGTTTTCACAGTAAAGCAAACATCTGAGAAGGTTTGTACCTTGAGCAGAGCTTTACAGGAACGAGATTTTCCATTTTGTGGAAAATTATACAAAATGCGTTTAAAACTGTAAACACAGAATTTTAAAATTTCCTGTTATTTCCAATGAGTCAGGACGTTTCTGTATTTCTCACCAAAATAGTATTAAAATGGATTTATACTTCCTGAATGTCTCCGTTTTAGCAAAACATAGAAGATAATTTGGTTGATGCAATCGGGATTGTGGCCTACAGCCACCATGTGTTTTTCCATTGAAATCAAGGTGACTCTGGGCAGGATCACACAGTGCACAATGCAGGACTGAGCCCAAGACTATGCAGACAAAACCATGGAAGACAGTGCATAACTGAAACCAGCTATACAACAGCCGGATTTTATTCTAAGCCTGTCCCTTACACTGTCTACAGTTGAGAGAGAGAAATTGGCTCCTAAAGGTATTTTAGCCTAACTATAAAACACACATCTAAAATAACTAGCCAAATCACCTTCTGAAGAGCCTCTCCTTCTGCTAACCACAGAGCTAGCTTAGGCTAAATGTTTAAATTATAGAATTTCTACTTTTAAGACAGTTAAATTTGGAAGAGATAAATATTTAACTATTGTGTGGTTTATTATTGACTTTGAGATGGCCCCAATTTCACCCAATCTTTTTTATACAATGGCTGTTGATGTTTAAATATGCAGCTGCTGCCACTGAGAGAACCTCAGAGTTTCATAATACCACTGAAGACCAAATTCTTCCAGGGATCTCCAGAAGATATCTAGAGTTCATTGCCATCCCCACACTTCTGAAAACCATGTCCAGAAGACAATGTTTATAGATCTCTGTTGTTGCCTAATGCAGTATTTGTAGTTCATGAGAATTTTTATTCCCAATTAAAAATATGAAATGTGGTAGCATTTTTCCCCCTTGAACATCATGAATAGCTCAATTAAAATTTGGTCAATGTCATTGTCACAGAGTAGACATCGTATTTCAGCTTATAGAGGAAAGGTTTGGAAGAAAAAGGGCAAAGTTTGAGTTGTCCTTAAAGCTGTGTAGAAGGCTAGAGCAAAGTGACTGAGAAGGGTGGGACATTTCCATTTCCTTCAGTAAGTCCATGATTTAGCCACTGAACTTTGGACTCTGAGAAGCTATGAGACTTAAGAGGACAAAAGTGGCAGCAGGAATAGTTAAGATGGGAAGTGATTAAGGCATGAACAATGTGAGGCTGGAAACTACTGCAACAGGCCATTGGGAAATAACAATTACAGTGTCAGTACTGAGCTGCCAAGTGTGTTTTCTACTAGCTGAAATGGGACCTGGGATTTCTTTGTCGCAAAGCACAGCATTGCTAAAAATGAAATATTTGTCTCTATCAGTGAACAAAATCTAAATACAGCAGTGTTGCCTCTTGCCTTCTTGGTGGCCACATTTGTGCTATAGGCGGTCATGGACAGCAGCTCATCAGTGCTGGATTATTCAGCAGCCATGTTTCTCAAAGTGATTTTTCTAGTGCATGGTGAAGTGTTCACCACCAAATGGTGAATACAAAACAAGACAGCGTGCCTTAGCAACATGTTCCAAGAAGAAACGTACTGAAGATTCACTGCCAAAACAACACAATATTTTTTATAAAAAGGGAATCACTCGGGGGGATCTTTCTCAAGACCAAAGTTTGTGCAATCTAAAACTCGGAAAGATGTTTTGACTAGCCTGAGCAATCTGTTGACCTTTCAGAGACGTGCTCTTGGTAAATTCATGTGTACCAAAGGTACTGGAGCTGATTTACTATGAAGCAAGGCAATGTCTGCTCAAGGAATGTCCCAATTTCATGAAGAATGTAAATTTGCTATTTTTATAGGACCCTGAAAAAGTTACACATCCATCTCATATTGTACAACCCTAAAGCTCTTTCCTATCAAACTAATAAAAACATTCCATAGATACAAATTAGCATCACAGATGTTAAAATATTGCCAGCATTTACTCAGTGAAAATGTTCTAGGCAAAATGTTAAGTTAAACATATGTTTATAGGGAATGTTGGGGCTGGAGGGGTCTCCATGTCATAGTTCTCCAGCAGCTCCAAAGGATGGAGACAGACACACATTCTACAATAAATGCATTTGGAGAAAGCTTTCTCTTTTCTTCTGTAAGTGGAATTTATCTTTCATTTTCTCACTAGAAGACAATTTTTAAGTCACCATTCACAGTCTGGCATTCACCAGTTCAGTATTTTACTTTAATGTCGTCATCTCAATAAAAATACTCTCAGATGTGGCTACACGCATTCATAGAGAATTTACCACCACTTGAAAATACTTTCCCATTATTCAGCTGTCTCTAAATAAAAACTTTGCCTGGCAAAAGCAGGTTCTTTAGAATAGATAGCACCACTTAAGCATGGCCATGTCTCTTACGGTAGATTCAGACAGTTCCATCATAGGACATTTCATGAAGTCATGTACTTCTTCTTCTGACTTCTCGCATCACCTTATTACATCAAAATAATTGACGGGGAGCAGTCCCTGTGTTCACTTCAATGCAAGAACTGCAATTCAAGTCACTCCTGTTGTTGCAGCCTTGTGAGTTGGAAACATTTTCACTGTCTCTGCACCAGCACTGCCTCCCACATAAAGTCCCGATGCATCCAGCTCACAAGGGTTATGTCTCACCCGTGGGAGCTGGAAAGGCTTCTGAGCTGCAGGACCCACACACCCAGTCCCCGCTCGGCAGGGTGCTGGGCTGCCCTGTCTTTCTCCCCATCGCAATGTGGCTCCCATGGGAAGACAGCCTAGCTAAACTGGCTGGATGGGGACTGCAGCACATCCCTGACAGATCCAAGATATAAGCCACATAAACAGGCAGTATAGCCCTTATTCTGTTCTCAGTTACTCAGACATTAAACAACTCCCAGACTTCTATTGTGTAGGGATTGTATCTCGATGGGTAGAAGAACAAAGATAAGTGTCAAAACATACAGGAATATTTCTCCCAACAAGTTCTCATTTTTTTAGATGCTAATTAAATAAGTTCAGGTGGCTTTCCCTGATTGTTTACACTTGAACTTTTCATCAGCTTAATATTCCATAAACATGACTACACAATGCTATTCATTCACAGATTTTTAAAAATGGGGGCATTTTGTTTCAAGATGCAGATGTTAGTATAATATAGTACTAACAGATCTCTCAGTATGAATAAACAGGAATCTGTGTTTATGAATGATACAGAGAATTGTGTAGGGAGTTCTCCTCATTAAAATGGTAAACTAAACCCCATTTAATTACAGCTTGAAAGCAAAAGGGAAGTATGTTACTATCTTATCCTGCAGGACACAAGGTAATTTTAAAAAACAGTGGCATGCTAGTGATAATATAAACAGAAATACAAAATCAGACTAGGCAGTGGTATTTGGCATGCTTCATACCTATAGAGAACCATTTTCATCTCCAGTGATGATTTTCTGGCTTGGCTACTTATAAAAAAAGAAGATAAGTCAATTTTTAAAAGCTGTTCTAAAGCACATTCAGTAGGTCTCCACCATACAATACTGGAAAACAAAATTAAATGTGTACAATATACTCTTTTACTCTGAGACAACTTATATGGGTTCTAGATTAATGTTCTTCAAAGAAGCAGATATAAAGAGCTTGTAAAGACAATTACATTTTCTTTCTACTAACAAGGAATAAGGAGCAGTAAGCTTTCTCTGTTTCCTTGTCTGATGACAAAAGGCTGTAAACCAAGATATTAAGAAATTGGGCCAAAAACAAATCTGGGCAACCAGGATGTGAAAATCATAGTACTGAAGACTCTGCTGATGCTGTGAAAGGAAGCATTTTGGACACATATTTGGTTTGTTTCTTTTTTTTTTTTTTTTTTCCTGAAGATGGTTCCAAAAGGAGCTGTGAACAGTGTGTCTCCCTTGTTAAGCAGCAAGACAAATTCACAGCCTAAACAAATCCCCCTGCTAAATTTTTAAGCTAGAAGTACATTAAGATGTCCCTGTAAGTGGAAATAATGCATTATATTATTAGACTACTTTTGGCATCTAGTCTTTCCTGTTCATTTATTCTCACGCAAAAGAATTCTTTTCTAGTTGAGTTTGGCTGATATATCTCCAGCTAAAATACCCACAATTTGCAAAGTAGGTATCCTTGCAACCAGCATATATTAATGGCTTTGAGACCAGAACAATCTGTAGTGCTGCCTACCTTTGCACAATATCACTGTGGTTAGCAGAACAACTCTATAAATAAGCTTTGGGTTCTGTGTTCTTGGCTCTTTCAGCCTCAGCAGGCTGGAAATTAAAGCCTGCAAATCACAGGGAAGTGCACTAAGCAGCCAACATGGGGGAAGAAGTAGGATATTGTGGTTTTTACTGACACACAATACAAATAATCTAACTGTTCCCACCTCACTGAAAATTTAAAAAAGACCTAATTTTATCAAAAGTATACAAAATAGCAATTTTTCAGCAAAAATGGCTCAGCCAAATAAAAGCACCCAGAGTTAATACCAAACCAACACCCAAGAAGCCTATGAATACAGCAGTTTATCAAACCTCAGATAAACCAAACTTTAGATGTGGATGGTATCATACAACCACATGAAAAAAATTACAAACATTCTTATATTCCACAAAATGAAACTGTAACCCACCACTAAAAATAAGGGTTCCCTTTAAATGAGTGCAGAGGAACCAGAAATTACAACAGCCAACCCTGAGGCTGCCACTTTATTCTTCTGGCAGTGGCTGAACCTTTCTGTTAAGTCCCTGGCGTTAACCCCGATTAATAACCACACTGCAGGTCGGCACTTGGCCAGCTCCCGTCAAACAATATATATGTCTCTCTTATCTGGTCATAAATTGTTAAACTTGATCTTCTGGCATAACCAAAACAATTACCTGCCTGTCACAAAAGCATGGGGTGTATTGCTAGAGGCATAAAAGAACTTCTATTATGTTTTCAAACTTGTGCTGGTAGATGGAGTAGGTAAACAGAGAGGCCGCCTTTCCTGAATGAATGGATTGAGTCCTCAATCTTTAACTCTGATCTGGTGAATGGAATTAAAATGCTTAACCAACCACTCAGACAAATGTTATCACAGGTGTGATCAAACCTGACCTGCTCCCAGAGCTCTTCAAAAACCACCAGTATCCCTTAGCAATTAGAATGGTTAGTAGCAAGGGAACTGGACTTTGATAGATCACTAATTCCAGAGTTCATCTGCTAGAATGTTAACATAGGTGGGCACATTTAAGCACATTTTAACACAAAAATGCTTAATGTTATTTCTCCTTTCTCTTACAGTCTAAAATCAGAATTCAGGGATTGGTGTTTCTCTTGTAACACTCCTGGACCTCACTGCTACTTTGTGCCCAGCAAGCAACCGGGCTCCAGTTTCTGGTTTAGTTACCGTACATGTGTCCCTGGTTGTCCTCAGTTCAGATTGCAGAGAGGTGCTGTGCAGGAAAAGGTCTTCAGTGATGCTAACCGATGTGCTGGCAGAGCTGATACCTGCTTTGAAAGTTAGCATGACTATAAGAAACTTTAAACAATTATTTTGATGTCTTATTTTCACTATCAAACTCTTTGACCATTAATAGAACAACAAATACTGTTTCAGTAGTTAACCTCAATTACTGCACTATACAACTCATAAACCACAAATTCCTTCTTTCACAGGGAGTCTTTACCATATGGATTTCTACTTCAGTATCTTTCAAATCCTCCTAACAGAGAAATCAGACCAAATATGTCCATCTCACATAGCAAAGAATAGGGGTAGGTGCTCTCAGCCTTTCAACCAACCTCTCCATTCCTCAGGTTTTTCAAAAGACAGAACCACCCCAATTTCCACCTGAAAAGGGGCAGCCCCAGAATGTAAACGATTTCTTTGTGCTGAATTTCTCTTTGCTTTCCCTGAACTTGAGTTGACATGAAGTATTTGGCTGAGCCATGAGCAGACTCCAAAGGCTAAGCCCCCTCCTCTCTGCCAGGCATCCTGAGATAAAAACACAGACAAGATTCATTGTTCCTGTAACTTCTATAACTGGGAAACATAAAACCTGAGTGCGACTCAGTTTCTTTTGGACACTGTGTGTAAAAACCACTAGACCCAGAGCACATGAGAGGCAAAATTCCTCTCCATCCATATTGTGTTCTATAAATTCCTGCTATCGAGGTTATTAGTGGAGATTTTTATAACATCCAAAGGAAAAAGACAATGCTGCTTTGATATCAAGGCTTTTTGCCTTCCATGCCTTTCATTTCTTCCCGTTCTCTACCACTTTAGCTTGACTTGTGCTGCTCACCTGCTTTTGCCACAGTGTCTGCTTTCTTGCAGCCATCAGGATGTGGATGTCCAGAGCACACATGCTTTCAGGGCAGATAAGAGAGAGCGAGTTTATCAGTGAGAAGGACGGCCTGGCCAGTCTTCTGATTCTTTATTTGTTAGTCATAGTTTGCAGATGTTATGGGAAAAATAACTTTGCAACATCTTCAAGCATTGCACGCAGTGGAGGCATGTGGCACTTCTCTGCAAACGTAGGAATGTTTGGCCAGCTTTCCCCACTGCCCAACTGACTTGTGCAGAGCGCTTAGCAAGCAGCAAAAGATTTCGGCTGTTGAGAACATACTCATTACAAAAACATGCTTCTGTTAACCATGTCAGGCTTCAGCTCTGTTCCTGAATTTTCTTTATATTTTTGCTCTCCACCCACTCCTTGGTGAGCTCTGGGTAAATTGTCTATTGTTAATCTTCCTTGCCTACACGACAATAGCTGGGTTTTGATCAGTGTCTGAACAAAACCACCTTTGCTGGATGGGGCATGAGATACAGTGGAATTTATGAGGCATCTTTCTCCAGATTATATTGCCTTCAGCTATGTTCTCTCAGAGACACTCTGTAATACCCTGTAAATACATGCTTTTTCATGTCACAGTGATCTGGAAATAATGTATCTGAATGAAGTGAAACAGAAAAGATATTTTCTCACAGGTCTGTCTTAAAATGGTACCTTTAAAAAGATCAGAATAATCTGTATTCCATGTATGACAAGCAAAAGTGAGCCTTTTTTTCTTCTGACACCTATTAGAGGGGCAGTTAGACTGCACAGCCCTTGTGTTGCAACTGCATTCTCATTTATCTTTTTAAAGATCCTTCCTAGCCAGACTCTCACAGGAGGTCTTCCCAGGCAGACTGAGCATTTTCAGTAAAATAAATCTGCAGAATGCCTGGCCCTAAAGGTTGCTCTGTTATTTCTACTAGCAACAGTTCTGGGCAGGCTTGTGCTTCATCCTGTGCACTCACCATGGGTAACAATGGACACTTCTGTGTCCCTTTGCACATCAGCTTTCCTCCCAGCATTAACAAAGATCATCACAGACAACAACACAACGGTAAAACTAGCCATTTGCTTCCTAACAATGGGATGGGCAGGCAGCGAGCTAGGAAAAGAGTGGTGGTTTTTTTGACTCTACCTATACCATTGACCTGTTCTGTAAATCAAGAACTGGACAAAATCTCCACTAGAGCAAGAAGAACCAGTAAACAACCTGTTACATTGCTCTTTCATCAGACTTTGTGGTGATCCCAGAGTTGAGTCCTTACTGTATTTCAAACTCACTGTGAAGATGCAGGTTGCATCCGTCTTATCACACAAAACAGGCAAAGTCTATTGAAAACAGCTTTCACATTCCTCATAGCTTTCCCTACCAAGCATTCTGAACAGTACTTTTCCTTATTACAAACCAGTTCAAGAAGCAAAGGCTATACCTATGAGGCAAACCAAGTGATTAAAAAGATTTGTTAAACTGTTTCTGAGAATTTATAAGTCACCAGGATGTGCACTATAAAATTAATCTGAGAGAAAAGGATAATTTTCCATAAAGTTTTGAATTTTCATCACACAGTTGGAAGTTATGTATACAGTGTTGTGCAACACACACCAACAGGTTTTTAAATGACACACGGGGCACATATAAAAGTAAGTTGTGTTCCCTGATATGCTACACAGGATTAATAAACATGAGGCTGACAAAACTGCATTTCATTCCCACACGATTAAATGGTAATGAGTCACATAAATAAAGCACAAAAATCACAGATGTCTTGCCAGAAGTCATATAGAGAGAAAAACAAAACCCTGGTCTATCAGTTCTCAGCATTCAGATGACCATACTGGTATTTTCATATTCATGTCAGAAGGTCCTCAAAAGCTGTGTTCTTCTGTCTTTTGCTTCTATTTTACTAACAGATTTGGAATAAACTAGAAAGCCTACAATGAAAAAGGTTAAACAAATCTAAAATACTTGGTTAAGGCACCAAAATAAACCTGGAGCTGCTAAAATAGAAAACAGAATGAGTCATAACCCAAGAAATGCCTCAGGCTTGCCACACTCTCAGTATAATATGTCAATATTATCTAATAAACCTGATATTCAAAGGTTCAGAGTGCCCAGCATATGTTTCAGATAGCCACCAACACAAAAACAAAGTGTAGGTATATATGCACCTTCATTGTCCTTGTACATTGGGGGTGAGAGATGTGCTTCCCAGGTGCTTCCTTAGAAGAGCCCCAGAAAACCTCAGAGCATTGCCTGGCCCAGCGAGAGCAGGATTTTTAAGGAACCAGAGCTCAGGTCGAGGGAAAACTGACTCAAAGGGCTAGATGGGGCTAAGTCTCAGGAGTGGCCTAGAATTCACAGTATTGCCTGGGTTGTTTTACCATATATAGCCTAGATACACTCGAGTACTTTGACATTTAAGTCTCTGATTCTGCCCTTATTCCCAAAGGTTCAGCTGGAAAAGCTGGAGCTCTGACTTATTTCAGCTGCAGGACTGACAGGTCCTCTTCACCAGAGGATGGGGTTCTTTACATAGTATTCTTTGTCAAAGAGGAAAATAAGCAAGCCACGGAAAAGTGATAAATAGCATCAATGAAGGAACATGAACACACACGCACATAAAAAAATAAAAACTCAGCTGTAAATTGAAGCAGCCTACAGGAAATAAAAGGGGCAGACTTTCAGCTGGCATAAACAGAAGCAGTGAAGGCCAAGCATTTATTCTGATTAATCTTAAAGCTATAATGCCTGAGAGAGCCCATACTAAAAAACTAAATGCATTGTTTGCAATACAAATAGAACAGGTTTGAGCTGTTCTCACAAACACAACATGACAAAAAGAAGGAAGGTGAAAACCTATCTGTAGATGACCTTACTCTCTGTGTGCCTGCCAAGAATTTTACATGCAGTTATGGCTGTCTAACTATCAGAAAGACCGAGGGAGAAAATGGAAGGAGTCCAGAAAACAACAAAAATTATCAGAGAGCTGGAGAGACTGATACATAGTGAGTGACTAAAATAGAACCGGATTTTTAAGACCTTGGGTCTATGACAGTTAAAGAGATACAGCAATCTACAGTTTGAAAGGCATGAATACAAAAATAGAGGGACTTTTATGACAAAAGAGGAGGGGTAACTAAATAAGAAAAGGAAAATGCATGCTGAATTTCCAAAATAGACTGAATAGTCTCCCAAGCATGGAATGTGTAAAAGATCTGCTAGTCTAGGTCTAACAGTGTTTTTTTCTCCCAGACCTGTCTACAGTAGGTCTCTTAAATATCTCTTATTCCTGTTCATCTCCAGAAGTCAATGTCCCTTGCTACTAAGATAGCGTAGCTGACATTTTATTCAAGGATCATGTAGCTCTGGTCAAAACAGTTTTGGAGAACAAACTGATCCCTAACTTAGTGACTGTTCACTGCTATGCCTCCTACCACCACTGCCACAAGCACAAACATTGAAGAAAATTTTAAGCAGAAAGCATCGCATACATATAATTTCTTTCAGCATTTGTTGAACTCACTGGGTGCTGCTGATTCATTTAGGCAAGAGTTTCCTTATTCCATCTGGATTTAATAAAAATCTGTGTGACAGACAGAGAGAGAAAGAGCACGTAGCGTTGGGAGGGAGTGGCCAGGAGGGAAAAACCCCAGAAGCAGCCAACTGAAGGTTAATCACAGCTTGCTAGACTTTGACTATTGATCATGTACATACTGTCTGCAAAGTAACTTTGTCTTCTATCTGCTCCTATCTCCTTTCTTTGAATAAGCTGGACAGAGCAAAACACTAACAGACATACATTTGTGCATATAATGTATATGTATATATTATATGTGTGTCGTAATACATGGACTAGTTGCATGGACACTGCAGGGGCAAGCCAAGTCATACTAGAGAAGTCTTACAGAGAGAAGGAATGTAATCCAAGTGCACCTTCAAGAATGGGAACAACTACACTTATTTGACTCAAAATAGTTAGTAAATATACCAATTTCTTACATGGGCATTTGTCTTCTGTTCTCTCCTCATCTCTCTTCTCAGCGGAGTTTTCCAAGTAGATATTTTTAAATTGTATGCCCTCTGAAAAAGTATTCTGCAAATTCTACTTTTCGCAAAGCAGCATCCATTTTCATAAAGGAAGGTTTTTACCTCAAAAATTACTTAATTTACCTAAAGAAGTCAAGATTCAATCAAGCTATCAGACTATAAAAAGATAAATAAAGTATACATTAAGGAAAAAACCAACAATAGTGTTTGTGAAGCACTCCTTGTGCAAGTGAGAGTCAGACCCTTATGAACCCTAAGCGTAGGAATGGCCAATGCCTTGGAAAGGAAAAACTCATCACTCTACACAGCTGACCTATATATATTTCTGGATTTCCAATAAACTATTCTAAAACTATATGATGAATAAGAATGGAAAATATTTTTTTCTATATTTTAGCAAAGAAATAGGTTTTATTGTTTCTCCAGGGTTGGATTAATTTATTGCTGACAATGTCCTAAATTCCTTGGAGACTTCCTGGCTCATCAACATATTGCAAACAGACCTAAAATGCATTCTTAGGATAAGTGGTTTATCAGATCATATTTTTGTAAAGGAACTGCACAAGAGAATGACCTAATTCAAGCATAACATGCTCAGTATTCCCCTTCTATATCCAAAACATGAAAAGAGCAGAAACCTGTGAAAAGATCAAGGAGATTTCAACAAAGTTGTTAAATAGCAAGTTGCAGAAATCATCTGGAAAACTTAGTGGTAATAAACCCCTGAAGTGTGGTTTAGAAATGCAAGCTAAACCACACTACTCTAAATCAAGTGATTGTCACATTTAAAGTCAGATTCCAGATGGACGGCTTTAATAAACAGATCTCAGATGTATTTGATCCAGCTGCTGAATGGATAGGAATCTGTATCTTCAGAAAAAGAAACCAAAACCACAAAACTATCAGGATTTATTTTAATGTCCAAAGCACCTAAGCTTGTAGTAGCTATTGAAGAGTTGAAGGGTTTGATTTTCATTTTTTAAAAGTCATCTACCAATGACAGCACTCTGCTTTACACCCCCGGTCATCACTCGCTTCCCACTGGACATTAGCATCCTGCAAAGTGACACTTCATCAATAGAAGTACAAAACAACCATTAGCAGAGTCCTAATTAAACCAGAGTATTTAGCAATCTCCAGAAATCATGATGTGATAAAAGCTAAAGAGCAGGACTCTCCATCACTGACAGCTAATCACAGAAAGTTTGCAACAGAGAGCAGCCAAGCACAGTTACTGCTTTTGTAATGATTTTCCATCAGAATCTGGTTTAACTGTTGGATGCTCATGGAGAAATCATCTGGTCCTTCCTTCAGACCCCACCAACACCAGAGCTGTTTGCATATCTCCTCCATAATATCCCTTTTCTTTTTTCATTTCAGTGGGTGAACAGCACAAGCTCTGAAGTTCTGATCAGCGCTCAGGTTCTTGTTTCACGCTACACCAAACTTTAATGCCTTTCTTTGCTCTGCTTATATGAATAAACAGACATAAACACTTGGGCCACCACGTTTTAACAAGCTACCACCGGTCAGCTGAGCAGTAGCAGCTGGCTGTTTGACCACCGTGCTGCAAGGTTAAAGCAGAAGGTTTTCCTTCCCAGCTGCAGCAGGCCTGGAGCATGAACAGGTTCATGAGTTGCCATTTGGCACTGAGAAGCTCTCCATATACTACATCCCTTTTCCAACCTTTTACAATATGCAGCTGGCCCACTTAGCAGGAACCTGTCTTAAATACTTTCTCAAACACCAGTAGGGTTCCTTATAACCTTTAACATACTTAAACACACAGGGAACATTGATTATAACAGTCCCTGTACTGCTGTAAACACTGAAGTACATATCACAGGTGCAGTCAGCCCCCAAACTGGCACTTTTTTCATCAGATCATCACTTATTTCAGCACTCAAGTCTGGGTCCCACTGACTCATTGAGTTTTACCCTGTAATGTATGATGACACATTAATAACAGCTCTGTTGATACATACTATAAACTGTAGTAAGAAGGAAAAATTGAAAAAAAAAAAAAAGAAAACAGATGAGAGTGAATTATGAAAATACACTGAAAACATTTACAGACTTCTACTGATTGAAGAAAATAAAAAAGAAATACCAAAAAATGTCTGAGCCCAGCCCCTTTGCTAGTCCCCACGTTCTCCATCTGCTCATGAGGATCTGTATTCCCATTGTCGGTAATAAACAGCAAACTCTCTCACCCCCTCACTGGGGGGTGGTCATTTGAGCACTAACTGGTAAATCATCAAAACAGTAACTCAGGAGATCTCATGAGAGTACTTTCTTTCTTCCTTTCTCATGCTAGAAATCAGAGGCTATGCTGAAAGCTACTATAAACATCTCTATTACCACTAACTAGCTTGACTGAAAGAGATCCAGAAAATCCTAAAATCATTTCTGCAACCAGTTTTTGACCTGAACCCATTTATCATGTCATGTCTACTCTTCACCCTGACACACCCTGACACTGTAGAAGCTTTTGGCTTAAATTCAGCAGCATTGGATATAATTTGGCAAAATAAATATAAATGTTTAGCTGTGATTTACATTTGTTTACACTGATTGTAAAACAACACCGATCAAGCTGGTTTGGTGATCAAACCAATTTTACACTCCACAGGGCAGAAAACTACCAGAAAAGCAACTGAGAGCAAGGGAGTTTTCATACACAGAGATAGGCCTTAATTATGGGTCCTTTTTCATGGAACAAGTCAAGAGTCACTGCTTCAGTGGTGACAAATTAGCACAGATATGATGCACCCACTTTTTTCAAAAGTCTCTCCTCAGCTTTTCTTATGTACAGTCTTCAAACAAGTAATTTTATTTAATTTTTTTTGGCTTATACAGATATGGCTACATCAAGACAATGTGTTGGACTTTGCAGCTTAAACCTCTCTATATGTGCCAAATCTGAATATTTAATCTGCCCACTGTGAACACAAGAAAATCTAGATTCTAATCCATATCTTTAATCTCCAAGATCCTTCAGGTTTTGCCTCATTTTAACGCATCTTGCACATCCCTGAATGCCACCCAAATTCCTCAGTTCACTACACCTGCTTCCTTCATATGGATTTACACCCAGGCACACTTTTATCAGAAGGAAAATTAGGAAAAGGGGTTGTAACCTCTCCACTACCACTGCCTGGTTCACTTCTTAAAATCTCAGCTGTGCAACTGCCTCTCCCTTCCACCCTCACTGCATGGCCAGGTGAGGGCTGCAGTCACTGTTTTTATACCTCACTCCTAATGTATGCAAATATTTAGAACCCATCTGACATTCAAGTAGTCTATCTGTGAAATGCTAGTAACAAAATTTCCCCAGATATGTCATAGGGATATGAGGATAAAATAAAAGACTCTTCTCATAGCTCCTCTGAAACCAGTAAGATTTTCATTACTGATCTTGAAAAGAAAATAACATATTTGAGGTACACATCTGTTAAAACTCCAGTGAAATTAAAAGAGAAATTAATAGGATTCCTTGTCCTTTTTCTCTTTGAAAATGTAAACTACTATGTATACGATAATCATGATATGATAACTTTCAATCAGGTTAGAAATAATTTATAAAAGGGGGAGGGGAAATAGGAAAAGGATACCCTGAGAATCAAACTCATCCAGACAAGAAAAATAGAATATATGAGGCCCAACTGGCCATTACCCATGGTCTTGTTGTAAAGACCATAAAGCTTTCAGAAATGCATATAATTGTGAAAGCTTTTGCCAGAAGACATATAACTGACATCTCTGCCATGGTCAGGAAAGGCATTTTTTTATCTGTATATAAAGCACTACAATAATCAGAGTAATGCTCAAAGTTTAAACAGGAACATCCTTATAAAACAAATGTTGAATTGACTCCATATTTTCCTATAAAATTACACATTGGTTAGAGTTTCAATGTAACCGACTTAACCCATGCTTTGCCACAGACAAATATGAAAACTTTTTTGTTGAGAACTTTCCAAAAATCTGTGTGTGAGCTATTTCCCCTTACTCTTATGCCTCAGAGGAATTGCTGTGAACATGCAAGATGCATCTTCATAATCCTTCTCCAAACCAGTTCTTAAATCTCCCCTTCCAATAATGTGTATGAAAACACAGTAATAAAACTATTGAGCCTACCACAGCCTTGCTTGTTTCCTGGGATGCCCCATCTACATGTCCGCATCCATCATTCATCCCTTGGCCTATACTATTGATTACCAGCTTTTTGAGAAACTAAATGTTTGTACACTCTGTACTGCAATAAGTTCTGAGAGACTATTCTAATACAAAGAAGTTGTAATAATGAACAATTTCACCCTTCCACTTGTTAAAAATACAGCAGCAAAATGTGCAATGCTTAGAAAATGGAGATACATTATTGCTCTTCAATAGCTGACGGGACCTTCAAGCAGTTTAGCACCTGGGCCAAAGTGTGTAAACACACACACGCATACACATGCATTTTGTGCCATATGATATAATTCTTTGGCTGTTATCTACACACAGATTTTTTTAAAAATATCTGTCCAAAGGATGTTACAGAACAGGTTTCTGGTCATTGCTCTCTACTCTTACTCTCGTCCTTCGAACTGTTATATCCAGCCATGTTGTCATAAAGTTGAGCCTGGCAGCCCTGGGGAGGGAAACTGGAAAAATCCCCTTTACTGAGCATTGCATATGCCACCTTGTTTTCTGTTAATTTGTCAGAAAAGTCAGGGATCAGAGTTTGACACTGCTCAGGCTTTGCCATTAACCTCACTTGATAATTCATACACAAATAATTCTCAAAATAACTACCAGAGTTACTGAAAACAGCTTGTTTTAAGGGGTTCTTAATAAACAATATCCCAAGTCATATGCAGCCTTGAGCTTTTATTGCTTTTAAACAGGCTTTTCATGAAAAATATTATTCTTTCAGATGCAACGGCATCACCACTTTATTTCAAATCCTCAGAGATTACAAAGGAAAACTCTTCATTTTCCATGGTGCTGTCTTGACAGACATCAACATTTATCAGCTATTACAATAACAGATTTCAAAAAACAGATGGACATGAACAAAAAAGTGCTGTTTGCTTTTTATAAATGGGGTTGATACTGCAAGACCACTCTCCAGTGGCAGACTGTGATTTGGGTGATCTTGCAAGAAGAACCACCCCCTAGCTTTTAGGAAAGCTGGAGCTCAGCAAGTGGAGCTATGGACTCGCAGCTCCAGCTGGTTGGTGGAGTGACATGCTGCAGAAGTGGTTAGGAAATGGGTAGAGCTGTTCAAAAGCAGCTCCCTGGTTATGCACATGCACCCTGATCTATGCCTCTAGTGATGGGAATGGTAGAAAGTAGTTGATACACATGGTCTGACTTCAGTAGCCAAGAGGCTAGTTTGGGATCCTCTGCTGGTTGCTCCTACCTTGCTTTTCAGCAGCACCAAACCCAGATTTCTGTGCCTGACTCAAGCAGCCACCAGAAGCCTGCTGAGCACCTTTGGGCTGCACTCAGCTCCCCAGATCTATAGGCTAAAATATAATAGTTGCTGGGCAGAAGCACTCTGAAGGGTGGGCCTGAATCTCAAGTCTGTCAATTGGCCTTTTTATTCCTCCCACAAAGAGGGGGAGGGGGCTGCAAATGCAGCTCGTAAGTATGTCTTCAGTCATCACACTGTTTCTTTGTTTGCATTTGAACCTACTGCAAACCTGTATTTGCAGGCTTTTATACTTAATGCGCTACATTGCTGGATCCAAATCATTTACGTGACACCAGTATCACTAAACTCATTGGTGTGGGAGAAAAAAAGCATCAACATGAGTTACACATAGATGTGAAGCTTTTCTGCAGAAGTTATCCCATCAAGAACAATGTGATATGGTCCAGAGCATTGTATTAGGTGGTTTCCTACCCAAACTGTGCATAGTTATTTTTATATCACTTTCCAGTAGGCTTTTCAAAGATTAAAGCTATCAAATTAATGCAGTGGTGAAAATTAAAGAAAGTTATCTGTACCGGCTTCCTTCTAATTTAACAAGCCTGGATCACTGATTAGTAATGTCACTTCTCTTTCTGAGTGACGAGTCATCGTAGTTATTGAATGTAATAAGAAGGTACTCCTGACAGCTCATGAGCTCATGCTGTATATCAATATTATCAAGTACTTTTAGCAGTCATTACAGCAATTTGCTCACTTTTATACAGATCACTCCTAGGCTCAAAACATGTTCTCAACCAAAACAGAGGAAATAATTTGTATGGACTGAAGCTAAAACCCAAGGAGGGCACGATAATAGCTTGTAAGGATGGCTGCGGCATTTCAGTGCCGAACAATTTAGGCAGTTTAGGGAGCAGGAGACACGTAAGTAACGCTGGAGTGTGACAGACCGGTGGGGCTGGAACCTTGGTGGGCAGTGCAGCACACTTTTCTTTGCCCCTTCCTTTCATTTGTCCCCTACGGCTGCAAAGAGGGCAGCAGCTACGACCCAATACGGCCTAATGCACAATCGCCTCAACTTTTTGTTCCCGTTGTTGCGATGCCACAAAAGCTTTCTCCTACAAATTTCAGTCATGCGTGAGGCCGCAGTGAAAGCGGCGCGGGGCCCGCTGCCCGGGGATGTCAGATCAGTGGGGAAACAAAGGCGACCGGTGGCTCCGGACAGCTGGAGGGGAGCCGGCCTGGACGTCCCGGCCCATAAAGCGGCCGGCCAGCCGAGGGACGAGCTGCCGGGCTGCCAGCAGGCGCTGCGGGACTCTCGCTGCCCCGCGGCGCCCACCCCGCTCCCGCTCCCGCTCCCGCTCCCGCTCCCGCTCCCGGCGGCGGCGCGGCCCGCGGGGCGTGTCCCGGGCAGCCCCGCTCCGCCCCAGCCCGGCGGGTCCGGACGGGGCAGGGCAGGGCCGGGCCGGGCCGGCAGCCGCGGAGCGGCGGGCAGCGCCATGGGGCTGGAGACGGAGAAAGCGGATACCCGCATTTTCATGGACGACGACAACCTCCCGCGGAGTGGCGGCCCCGCGCTGCCGGAGGCGGAGAAGTGCGCGGAGGACGAGCTGGACCGCGACCCCCAGGGGCTGAACGCCCACCTCCAGGTGCGCGTCGGCCCGCGGCCGCGGGGAGCCAGCGCGGCGGGGGCTGCGCCGGGCGGGCGGGGCCGGGGCCGGGGCCGGGGCTCGGGCTCGGCGGCCGGGCCGGGGCCCTCGGCGGGGCGGCGGGCGGGGGGTCAGCCCGGCGGGGGGTCAGGTCAGCCCGGCGGGGGCGCAGCCCGGCGGGGGGGCAACCCGGCGGCCTCCCTTCGCCCCGACTCCGCGTAAGGGCAGACCTGCTTCTGGTTCCAGCTGGGGTTCGAGGACGTGATCGCGGAACCCGAGCTCACCCACTCCTTCGACAAAGTCTGGATCTGCAGCCACGCGCTCTTTGAGCTCAGCAAGTACTTGATCTACAAGCTCCTGACTCTGGTCCTTGCCATTCCGCTGGCCCTGGTTGTGGGGATCGTCTTCGCGGTGCTCAGCTGCCTGCACATCTGGTAAGGGCGTTTTGCTGCCCGTCGGTGCGTGGGCTCTGCAGACAGCTCAGCAGAACTCTCCGCTGTAGCATTGCTGCCTAACCCTTCACCACTGCCTTTACAACCGGTAGTCAGATCAGCTTACATTATCTGCTTTGTTTTTAAAGGGAGAGAAATGAAAACAGTGTGTTCTCTGTGATTCAGTTCCCTGCCTTGCTTTTTCCAGCAGTCTGTCATGTCTCTGTAAGCTCCCCGGGGCAGAGAGCCTGTTTTACCATTTGTACGGCTCCTACCGCAATGCATTCCAGCCTCGGCTGGCTTCTGGAGTAATAATAATGATTGCTTGGTTTTTTAGAGTACAAGTTCTTAAAACATATGTGTTTGAAATGAGAGACCGAGGCAGAAGTATTCTTTACACCTGACACCTTCTCAGTACGGTTACCTCTTTCTTTTTTTTTTTTTCCTCAAATGAAGGAAGCTTTTGAGGGCCCAGCTCACTCTTTCTTTGCTACTGTCACAAAATCTACTGTCACTGCCTTGCATCTGGTACATGGCCACTCGAGGTGCAGTGCCCCACAGCACTTCCACCTAAGCAAAAAACCCCTGCTGTGCTCAGGAAAGCTGCTTCTGGCCATGGCCCAGGTTCACAGGCAAATACAGTAGCCCTTCAAGTCACAGCAAACCTCATGTACTTTAAACAGAATATACTGGCAAAATACCAGGGAAGAGTACCCTGAGACTAGAAAGGCAGAGGATTGTACAGAAGGAAGAAAGACAGGGAAGAGAGTGAGTTTGAGGAAAGAATGGAGAATCCAGCAGGCTGCAGAGGAAGGGGTGAATGCAGATTATCAACATCATTCCTGCGAACCAGGATTTTCCATATACATGGGTTTTGGGCAAAGTCTCATTTGACTTGGGTAACACTGGAATCATGAAGAAGTTGTTAAGGAAAACAAAATACAATCCAGAAACTGGGAAACAAACTCAAAGCAATAGGAATACATTGGTTGTCTGAACCTGTGGTTGCAATCTGTTGAATGCAGATTTCAGTTTTCAAAAGTGGAATGAAAGTTTGGGTTGATGGCATTGTCATGAGCCACTTCAAAAACTGATTAACTTGAATTTTGAAGCATAAAGTTTGCATAATACCTAAAGCACTTGCAATGTAGTTTAGAGCTGCTCACCTGCTAGTCACCAAATCACGATGAACATTGCATAGTGTGCCCAGTCGTTTAGGTCTGTCAGCTGTCACTGCGCTGTACTGTACCATGTTACTGCAAAAGGGTTTGGTGGACATACAGATTTCCAGTAGTGGAATAACTATGGAAGAATTCACTGATGCCCTATTTATTAAGACTCTAATTAAAGTTTCTTGTGCTTCAGAATGATCTTCTATCCCGATTTCACAGCCTGGGTACATAGACATGAGTTTCACTGAACCAGGACCCAGAGTTCAGTTTCTATTTATGCAAGTAGTCCCTAGTGACTCTCTCAGGAACTGTGGGTTCTCAGTATATCTGAAATAGGACTGTCTGAATGTGGCACTTCATTTGAAAAGTTTCCCTTGACTTTCTGTGAACACACTGGCTTCCCCAACAACTAATTTTCTTTCCCTACATTCATTGTCACTACAGAAGTGATCTTTCATTTTGATCTTTCTTGCGCCTGGGATGGGTGTGAAAGAATCACATAACTCAGTAGTGCTATCTGCACCCGCTTGGACCCCATCCAGTGCTACCATCCAAAGCCAACACTGTCTCATCTTCCCACAACCACAAGCTGGATTTGTTCCAACACAAAGGTGGAATGCATTGAGACTAACTTAGCTTCTCTGAAGGTCTCCACATTCCATATTTCTTGGAAGTAAAGCAAAGAGTTCAAAGTTTCTGCATTTGAGAGGGTAGCACAGGAGCTGTGCAGGTATGGGCACCCTAAACACATGGTACTGGCTCCCATGTAGCTCCATTGCATCTGAAAAAAATAGTAGCATCTGAAAAAAATAGTAACTCCTTGTTTTGTGAGAGGGTGAGAGGAAGGGAATTCCATTATAACTCTGTCTTCAACTGGTGAAACATCATGGGAAAACCCTGGGCACACCCTCCCACATAGCTGCCTGCAGGAGGGCTTATCAGAGCTACTGTGCCTCACTTTCATCATCCAAACCAGTGAGATGATGATGCTGATCTGCCCTAGGGGAGCCTTTCCTGAGACTAAATTCAAAGGTGTTTCAACAACCTTTGGAAGTGCTCTGTTGATTGTGACACGTGTTGTTGCAGTTTTGTCAGCATGCTAAAAATCCACAGAAGTCTGACTCGGCATTTCTCATGTGTCAAGAGCACATCATGAGTTGCCCCCTCATACCTGATAGTAAATGTTGTCTTCCACCAGCAAAAAGTTTGCTAAAGAAGGAATATGTGAGACTTCATGGAAAGCAAAAAGAAAGCTGGGTAGATTTTCATTTTTAACTATAAAGATGGAGCATATTCTGCTCCTGTTCTCAAACTGTCTGCTTGAGCCAGAATCCAGTTTTACACTACTTGGTAAAAGATACTGATGGGCTGAAACTGTGCCAGCTAGTAGGCTGGTGACCTACTAGTTAGAAGCCAGTTCAAGGAAGGCTACTTCTCCACATTTCTTCTCCTTTACTGATGGCTGTCATTCTCACCACAGACTATACATGGCAGAATGTGTCAGACTGAGATTTAACATCTTTCTGTGAATATTAGTAAGCTTTTAAACATGTCCTTAGATTGAGGCTGTTAAGGTTATTTGTTTTTGAACACTACCAGAACACTAGGTTTTCCAGGCAGCACATGCAAAATAATGATATTTATTATAGATCAGGGATTGATTCTTGTTCCAAGCAACATGTTTGCTGTCTCTTGGAAATTAACACTTGAATCTGATATATGCTTTTTTGTCTTGCCTGAATAGGGTTCTGGCATGTTGCATATTTATGCTAAGAATCAGTGGTTCATTTGAGGATCTATAACTTGAGTCTTGGATCCGAGATGGGCTCTAAAGCACAAGGACTCAGCCAGCTTACCACAGCTGGAGCTGTAGGTATTCGGAGCTCCTCTGGGCTTGAGCTTCCATTCACAGTGCTACAATGTAGCCAGGGACTTATAGGCAGAGAAGTAGATATGGACATGCATCATCTCTTACCTCTTTCTCCACAACCCCATTCACCTAACTTATTGCTATCATACTCAACCCCAAAACCATCTCCCTGCTGGCTGTGTGAAATCAAAAGTAATTACAGTACAGCTATGCTGTGAAGACTCACCTTATGATCTGGTGTTACCTTGATGCCTCTTCTTTCATGTCCAGTATATATCCCTCAGCTTCTGAAGAGGAAGTAGGTGGATGTTGTCTTGCTTCCTTTTTAGCTTTATCTTTTCCAGTCTACCCAGGACCTGGGATATATAATGTTTGGGTTTAATGCACTTCATATACTATGTACGGGTCCTGGAAAGCTTTGGCAGTTATCTCTTGCCTCACTCATGAAAATCCCAAAGGTTAAAATGGGTCTTGACAAAAAGCTCTGCAGCTGCTAGGTAACATTTAGCCATCTGTTCACAATGGTTGCTTATATTGTAGGGCCATGCAAGACTTTTAATTCAAAATCATGATGTAGTACACATGCATACTTGGAATTAGGTAATTTAACCACTGAATAGTATAGCATTTGAAAAATAGCATTAAGACGTGTCTGAGGTTCCATTTTGAAAAACTTTGCAGGAGAAGATATGATTCTTCACTTTGAAGCAGGAATCCTGAATTAACATTGAATGATTTCTCCAACCACATTGTCCAACTCTGTGAAAAATTGAACTGCTTTGAACTGAAAACACCCTTACCAGTGGGAATTACTCTGCCATATCCAAGAGGTGTTTGGTTCTCAACAATGTTCCCTCAGGGATTAGCAGAAAAAAAGTAATGTGAGAAAAAGTGAGAAAGGCTGATGGGTATAATTTTGTAGATGTCATGCCTTGAACAGAAGGAAGAGAAAATAGGATAGGATGGAAAAAATGTGATCGTTTGCTCTTTTCAGTTGAACAGTTCCCAAAAGCGGTAATTCCTTCTACTTAGTGAAGGGATGAGTATTTTATGAGATATATACATAGCAAGATTCAATGAGAGGTTATATAGGTAGTTGAAATACCTTGGCTATGCTTCAGTTCAGATGCCAGATTCAACAGAGCTTTGATTTTCTTCCCAAAGCTTTAACATGGGGTAACACTAGTAGTACCAATATTGATACCCTTGGGATATGCTGACTTTACTTCCGCTGTTAGACATTACGCAAAGTTACCATTTCTGTGAACAGAAGTGCAGACTGGGGTATACCGAAAGCACTAGGAGTAAAGGATGTATATGTTAATGTTTCTTTGACAGGTCACCAAAAACATAATACATAGCTTCTAATGGCACATGGTTATTTATATTTTCTGTGGAGTGACCAGCACATCACACTCTCTGATTATTTGGAAATGCCACACAGTAGGATAACATATCCTATGCAGAACAGGATGTGTACTTACATACATGTAGACACGCTCATATTTTTTAAAAGTTAGAAAATACCTTTTACTGCTCTCTCGGGTGTAAAGGATTTTCTTCTCTGAAGAAAGGTGTTTGAGTAATTGTTGTCTAAGTAGACTGACTTTGATTTTAAAATTGAAAATTATTTACGTTAATTAGCTTTGGTTGCTAGCATGTCTAACGTATTCTCCTACGGAGTTAGCCTACATTGGTTTTTGCATGCATTTACCCTAAAATTGGATAGCAAGTGTTAAAACATTACCAAAACATTTTGATATTTATTGTATTTAACATTATCAAACGAGGTTGAGTTCTGGTGTTGTGTGAATGACTACTACAGCAGTTGCAAGCAGTATGATTATTGCTTTTCCAGCCTTCCCTAATGACATCCTGGTGATTCACTACATCTTTCTGTGAAACTTCTGCATAGTGTGGTATTTGTTTAGTTTATGTTTTGTGTGATTCTGTCGACAGAAGGTCCAATAGAAATGTCATCTTTTTTGCTTCTCTGCAATTCAGCTAGATTTAAAAAAAAATGCAGGCCAAAATAATTTTAGATTGCAGCAAAGGAGCAGTGACATAGCCTCTATAAACTAACTGAAATGGAAAAGGGGTGAAGTCAACACAAGCTGAGTAGCCATTTCTGGTGTTTTCCCTGCATTGCTTGGAGAAATACCATTTTTTTTTCCCTTTGCATTACTGATGTTTATCAACTGTATTCTAACACATGAAGCCCTAATTTTATTCTCTAGAAATTATCTATTCTATATGCAGTGATACTATAGGTGGTTATAAAACACATAGTTTACTGAGTTCAGTTTAAAACTAGGTGCACATTATTCCAGTAGCGCTCACAGTTCTATATGGTGTGTATATTGCTAGCTGTTTCAGCACAGACAAAAGAAGAGAACGTTTCAGAAAAACTATTCTTGTTCAAATCCATCTGGGTTAGCTTAGACTGCAGCATAGACATACTAGTATATGGCTTGCATTGTATGATAAAAGCTGAGAATCTGGCTAGACAAACACTGAAAATAATTCATTTTGATTCTTTACATTTCTAAGCTTCAACTTTTTTTAAACGTATGGGTTTTTTTCTACGTTGTTATTCTGAGCGGTACTAGTTGGAATTGCACAATACTTAAACATTTTTCAGCTTTATGATGAAATAGTAAATTAAATATTTCCCCTCATTCCAACCAAAGTCAATGAGTGTTCTGGAATTACGTGAATGCAAGACTGGGATCTTAAATTCTGAATGTCACAGCAAACTAGAACAGAGTTTATTATCTTTATCGAGATAATCTATAGCTTCTTCTACCTAATTTAGGAAATAAATGTGGTCTATATGGCACAGAGATTTTTAAAACCTTGCTCTAGTACCACTTCAGTATTACGTAAATTATTTATACATTTCATTTGTCTGCACCCAAATAAGAACATCCAGCTTAGTGAAATGACCAGGGGTTTTGGCCAGTAAATGATTAAAACAAGACAATAACTCAAAATAGTGTGGTCAGTTATGATGTATCCCCTGGCCCTTGTTGAGCTGCCCATGTGTGCACTTCTGGCTCGCCTCCATTGTTAGTATGCTTGGTTTAAGCCACCACTAATGACATTGCTTTGGAATTAGGATATATGGTGAGCATCCCCAGATGGTTACTAGTGCTCAGGAGATGAAAGCACAATACTTTCAAGTATGCACCCTGAGTGAATAAAAAGATCTATCCCCTGACCAGGAGTTTTGACCTCATTCTACTGTAGTTTCTCACCTACAAATCAAAAACACTACAGGATCAGCAAGATCCCATTTTTCTGAGGTTCGGCATGTCTCTGTACTATACTAATCCAGTGTAACTGGATATTGCTTTACCGTTTCTGTTTTATTGTAGCAATTTGTAACAGCGCCGTTAGATTGGTAGGAACAAGACAGGAATGGCGTTGTGCGTATGTGCCTGTGCATGTGAGTGTGAGAGAGAGAGGGAAAAAAGAAACACCAAAAGAGACAGCAGAACAAGACCAGATCATAAAGAGCGCTGTTCCCAGTCGATCAAACTGGGGAATGTGATGTTTCTGTTAAGCCCCGAAGACCCACACTCGGATATGCCCACAGCACAAATGAGTCCTTAGCAGCTGACTCTGCTCCTCAGCCACAGTGGGGTGGCATCAAGGTTGCAGCGTATCACATACACCAGCCCTCCCAGCAGCAGGGAGAGAATGGCAACAGTTCACCCCTGTAAAAGGTATGTCCCAAACTTAGCTCAGCATGGCCAATTAAGAAAAAGCAGAGACATGATGAAAAGAAAGCTGGCGTCTCCTGTCCCCTCTGTTGCACACAGGTGATCCCGGCCAGAGGACCACGTGCATCATGGTGCTTCTGCATGTGCAGGTGTGAGGCTGTGAGCGAACAAAATTGTTGGAGAATGAGTGCAAGAGTGTAAAATCAACTTGTTTAGAGATTAGATTGAGAGTTATAAAATCACTTCCTCTTCCACAAGATCTCCCACTTGAGTTTGGTTAGCCTGATTTCCCCATGCTATAGCAGCAGCAATCTTCAAATCTTCCATTTTCTCTTTTACAGGATTGTGGTGCCTTTTGTGAAAACCTGTCTCATGGTCTTGCCTTCAGTGCAAACTATATGGAAGAGCCTGACAGATGTTTTCGTCGTACCGTTCTTCCAGAGCCTAGGCCGATGCTTTGCCATGGTTAATATACGCCTGGACCAAGAGTAAACGTCAGGGATACAACACTGCTGTAATTGTAATTGAGCTGGTGTATACCTCTTTGCTAACCTAACATATAAGCACTTACCATTCATTCCAAACTGTTAAATTACAATGGCTGGTTTAAGTGGGAACATGCTATTTTTTCTAAAACTCATGTATTTTCAGGGAGACCAGTTTAAGAATAAATAGACAGTTTTCATAGCTCACTATTTTAACAACAGAGTGAACGCAGAGTATGTTGGCAACACTTTATTTTAATGGTACGTCAATTACAGGAGAATTCTCATGGAGGTTTAACAGCCACCGCAGTGACAATGGTTGGAGCTATTACTATAAATATTTATATAGGCTGTGATACCTTAGGTGAAACTGATCTCTAGGGTTTCCCACTGACTTTACTGCAAGTCCACCAGGGATCATTTTTGGCCCTCACTATCCAGAATGATCAACTCAGTCCTTTATTAACAGCAGTTAAAATGAATGTGACTCATTGCATAAGCATACAGAGAAAAGAACTGTTGTGTCATTCTCCTATATTGGGGAGGAAAAGCTCCCTGGAAGTTCATCCCTTAAAATAAGGTGTTAGCTAATGATTTGGAAGATCAGCTAATCTGTATATTTTATTTAATGAGAGGTTAACTTTGCTGTATATTTTGTACCTTTGTAAATGGCACTTCATCCGTTTTCTTTGAAGAATTATTTCTATAGTATTTGAATTCTAACCAACTTACTAGGCAGAAAGAGTGAGACTGCAAAAAAATTACTTCAGATAACTAAAATTTCAGTTTCTAAATTATACAGATTTTTAAGTCTTGCCGTGCAGTTATGGTATATTCATTATATATGGTTGTGTGTAGAAAAGAAGACTATAAGTGTTTTCATACAAGACTATACAAGAGTTGGAAATATCTGTTTATAAGAAATGTTTTTTATTAAAAATGGGATGCAGTAAATGCAACCCTGCATATTTCTGTGTATTATCTGTGTGAACATTGTGATATTTAAAATGATAGATGCTATGCTGGCACTTTACCTAGGTAGCAAGCTCTTACAGAAGACGAGTGTAATTAGTATCCTTGTCTGAGTCTCCTCATCTATTGACTTGACTCTCCGTGTTGCTTAGTTGCTACTTTAAAGCCTAACCCATAAAAAAGCCCTTCTTCTTTCTGCACCTAATATGGCTTTGTAAACCAGAATAACAGAACATATGCAGAGGTACATTAAAATTACATTAGCCTTCTGATGGGCTTATGCTGCTGTTTTCTTTAAATACAGATGATAAGTTGCAATTGTAAAATGTTTGTATGATTTAGAATGTTATTTTCTAAAATGATATCACAGATTTCTTATCGAACAAGAGATATATAATAAAACAATAAAACATCAGCTTTTTCCTATTTTCAACTTAATTTTTTTCATGTTTTTCAACTTTTTAAAAAGCTCTTAAAATGCTGAACAGCATAGAATACTATGCAGTTCTTCCAAAATATGTTAGGGGGAAAAGAAATGGATGAACATCCATATGGTTCCACTATTATCAACTGCATTTAACTCATTTATAGTAGAAAATTATGTATCTCTGTGTGTAATTAAGCCCATATAGAATGATTGCTTTCTCTGAAGCAGGTCTCTCGGTGTGGAATTTTGGCTACATTAAAAAAAAATGCTTAATTCTTTTTATGGATGCATGCTTTATTTACAGGTGAGCTGCTGAATTTTCCTTTTCTTGCTTATTGGCCTACAGAAGCTAGCTGATACTGTATATTCTTTGTACATTGAGAACATCTTTGTACACTAAAAATATTTTTACCATTTGTGCCATTTAGAGAGGGATTCATCTGGCTTTTCAAAACTGGATCTTAATCATTAGTGCCCATGGAAACTTCTCTGAAGTTTTTTCTTTCTGCAAGAAGTTTTTTTTCTTCTGCTCGCTGTTTAGATGTGCTCTTCAAGACACCTTTCTTATGTTAAAAATGGAAATATCTCTTTTGAAAATAAAAACTGGTCAAGCTAGGCTTGAATTCTTTTGAGAGTTACTTTCTTTTACAACATCCAAGGATTTTTACAAAGATATTTTTTATGGGAAAATATCCCCTTGATGAATTCACTAAAAAAAAAAAAAAAGAAATAAAAAAGAAATCAATTGGTACTAGTCCTTGTGTCTAAAAGGAGCTCTATAAAAGCCTAAGCTTTGAGGGAACTCAGGCCTGGATCCAAACTGAGAATGAGGCCATTGCCTGGAGAAAAATGTATCATTGTAGGTCATGCACTCCTGGATATATGTGTTCTTAAACAGCTTACTGAGGTCATCTGGCTGTAGCTACCACAGAGAAGTAGAATGGTTTGGTTCGTTCTTATTTTGATTTAGGCTTGTCATTAGTTAGTTCTTTTCACCATTTCTCTAGCTGTTACAAGATTCAAATGAGCTTGTAATGAAGTAATTAAAGCTGTTAGTTTCTTACGTATTTTACAGCAGTATCTTTTGCTGGAACAGATGTGCTTTTACTATAAGAAAATACCAAATGGACTGTTAGGCTTAGGGTAAAATATTAGATGCTTTGCAAATACACTTGCTTAATCCATGAAAGTAGTGGAAGGAAGTATGAATATATACAAACTCTTCAATACTTAGGTGTGAATCTGCCCTGGGCAACTCTGGCAAGTATGCTCTGGATTTTATGAATTTTGACAGTTCTGACAGATATCCTGAAGCTCTGCCACAGCTGACACTGTCAATAGCTGACAGCACTGTTAGACAACGGGGACTGAACGGGTACTGGCACTGAGCTGTGATCTTCAACACAGGGGTAGGTCCCTTACGTTTGTCTCCCATTCCTTTGAAATGTGGACAAACTGTCCCAGCTGATCCTTTAACAGCAACCTACAAATGAGAATCTAAGCAAGAAGGGTGTCCAGAAACTTAGTCTCATTGTCTGCAACAAATGTAGGAAAATCTACGCCTGATGCAGGTGCATCTACTTAAATGCATCTTCTTCCCCTCTATGGAATGGGGAAAATGTTATTTCTCTTAACAAGAGTAGACTTTCCATCATCACAGTAGAGTTATGAGGACAAATAAATAAAAAGTGTGAGATGTTCCGATTCCAGCCTGCCTCTTGTTACTGCAGACCTTAGATTTACAAACATGAGCTGGAGAGTCAGTTCTGTCATGCAAAATATTTCAGCATCTTGTTTTTCGTGAAGATCACAACTAACATACAGAACTAACCCTGGGTTTGTGTTTATGGCCTATTTTCTTTTAATTCACAATGAAATTTAACCTGCCTCCTTATGAGAGCTATTTCATAAAATCCTTCTATTCCAACCCTAGAACTTTCATATTTGTATCTGTCTTATCTTTGCCCTACTTGTTCACCATATAAATTGGAATAAATTCTTAAAAACTTTGACATATTAGTAAATGAGGAACCTTTTTTCACCTATCCAAAAAGCTCACTTGGGCATACACTGACTGAAAAGTTCAGAACATCCCTGCAGCTCTGGGACCTCAGACCACACACTCGTATTTAATGGAAGCCAAAGAATGGCAAGTCCATTATTTTTACAGGGTGTGAGCGTTCCCCCACCTGCAGAGATAGAACTATTGCTATTAAGCTGTGTTAACTCTCTTTTAAAAATACATGTGTTTTGGTGTTTTTTTAAAATAAAAATGCAAATGCAAATGGAACAAGGTCAAACACCAGACATTCTACTGGTGTTGTCTGTTAGTACACTGTGCTCATGAAAATTAGAGCTGGAGACCTCCAGCGAGTATACTGAACCAGCAGTTATGCATTAAATACTGAGGTGCTTTCTTCGTGGAGGGATTTACAACTGAGGGGAGAATTAATAAAGGCTAATTTTAGCCTGATGACACTAAACTTCCTAAGTTTATTGCAATAAGATGAAAATGTATTCTGTAGAGGCAATCAGAGCTAAGATAGGTTCCTGCTCTGAATCATCCTCCAGAGAAGACTCTCTGCACCGATTAATGCAAAATGTTTGGCTCAGCTTGGCTTCACTCCTTTCCTCTGCTACATAAAAAGTTATATCTGCTGCAGAAATTGGGCAAGCCTATGGAAGCAACTAGAGCTTCATGTAAGTTGTGGGGCAGGTTCTCTCTACACACTTCTCTCACAACTCAAGGCCAGGGGTGAGTGACATCTGTGTTAGGTGTTGGGTTTCATCTGTTGTCTGGCTTCCCCCTCCAACTGCAAGTGAGAGAAAGGACCCCTTCACAAGACACTGAATCAGATTCTACTTTAGACACTTAAATGGAATAAAATGTAGAGATTCACACTTTTATTTCTAACTTTGAGGAAAGCTTGTCTATTTTTCCAACTGCATCAGTTTAATAAGAGCTGCTTTTTCACCCCACATACCTACCTCACCCAGCTTCTTATTTTACCCTATCAGAGCTATCACAATGCTAGAACTGTAAACTAGAGTTGGCTGTGAAACACTTAGACGGTGAAGCTCAGTGACAAGAAGTTCCATCCTACATAACCTCCAAGAAGTGCGTATTTAAGTCCCATTAATGAGACTAGTTCTCACAGTCTGGTATTTCTGTAAGACACCTGAACAGTTAATAATATGCTAGAACTGGCAGAATGGTACAGAAGAGCATTTGTGGTCCAGCTCAGTATTTGTCAAGGAATTTGATATTGAAAAGGGTTGAGAAAAGAGTGACTTGATTTATGCAAGGTCTGGCAGAATTAAAGTTTTCGATCTATTTGCCTCTCCAGCCAAGACGGTTACAAGCTATCTTGATCGAGACCTACCGGGACTAGCTCTAATAAAAGATGTACACACCTACTGCAGGATTGAGATGACAGGCACTTAAATCCAAAATTGTAAACCTGCCCAGCTGCCACCCAACCAGGAACATGTCTAAACTCAGAAGGAACCTCCCTTTCGCGTAAGCTCCCCTCAATACCTACAGTTTTATTTTGGTCATGCCTAGAACTGCCCTTGTTTGAGCAACTTGGCATCTTACTTGCATCTAAGCCCAGTCAGAATCCCAAAAGAAGTGAAGAGATTGCCTTGGACCCGTTAAAATACACTTACTGCACATCAGCAGAATAGGGCACTTCCCAAAATACTCTTTCCCAGAAGTGAGTCCAAATGCATTAGCACACCTCAGACAGGCAAAAATGGATTTTGGATCTCTCCAGTGTTGGATTACTTCTTCTAGCTCTCAGGCTATTATGAAATGTTTTATGGCAGCAGGGCTTCCATGTAAAAGGAAATCACTCCTAGCTAGAGGTTGTGAGAAGGAAGGAATGTGAGGGGATCTTACCATTTCTCCTGGCATAACTACTCCTTTAATGCAAGGAACAAACAGGCCAAATAACAAATGCATACATGAAAATGCAGTCCTACATACTGGTGGCAAGGGGCACCCATCTCAGTGGAAAAGTTCTGATCCAGTGACTTATAATTCAAAATACAGAAATCCTGCAGAGAGCAGGGACAGGATGACCACCATGAATCCTCCAAGACTGCAAGTCTGTAAATAATGGAACGAGCAAAACACTGGCCTGCATGTTAAACCCAGCCCAACGCTTGTTATCATGCAGCAGGATGAGGACAGTAGCATGGCTGATGCTTACTACCAACAGTTCTGGCAGCTTGGGCTTTCATCCAGCAAAACATCCAAAAATGCATATAAAAGGATGCAGTTAAATAGTTGAACAGAAGACACTAAAAAAAGCAATGATCTTCCTCTCCTAAGCCTCAGGTTTTTAAGTGCTCTGTATAGGGCAGGCTCCTTGCTGACAGCCCCTGTTATCTGACAGCCTCACTGCCGTTGAAACTGTACATTAAGAATAGTTTCCCAGGGCTGATTCTGATCTTGCTGACGTTGGAATACATCAGGAATATTGCTAATACCATAACTGGAATCATTACACAAGCTTAAAAAAAAAAAAGGCGGGGGGGGGGGGGGGGGGCAGGGGGCAGTGAGGAGGGGAGGGAAAGGGAGTGTTTGATACCAGACAAAGACACACAGTGAGCAGTCAAGCACATTCAGTTCAGTTTCATGACTCATTTTCTGACAGTTTTTTGAGGAATTCTGTCCAATCCAGTTTTGGGTTTTTTTTTTTTTGCACTGGCTTATGGGAAGAAATGTTTCCTACCCATACCAAAACCTTTTCTCTTCTCAAAATGGAAAGAACAGCTCATAACTTGCACACATTTTGCTCTGTGTTTAGAGCAAGTTCTCAATTAAGGTAATGCTAAACTTTGAAAGTTCAGTTAAAGCAAGACTTTGGAGCAATAAAAACTTTTTAAAATTAGGCATGAAATGCTTAAGAGTGGTGTGATGGAGAAAGAAGAAAGGCAGTGAATGGCCATCCAAGGTAGCATGTAGTCCTGTTCCACAGCTGACCTGGGCTACTAAAGACACAGCAAAGTTCAGTGAGAAGACATCTGGAGTGGCATTTCCAAGGCCAGCTTGGCTGTCTACAACCCCTGGTAACTTTAAGCCACCCCTGGATAATTCATTCATAGTAACTGAGAAGGGGTCCGGAGCCTTTGCACTTTCACAAGATTCCTGCAAGCCTTTACCAGGTCCTTTCCAACTGAGCTATACTCTTCCTCTGTATGTAACGGGAGCTCCTTGCAGAACTCCTGCACGCACCCACGCCAAGTCTCCGGCTGTGACATTTGTGTGCATTTCTCATACAACAGTGGTAGAGGCAATGGGCTGTGGCTCTATCCCTATCCATCTCCACACATGTAACTTCCTCACTCTTACAACTTGGTAGTGCCATTTTCTCTGTAGGCTGTCTTCTTAGCATTCATGCTCAAGTGAGCACTGCTAAGGTTCATCAGATGTTATGGTTTGTTTCAGTTTGTATGCAGCCTATTCTGGGCTTCATCTCATAAAGTTTATAAATTCCACTAGCTTCCAATATTCTTCTAGCTGCAGTAGCGTTGCATGATTTGGAAATTTCTTTTAAAGGGGTCATCCTTGAGATACAGAGCAATACTGAATGGTGGGTCAAAATCTTCTGATTTATATGCAAGACACTGATAAATTGAAAAACTTTCCTAGGTATGAAAACAAAGAAATGTCTTGTGGGGTTTCTTTCAGATGGGTCAAAAAATTGCAGAGACTATGTCCTTCAATCCATTTGACCCTATGCACGCACTCAAATGCTTGGACAGATGAAGGTATTTTAATGATGGCCTAAGTGAATTATTGCATCAATAAAAAAGTTACTTTTAAAAATTACAAGTAACTTGGAAAGTTGGAAAACATCCATCCAAAGCATTTGTTCTAAAGTTTATGAGCAATATAAACTCTTAAAGAAAGTTCCCTGCTAACTGATGACCATATCAGTAATACATGTCCATGAGGACTGCCTTTTCAACAGGTGCAGTTATTTACATCTGTGGAGCCTACATCCATCCAGTGGCTTTTTTGAGGTCATTTCTCTGTTGAATTGCCAAAGCCAAACATACAGCAGTTAAGAATTTTCTACTTCTGTTGCTGCAATTCTCTACTAAATGGCATAACACTAAGGTCACTATTTTTCTGTTAATGTTACAAATCTTTCACCATGGTCTGATTTCCTAATAGAAAACTGATGTCTGCAAACACAAAAAAAAAAAAAAAAAAGGCAAAATATAATTCATAGTTTGTGGATGTATAGTGCCATTGCAACCCTAACCTGAACCATCTTGAATACAGTGATGAATCCTTACACCTTTTACACCAACATATGACGCTGAGTTTACAAAGGACTTTGAGAACAGAGCATGGCAAAATGTCAGTGTCCCACCATTTCTCCTTGGAAGCAAATCCCGATGGTTAATATGCATGGCAGCCATTCACGGGTCAGTCTCCTCCAGGGAAAAATATAGCACAGTTAAGTGCAGGACTGTTAAATATTTGCATAGTTTTGAAATGAACCGGTTGAGAAAATCTCTTTTTCTTCAGCCCAGGGGTGTCCAAGTTTCCACAATTGTTCCTGGGGCAGCGATGAGTATGTGTAAACTATTGTCACTGCCGGGGGGGCGGGGAGCCCTACAAACGCCTCGCTCTCTCTGGACGTGCAACACAACTAAAGTTTTCCATCTCCTCATTGCTTCCTTGCCCTCCTCCCCCCACTTCTGCTCCCCCCCCTCCCGCCCCCGGTCCGGACGGCTCAGCCCACCGCTGGCACCGTCGCCCCCCGCAGCCCAGGGGCAGGGACCTGCTGCCGGGGGTCGCGGGCGGCCGGGGCAGGGAGGGCGGCGCGGGGGGGACCCTGGCCCTGTCGTGTCCCAGTCAGTCCCCGTCGTGTCCCAGTCCCTGTCGTGTCCCAGTCCCTGCCGTGTCCCCGGCCCCGCGCGGCGTGGCCCAAGCATCCGGCCCGGGTCCTCCTGCTTCCAGGTTGCCGGGGCAGGGCTGCTTCCCCCTCCCGCCCCCGGCGGCTCCCAGCCGCGTTGCGATATGCCGGGCCCTACCGCGGCTTGTCATCCACCCCAGGCGAGGGCAGGGAGCAGCCCCTGGCCGGCGGCCAGCCGTCTCCCTCGCAGCTACCTCCCCCTGGCCGCCCGCTCCGCAGAGCGGGATCCTCCTGCCTCCGGTCCTACAAGTTATAGCGCAGAGAAACCCGCGGCAGAGCCGCCCGCCAGCCCGGGGCAGCATGTCCGGTACCAAATACGTAGACTCGGAGGTAGGACCGCCGGCGGGACTGAGCCGGGGCGCTGCGAACGCCCCGCCGGCTGCCCCGCCGCCCTCCCGCCCGGCGCCGGGTACCTGCGGCCGCCCGGCGACCCCCGCCGCGCTCCGCGCCCGCCGCAGCGCCCCGGCCCGGCAGAGGAGCGAGGCGCGGCTCGGCGGCGGAGCCCGCGGCCGGCGCCCGGCGGGGAGGGCGGGAAGCGGGGACCTGCGGGCAGGGAGAGCGGGGCAGGGGGACCCGGGGCGGTTCGTCCCCTGCGGCCGGAACGGGGCCGCGGTGAGGGCACCGTGGTGGCGGCTGCACGGAAAGGGCGGTGTGGGGAGGGTGCTACCTCGAGGGCGCCGGGGTGAAGGGGACACGATGATGGCCGTGCGGGGGGGGGGGCGGTATAGTGAGGACAGGACGGGGAGGGCGCCGGGGTGGAGGGGGCACGGTGAGAGCTCCGTGCTCGGCTCCGCGCGGCGGCAGCAGCGGTATGGGGGGGGGCGGGGGGGCAGCGCGAGGAGCGCGGTATGAGGAGCGCGGTATGGGGAGGGCGCTGCGCGGGGAGCCCCGGGCGCTCCCCGCGCTGCCGGAGGGGGCGGCCGTTGCGCCCTCCGCGCTGAGGGGCGGCTGCGCTCCGCCCTGGGGCAGCGCCGCGGGGAGCGGAGCGGCGTCGGGCGCGGGTGGGGCGGGGCGCGGCGGGGCCGGGGACGCCTGGCGGCGGGACCGGGGTCTGGGTCTGGGTCTGGGTCTGGGTCTGGGTCTGGGTCTGGGTCTGGGTCTGGGGCCAGTGCCGCGCCCGGTACCGCGGGGGTGTGGTGTGCGCCCTGCGGCCGCCGTTAAATAGCCCGGCCGAGAGCCGCCCCGCAGCGAGGCTCCCGCCGCTCCACGGGACGCGGGGCCGCCTCCCCCTGCCCGCCCTCCGGCCCGGCCCGGCCCGGCCCTACCCAGCCCGGCCCTGCCCTGCCTTGCCCGGCCCTGCCCTGCCCTGCCCTGCCCTCCTCGGCGCGGCTCTCCCCTCCCGCCCGCCCTCCTCTCCCTCTCCACAGGGTTTTCTGTACACGGCGCCCGTCAGGGAGCAGGGCAACATCTACAAGCCCAACAACAAGATGATGGCAGATGAGCTGAGCGAAAAAGCGGTGCACGACGTGCACACCAAAGAGATCGACCTGGTCAACCGAGATCCCAAGCACCTCAACGACGACGTGGTCAAGGTGAGGGGGCCGAGGCGGGACGGGGCGTGGGGCGAGGCCACTTGCGGGCAGCTGTCTGTCCTGCCGAGGGCACTGCCAGGGCGACAGCAGTCCGCAACCGGCTTCCCTCCACCTGCTGCAAGAGGGAAAAAAGGGCCAGGAGCTGTTCGTGGTTTTGGTTTGGTTTTTTTTTACTTTAAAGAAAAGGAGGGAGGCGGGCAGCGGGCCAGGGCTGCCCGCCGGAGCTGCCAGCAGGGGCGCGGCGGGGCTGCACCCCCCGCGGGCTGCCCGTGATCTTCCCGGCGGGGCCGCCCCGGCGGGGCACTGCGGAGCTGCCTCCCCTGGGGCGGGGGCTTGCGGCAGCTCTCCGGGGCGAGGGCCGCCCCGGCGCGGGGCTGCTGCAGCCGTGTGCCGGCAGGTCAGCTCCGCAGCCGGGACGTCGCGCCCGGGACCCGGGGGGAGCGGGGGAAAAACTTGCGTGACCTGTAACAGCGGCAGAGGGATTTTCCTTCCCTCGGGCACGTACAGAGGCAGGGCAGGGAGGTGGCACCAAACCAGCGCGGTCCAAGCTGGCTGCGCCGCAGGGTACGGCCTGCGGGACAGATCGTCCTCCCTAAGCCAAGTGGGTGCGAAATCAGAGGTCCTGGCAGTCGTTTGGATTTGTGTCCTTGTTTTGTTTTGTTCTCCTTGGTGCTTTTCCTTCCCTCAAGAAACGATAAATGAAAACAAGCTAAGCAAAATCTAAACTGTGCCCTTGTCCCGATTTTTTTGTTGGGGTTTTTAAATCAGAGTTTGACTGTTTTGACAAATCAGGGTCGATGGAGATTTTTGCTTGAAGTCACTAGGATCAGAAAAATCGCAGAGCTGTTTTTTCTCTTAGCAGACAAATTTTATACTATGCATGTGAAAATTAAGGATGCTGTCATCTGGGCTTGTCAGAACCTAGGAAAAACAGGAGTTGCCCAGTCGTAGTGGGTGACTAAGCCACTGACCAGCTTATTTAGTGTCCAGCAGAGTCAAAGTGTGTGCAGTTCACCGTGTTTTTTTTGTCAGGAAGACCCGTTATTGAAAAAGAGAAATGTTGCATTGTTTCCAGAGAATGAAAAGCTTGGACTCTGGTTCCGGAATGTATGTCAGTAAAATGATTCATGCTATGTGCAGACAATATAGCAAGGTTCCAAGTAACCTCAAATTCCACTGACTTCAACACAGTTTGAAGGTGCTGAATATGACTAACCATCGTGCTGGATCAACACTAATAATCAGCCCTCAGAGCAGGCTATATCTTTAAGGAGCCATTGTCAGCTTTGCAATCAGGAAAGAAAAGGCTTAAAGTTATTATTTGTTTAGAAAAACTCATCTGTTTATCAAGTGGTACAAAAATTCCATTAAAATGGTTGATTTTAAAAAGGACAGAGCAATTCTTTTTTCTTCTACCCACGGAGGAGCAGCTGAATAGACAGGGAATTCAGGAGCTGAAGGATGAGCCTGTATTGTGGCTTATTGCGTACATCAACAGAAGAAGTCCCCAAAGCAACCAAACCTTCTGAGGATGAGTCATAGCCCCCAAGCAAGTCAGAATCCGGGTGTCCGCAAACTTAACTAGGAAAAGAAAGATTCTGCTGGGAAAAGAGGGAGACCACTGATGGAAAAAACTCCTAATGGACTTAGAAACTGAAGCATGCAAAGCCCATCCTGGCCTTTCTGCTTCCCACAGGGGCAGTGATTAAGAAAGTTTGCTGCATCCAATCATCTAAAAGAAAGTTGAAAATAAGAATTATAAGAATGGGAAAACCAAGCTTTTCAGTTTGTCCTTTTGAAATAATTGTAGACCAACACATTCACTGAAAACCAGCAAACAGCCAGCATACCAGTATGGCCTCTGTGTCAGCAGCTGAGCCCATAGTCACATCAAGACACAGGAAAGTATCAAAATTAATTTGATGTTAACCAAACAGGATCCATTTTACGTCATAAAAACAGCAGAATTTGTAAAAAATGTGGGCATGATAAAGCAACATTTCTCTGTCCTGTTAGAAAGATGAATGAGAATTAATTTGATTGTTAGAAGTATTTCATGAGTATGTCCAACCTGAAAAGTAGAGAGAGGAATTTTGCCACAGTTTATTTGGACACTGCTTTTCAGGTTCAGCCTATTAGACGTAGCAATAAAGTTCAGACCCATTACCTAGGGGACAGGCTTGGGTTGGGTGAAGATACACAGATTCAGTTCCTGCCTTAGCCATCAGTCTCTGGTCCCCTTCTGTCATGCATCTGCGTTTCTTACTTCAGCTGTAAATCATCCAGGCAGAGTGTAAAGAGTACCGTTGTATAACAGAAGGAGTCCCCAGTCTCAGTCAGGTGCTGAAAGTCAGAGAAAAAAAAAATGTTCAGGAGTGTTGTAAAGCCAGAAGTATGTTTCAGGCTTAGCTCTATTTTCTTTAGAGTCATTGCATTTTTCTAGATTCAGAACCTTCTGCTTTTTGCTCAGCATTTAATGCATTTCTTGCCACTTGACTGTGAGACACAATAGCATGGAAACTGGGGACAAATCAGTCAGCCATGAAATAGAAATGATTAGACAGAGAATGAGGAATCTGCTCTGTAAGCAGCTCTCTAAAAGGCCTCAGTGTTGGCTGCATTCAAATACTTCCCATAGCACATTTTAAAAATAACCCTTGCTTGTGAGAAGCAGGAGACATGTTCCCTTGATGTGCAACACAAAGCATCTGCACAGCTTCCTCTGCAGCAGATACGTGGTGCAGGCAGCAATAAGGTAGGCATTCAGGCAAGAGGGAGAGACACAGTCAACATCCTCTTATAAAAACTAGACATGTGGAGCAGCTTTATACCAAAGTTACTGCTTACAGTTTATCTTCAAATAAGCTATCAAGTGGAAGCTAAGTGCTGGGATACTTCCAGAAAAGTGTGGTGAATGACTGGATTTCTGTTCAGAGGGGTGGAAATGAGGCCTTACTGAACCTGAGGTCCACAGACAGCGGAGTTGGCAGCTCTGGGCTGGAGGAAGCACAATCTAGTAAAATCACCAGAATTTCCTTCCTGTTACAATTCCTTCAGCAGGGAGCGGGAAGGAAGGAGTTTCTTCCTCATACGACTGCCCTCATGCATCACCTTGACAGGGAGAGAATGTGCAACGGTGGTCCCATTCCTTGAGGCATTGGCTTGTGAAGTTGGCTAGTCATGCAGGAGGCAAGGAAGGAATCTAGAGAGGGAGAAACAGTCTCTGTGCATCTGGGAGCTCTCTGGGAGTCATGCTGGTGATTATGCAGCTATTTTCCCTCACGGTTGTATCTATTTCATATGTCCTTCACTGGATGATTCTGCTCTTGGACTTGTGTCCCGCAGTTTTTATTTATGTGTGATGAGATGCAACAAACAGGATAGAAAGCTGATCTTGTTTTTTCTCTCATTCATTCCCCAATGACCCAGGACTCACATGAAGGTGCCTGCGGTTCAGCCTTTGCTCATCCTGTTTTCCAACACAATGTTTGTGTTTTCCAGAGTATGGCTAAATTACAGCCTTCCAACTCTTTGGAGTTTTCTAAGTTTCTCAAAGTATCTGTGGTCAAGTCTGCACAAAGAGTTTGGAAGAAGCAGAGGAGGGAACCAGTTCTCCTGCAGCTTGAGCTTCTCAGTACTCCCTTGCTCCTTGCTTACGATGGGGATGGACCTTGCAGCCAACCCTGCAAAGTCTACTCCTTTGAGACTAGTGAGGACCAAACGTGCAGTCACATCTGCAGCCAGGTTACAGTTTTTTCCTACAGTGGTGTGCCAGGAAGAACGGCCTGTGCCTGTATTACCATCCAGAACATAGTTATTGTTTTGTTTTAAATAAGTGGTGTCTATCTGCTGTTTGTTGCGTAAGAGTCCCTTTCTCTCTGGAAAAAAAATCCAGTACTCGGCTACAGATGTACGGATGCAGAGCTTTTGTACCAATTTTTAAACAGTTACGTATTTATGCCTTCCACTTAAAGCTAATGCAGTCAAGCGCAATTCAGCTCACTGCAAGGAAAAGTCTGGAATTTTTAGTCAGATGTTGACAAATACCATAGCACCCTTCAGTAGGCATTAGGGAGGAAGGTATTACTCAGCCATTTTAAAGCCATTTACAATTTCTGCCACTTTCTAATAAAAAGAGAGGTTTTTTAAAAAGCGGTTTGCATTTTTATTTAATCCTTCACAATTACGATCCCTCCCTGTTGCGCTGAGCAGCGTGCAAGATACACAGAGAGATGACTAGGCAGAGCACCTCCCATCTCCACACCTGAGAACCTCCTGGAAGGAAAGCAGGCGTCATCCCCTGCTCTTTTCAGATGGGTGGGCTAGGGCTTTGAGGGCTGTCACTCTGATGTGACAGCAGGCGCCAGCCTGGGAGGAACAGAGTTCTGCTCTTCAACACAGCAAAACAAGACAAAAGCAGAACTCAGTCAGGTGCTTTTTCTGAAACAAGGAATTAAGTGAAATTTAATGCAGACCCCCTTTCTTTGTTTTCAGATATTGTTAAAAGTCCTGAGAAAACAGATAAATATGTAAGTTTAAGTACATCAATATAAATATATGAATATATATTTAAATTGACAAACATGTAAATATAAAAATATATAAATATTAATGTGTGTGGGTATGTTCGAATCCAAGTTTGTCATCTGGGGTCTTACTGTTGGCAGTGATGGATGTTAGATGCCTCTGGAAGCAGATTCACATCACAGAGTTTAGGCCTAACCCTAGGACGGGACAAGCGGTGCTGTCAAACGGCATGTTTCTCTCCGTTGATGATATATGTAGCTTAGACATGACACCTTACTTTTACATAAACTGCATTTAGATGAAATGTTTCGGAACCTTTGTGTCATATTAAGGCCCAGCTGCGGGGTTTAGATTTAAAATGTGAGAATATTCAAACGTTTGACTTTGGCTACCCACATGATACAATTCTGTTTCAAATATTTTTTCCAAGACTAGTCTAGGAGTGAGAGATTAAAACTTCGAGTCATTATGAATGCCAGTTTATACGAGAACTGAGCGAGGTTTTAGAGTTCTGATAAACAGTTTTCTTGCACATTAATTAGGAGTTTCCAGACATGGAATTTCTGAATGTCCATAAGATTACAGATAATAATGGCATCTGTTCTAATGAAAGCTTCTTTCTCAAAAAAATGTGTTTGCGTTTAAACTCATAGTATTATTAAAGCCTTATGTACTGCCTTCTTGCTTAGCATGATGAACATGACTCATAACTCCATAGGAAAATGTTCATTTGATGACCATGGGGACAGAGCCAACGATTCAGCATGGATGTTCCTTTTGTTAGAATTTATTGGACCCTATCTCAGATTCAGAGGAGACAAATACTTTTCGTTTCTGATAAATTCAACAGAATCCAGATTATATGTTAGAAAATTTTAAGAACGAGTTGAATTAATTTTAGAATTTTTAGCCCACTATATGGATAGATATACCATCCTCTGTTGCAAAGAGTATGAATGTCTAATGCCAAAAAAAAAAAAATTATTGAAATCCAAAACTCTCCAGGGGGAAGAGGGATAAATGTGTATAGTAGAGTGGTCTGCCTATGAGGTCCCCAGTGAGAATTTGAACTTTGTTGTATTTTAGGCAACAGGGAGAAGAAAATACAAATTATCTTGGATGATTCCATAAAACTTAGGATCTCTGGAAAACTGAAGAGAGATATAGTTCTAAACTAAGATAAGTTCGTATTTCCCACAGCTCTCAAATACCTTAGTAATAAACAGAAAGTAGGATGAAATCTACGTTAGGAATTGATTTTTTTGAGCTTTTTGATCCAGAACTATGATCTCTCTTTTCTTTACCAGATGAACAACAGTAATAAAAACCATCTCCAACTAAAAAGGATTTGTTATTTTGAGGACGAAAGAGAAGTTATGCCATTTAATTTCTTTTGATTTACTGGAGAGGCAGGTTTAACTCTGTTAGTCCCTTTATATTTTTCTGGCAGATTTCTTATGAAAATGTGTTTTGATGGTTGCAAAACAAACTTTGAATTTTATGCAATATTATTCTTGTCAAAATATGTCATCAGATTAGCATTCAAAAGGACAAATAGTTTCAGTACCACTATCCCCACTCTAATGAGCACATTCATTGATAAAACTTGCACCCAATTTTATTCAAGATAGTCAAGAAGCTGTGCTATAGATATTAATGGGGCTGTACAAGGATGGGGCTTGTCCATAGTCTTCTACTTTTCTGGCCCATGTACTTTTATTTTCAAATAAATGGGAACTGATAAATTCAGCTTTGTAGATAAGAAGTGAGAAGACGCTCTCACAGCTGAAGGTGAAAGCATCACATTCCCTGTCCAAAATCCTGCTGTGCTGAATTTATACTCAGAGTTCCAAAAAAGCCTAAGGGAGTCTCAGAGATGGGTTGTACCACTTCCTCTGTCAACCTGAAACCCCATTTCAGATTTCAAACAAATGCCTCAAAAAGAAAATCTGTTTTCCCTCAAGATAAGGTTAATGTCTCCTGTAGGCCTCAGCCATGAAGTCTCCTGTTGTTTTATGAAGTCCAAGTTCATGTATTTCTGTTCTAGTGCAGTTTATTACAAGACCAGAACTCTAGATTAATGATATCTTGATTTTTATGAAATACTAAAGAAATAGTTACCTCCTCAGTAATGGAAGATCTTCCATAAGAAAGACAATCTTCTAATAGGAGAAGTGCAGAGGTAAATTTTTTTTAAAGGAACAAAGAGGCAGCTGGGCATTACTGAACACTCACTGTCAGCAATAAGCATATTCAGGTAGAAATGAGGGAAAAGGTGAAAAAAAGTTACATAGATTTCCTAAAAAGTATTGCAGCAGTTAACAGGAATGTGTTTGTGGGTAGTATACCTAGTTAAGAGTCTCCTCTGCTTAGACTCCCTTTACAAATGATAAAGAGAAAAAAGTGGTTTCCAGATCTAAAGCACCCTTCAAAGGTGCCTGTCTCTTTCCACACACTACTAAAGAGTCTAAGGTCACTATATTTCCATTTCCCATTAGTGCCTAAATTTAGGAGGGATGAAGCTAGAGCAAGTTCTAAAAAGTTTTACTTAATAGCAGTTTATTACCTTAATAGCAGGTCTGTAAACCTGCATTGAGGGCAATATAATAATATAATATACATATACATATAATAAATATAATAATATAATTACATCTAACATAATATTATATATAATATATTTATAGGTATAAAATAAAATATAAAAGCACAATGTAAAATCTGTTCATAGAATATAATTTCTTTTATTAATGTTTCTGGATTCTGGTTAACTCCAGACCCCACTAGATCAGTAAAAGAATTCCCATTATCTTTAGTGTAGTCAGCTTCGCCCTAGTGTTCATATTGATGGATATACCTCTTTAAACATATGGATGGACAGACATACATGGATGTACATACACATACGTATCAGAGCTCTTTGCTAAAATATCTGTATCAAACAAGAAACTGTGGAACATGAAACAAATAATAAAATGAAGAAAGTTCTTAAGAGTTTCTCTTTGGGAAAACCGCAATAACCTCCCAGCAGCCCAGCTTCCATGGTAGAAAATACCCACTTTATTTTCTGACTGCTTACTCTGACAACATCAACGTATTTTCCAAGGAACTGGCTGACATGATACCGCCACCTGCACAGGAAGTTTCACTGTGTTTCGGAGGAGTGCAGATGTCTCCTTGAAGCTGCTGGTCTTTTCCTTCTGCTGGACTATATTGAGACAAGACAGGCAAGTGTATCAGGAAGAGATCTCTGGAGAAGTGCCTGGTTGCTACAGTACTGACCCATTGGCATCAGTTGCATTTTTCTCACAAGTACTTCTGCAGATTTTGATGAGCCTGCCCATCTGATAAAACAAAGCTCATCATCAGGGCTTTTCTGGTATGTAATCAGTAATTCATCATGGGCAGGGAGCAGGAGGTTGTTCTCTCAGTAATTAGAATTTTATTTTTTGGCTATTTTCATTGATTTTCAGTTTGTGAAATGGTGATCTGCAGTCATGACCTTTTTCTAAGTCATGGCATTGTTTAAAATTTTTCATAATCCATTTTAATATTTGTTATGTGTGCAGTAGGGGTCACTCCTGACCAGACTGGTTTTTTTTTTCTGGCTAGAAGAGTGTAGTCCTTCAACTCTGCTTTCCAACATGAATATCTTTGTTTGTTAAAGAATTGTTTGCTTTTCTGGCCTACTCTATAGTACTCAAGAAAGATTCACTATTTCCATTGAGATCTGCCAGCAGAACACTTTTCTTGCCATATTATGGAATGCAGGCACAGGGAGACAGGGAATGTAAGGCAAAATCATTGCTCAGTTTGAACAAGTAACTGGGGTGGAACAGTTCTGCTTTCTTGTTTAGGGTTTCATTCACTTTGGAATTATTTGTTTGTCTTACACAAAGACTTTAGTCCTAGCCATCTGCACTCATGGTATCTCTTTTTTTGAGCAAAGGAGTGAGTGTTGTGCCCACTGATCCGGCCAGTCCGCAGAAGAGCAGTGTGCTCTGAAGGCAGAGTTCAGAGTTGACAGGCAGAGCCTAATCTTGCTGCACCCCAGCCTGGAGGGACTCTTGGGGTTTGTTAGAGGCTTGCCACCATACCAAGAGTCAAGATGATTTCTTGTCTTGTGATAGAACTTATCCCATCTCTGAACACTGCTGGACATTCATGTTTTGTAGTCACCCATGCTATAGCCTGAGGCACATATAATACTCTGGAATAGAATGAGTTTTGCCTTTATTATACACCTGACAGCACCTAATGTTTGCTGTTGAAAACAATGATTAGTCAGGAAGTAGAACATCTAGGCATCATGAAGCTCTGTGTTTTCAGGAACAAAGTACCAGCTTCTCTACATAACTGCAGATAAACATTTGCCAAAGATTACACAGTGCTCTTAAAAGGGTGAACCAGGCTCCTGGTGTGTGGGAGGGAAGGGAGAACAGCAGTTTTACTCCTCTGTAAGACCCAACACCTCCCATGCTCTTTCCCTCAGATTCAGTAGAATCAACCTTATACGCTTCATCATTTTCTAATAAACTGGCAGTGATCAGGAAGACAAGCATCAGCAGATGTGGAAACATGATATTTCAAAGGGTCAAGGAAACATGTAGATGTTTAACTGGTATCATTGATTTAACAGAATGGTTGTGAGCTTATTGCTTAACTCTTTTTTCTGCCGCTGTGATGCCTTTGTTCTCCAAGCACTGTAACTGGCAATTTTTATGTTCCAAATAGTATGTGGAAGTACAAAAACAAATAATGATCTTCTATGTTCACGCATTTTCTTATTTTTAAGAACACACACCACAGTCTTCTCCGAAGTAGTGCTGCACCTGCCCTGAATGTCATCTCCCAAAGCCATAGAATGGCTTACTGTTTTGTGATCTTTTATACATTTTCTTCTCTTGAATGTTTCTTTAAAGGACATTGAACGCATTGGGAAATTTTACAAATTGCATTTATCAAAAGAGAAAAAAAATATCATATCTGCTTTTTTTTCTGTATGTCTGTTTCAAGTCTTATAGGGACACAATATAATATGGTGAAACAATATTATATTTACAGTCTTAGTATCAGGGAAAAACCTGTTTAAAAATAGCACAGAGTAAACAGTAAAGACAGTTTCCATACTCTGTGCTAAAAATGTAAAGAAAAGTAGCTTGTGAATCTTACATAAATATACATTCAGACTTGACTATAGCCCTGCTCTGGCAGAGCATGTAAGCATATTGACATCAGTGGGACAGTTCACATTTTTCAGGTTGTGTGCATATTTAAGTTGTTTGCCTGAATGGAGATACTAGTGATCAGTCAAGAGAGATCCAGTATGGATCTGAGCATCCTTTCACTGGCTCGAAAAGATATTGATAGCACTCAAAAATGTAGGCATCCTCAGCACTTGTTTGGGTTCCTTCTCACTGAAATACTGGTGGTGCCTGTCTATGCCAACTGCACACTGTGAGCACAGTAGCAGCACACAGCTACCACACATGAAAATTTGAATAATTATAGTTTCAATGTAGATTAAATCAAAGCCCGCATAAAATGCTGATGGCCTTAATAATTTTTTTCTGATAGACCCAACACAGTAAATTTTTCTATGATGTAATGGATATTACGTGCCTCAAAGAACAAACTCTTGAGAAGAACCACAACTGGTAAGCAGCCAATTTGAGGTTCACATTTAACACACCTTTCCAGCCTGCCAGGTTTTGATACATAGGGACTAAAGTGGCAAGGTCAACAGGTCAACTGTTTTCATATATAAAGCATATATTCTTGAGTCAGCTGGGGTTTTTTTAGAAAAAACAGTAACTTCACACTGCTAAGCTTTTTTAATTAATAGTTTTTTTCTTTAAACAGACTTTGAAAAAAGAAGACAAATTTCCCATACCATTTCCCTTTCTTGTAAATAAATCTCTTTTAGAATCAAAGCAGGTTCCTTAATTTCCTGATAAAACTTTAATAAACACATGCAGAGCAAAAGAAGCTGTGGTAATTCTCGTAGCAGAATCAGACAAAAGCTTCAAGCAATGCAAAAACTGGCTTTACCAAACTGAATAGTAGGAAACAAAGAATAGCTGAAGTCAGGAAGTGTATTGTGGGCATGGAACAGGAGTTGATAGTGTTTAATAGCTTTGGCTGAAACAGAAGGCTGTAGCAAGTTATTAGCATCCTTTAGAGGGTCAAAACAAATTTCCTTTACTTCTCTCCTTGTCGCAAGTGAACATGCCTGTATTTTCTTTATCTTAGCAAATAACGTGATTTCACAGCACACCCAGACAGCTCTGGAGGAACAAACATGCAGTCTACTGAACAAGACCTGTGCCTAACCTAAGCATGCCTTTATGTAGATAAAACAGAGTTCTTCACAGATCTACATGCACGTGATGCTTTGGCAAAAGTGGCCTGAAGAACAATACCCTAAAAAAGGTATCTTATCCTTGCAAGCCGGTTAGATTCATTTCCAGAAATTAGAGTGTCTTTCTTCCGTAGGATCATATGTCTGGCCACTTCTCTTTCTCCTCTAAGTCCTATTTTCACTTTACTTAGTTCAGTTGGACTCCCATTATCAGTCTGATGACACTCACCATCACTGAGTACTACTGAATTAAAAACCAGAGGAGAGTAGTAGGAGGGACTGAGGAACGAGTAATCTGAGTGATGTAGATGTAACCCATAGCAAAGCAAAATGCATGCACTCACCTATTCCTCCTGCTGCCTGTGGAGGACTGATCCCTATGAGTTAAAAACAGGATCTTTCATGGGAGTGGTTTAGTGCAGGAAGAATCTGGGTAATATCTCAGTTCCTGCAGTGTAAGGACTTATCTGTACTGCCTGAACAGTGAATAAATAGAGCATTTCCCAGCCAGTGCATCTGTACGAGATGTGTTAGCAGATGAGAAGTAGGAGAGCCCGGATTACCTCAATTCCTTGCCTATCTTTATTTAAACTATACACTGCTGTGGGTAAGTCTGGTTTTGGACAGCACCGCAGATGTTCGCGTTCCAGTCATAGCTGGACTCTCTTGACACGTACGTAATTTCATAACGTTCTTATGGCTTTCAGGAAGATAACAGCTTCATTTTAACATTGTATTCAGCTGAGAGTTTTTAGAGTTACCAGGCCAGTTTTCTGTCTTTTCACTCTCAAGTTCAGTTTGGTAACTCCCTTATTCAAACTGGAGCAATGTGGAACATGGGACTTGAGGAATAATGAAATGGGAAAGATATGGTAGTGAGACATCAACCTATGTTTCCTACAGGGCCATCTGTTCAGCTTCTGTGCATTGGTAGAAATATTCCGAGAGCTATTGAAATTGCTCCAAGAAAGTAACCTCTTGACAATTGTTGGTAGCATGAATACACCGCTTTTATCATCTCATTCACTCTGGATGAGTGAAAGGTCTGCTGGATCAAGCACTGGCTGGGTGGACGATCCCAGAGTGGTGGTCAATGGAGCTAAAACCAGCTGGCGGCCAGTCACAAGTGGTGTTCCTCAGGGCTCGGTGTTGAGACCATTTCTCTTTAACATCTTTATTGATGATCTTGATAAGAACATAGGGTGTATCATCAGTAAGTTCGCAGATGAGACCAAGTTAAGTGGAAGTGTCGATCTGCGTGAAGATAGGGAGGCTCTACAGAGAGACTTGGATAGATTGGATCGGTGGGCCAACATTAACGGGATGAGCTTCAACAAGGCCAAGTGACAGGTCCTGCACTTGGGCCACAACAACCCCATGCATCGCTACAGGCTTGGGGAGGTGTGGCTGGAGAGCTGTCTGGAAGAGAAGGATCTGGGGGTTCTAACTGACAAGCAGCTGAACATGAGCCAGCAGTGTGCCCAGGTGGCCAAGAAAGCCAACAGCATCCTGGCTTGTATTAGAAATAGTGTGACCAGCAGAAGTAGGGAGGTGATAGTCCCCCTGTACTCTGCACTGGTGAGGCCACACCTGGAGTATTGTGTCCAGTTTTGGGCACCTCAATACGAGAGAGATATCGAGGTGCTGGAGCGAGTGCAGAGGAGGGCAACAAAGCTGGTGAAGGGCCTGGAGAACAAATCCTGTGAGGAGCGATTGAAGGAGCTGGGACTGTTTAGTTTGAGGAGGAGAAGGCTGAGGGGAGACCTCATCACTCTCTACAACTACCTGAAAGGACATTGTAGAGAGGTTGGTGCTGGTCTCTTCTCACAGGTGATTAGTGACAGAACAAGAGGGAATGGCTTTAAACTGCAACAGGGGAGGTTTAGGCTGGACATTAGGAAAAAATTTTTCACAGAAAGAGTGGTCAGACAGTGGAACAGGCTGCCCAGGGAGGTGGTGGAGTCACCATCCTTGGATGTGTTTAAGGGTTGTTTGGATGTGTTGTTGGGGGATATGGTGTAGGGGAGAACTTTGTAGAGTAGGGCTGATGGTTGGACTTGATGATCCCGAGGGTCTTTTCCAACCTGAATGATTCTGTGATCTCACAGACTGATTCCTAAGTACTTTTAGGACAACTGTGTATGACTTGAGCTGGGAAATCCTGGCCAAAGATATATCATAAATGTTCTAATATTAGCATCATCTCCTGGAATGAGGACAGGGCTGTCCATCTGGAAATGTTATATGGCATGATTCTTCTGTCAGCTCCCCAGGATTAACTCCATGTACATCTTGGAATGCACAACAGGCTAAACACATTAGTTACTGAGAATCATGATTACAGAAAGTTTACTATTTGATTTGAAAATGAATGAGTTTACTGGCTTCCATTTTTCTGTCAAATATTGATTATAATGAATTATTTTGAAAGGAATCAAATTACAGGCCAGTCTTACTACTTATTTTAAAAGTTCTATGAAATTCACATTAACCTATGGTTTCTTTTTGTATGCCAGAAATATGCTTTGCTGATAAAAATAGGTCCCACTTAGCTAAATTAAAGATGTAACCATGAAAAGGCTGATGGAGCTCAATGCAAACTTGCTTTCCTGCTGTGATTTAATGTTTCCCTTATCAGTCAGTTGAAAAAATATGAGATAGACTCCACCACAGCTGAACTGAATAAAAAGACTTTAGGCATGACCCTGAATAGCCCTCGATGCACTGAACTGCTGTATGATGCCTGTGTGCACAAACTGGCTTTACCAAGGATCACAACATCAGCTGGTGGGAACCATGCAATAAATTGCCAGAAGTTTTAGAATAAGAGGGCTATGCTCAACCATGTTGTCTTCATGTAGTAGCATCTTTTTAAAAAAGGAACTTTTTTTTTGCTGTAATCATCTTGGGTTTTGTCATCATCTGCAAATCTTTATTATCTGATTTCAAGGCAAACGATGATGATAAGCCAGGAACACCCATTCTCTTTGAAAATGAGATAACATGGCATATGGGCTACAACGAAAAGTTTGCTTTTGAATAGCTGCAGAAATAGATACTTTAAGAATCCTTGTTTGTGTATTCCACAAAGAAAATATATTTGCTCCATAAACTCAGGCATACATTTTTCCAACATGTGTACTCAGTTGAATGAGATTGATTTCCATGAACAATATACAGATCTTGAAATCATCTTTTGGGGGTGGTAGCAGGAATAGATATAAGACAATTAGATGCCACTATCAGTAGGTATTACTGATTTCTCCATATATACATCTACAACTTTTTCTTCGTTCTTTCATGGTGCAGTCCTAAAATCCTGTGACTGATTCAAGGACATCTGATGGCTTCGTTTGGTAAAAAGATCACAATACATCCAGGAAAGTTCCTTGCTTTGTCTTACTAGACTAAAGATAACTTGTAATGATTGATTCATGTAATTATTTTATGGCCAATGTACTTCATAAAGGTAATTTTTTGTCAGTTGTTTAGTTCCCAAACATGAACTTTTACATCTAATAACCCCAAAATGAAAATAGAGCGAATATTGTTGTCTGTGATGCTTTGCTCAGAATTAGGGTTATTTCCTCCAGAGCTTCAGTCTTGCACCCACTGAAATTACAGAGCCCAAACAATTCCAATTTCCTGTCTTCACTCAGCAGTGGATGTAGTGTACTTTCTGTGCTGTCTTCAGACATTGTTTTCAAGGAAACTGTTTTCTAAGATTTGTACCAAAAATTCATGCACGTGACCTACAGAAACAGAAGTTATTGCATACCCACAGAACTATTGCAGAAGAGAACTGTGAGTCAAAATCTCTTTTTCTTTTCTCTCTTTGTAGATATTATTTAAAATTATTCTGTTCAGTTTCAGAAAGTCCAGACAGACTTTTAGCTCTGCACGCCTTTACGGACAAGTGCACAGCACTGAGGTGTGTTCCTTGGGTACTCTGCCAATGCAAAGTCTGCCATTGGTTTCTGTGGAGACAGAATTTCAACCCAAATGCTACCTTTAGGTGTGATGGTGATGACGATGATGAATTCCCATCCCAAGGAATCATAGATCACTTTCAGATCACTACAGCCTAGTTCAGAGTAGCAGATGAAGTGGAGGTTTATAGTTTGCATTATGTGATGTCTAGAGAGAAGCACTGGCAGACATTGTTGTTTAGGCCCAATAATATGTTGAATTAAGCCAGGTTGATGTTAGACATTCAAGATATCTGATATCACAACCAATTCAGAAATTTCCTCCCAAGGACTTTCAAGCCATTTGAGTAAATTGCACCTAGACTGTGCAGTTTTGCTTTGGAATTATCTTTCTGGTTTAAGAAACTGGAAAGTCCAGTGGTTTTATAGTATTTTTCACTTTGTAGGTTTGAAGGTGATTGAAGATTCAACAGGAGAGAGGGAGGAGTTCTTTCAAATTATTATGTATATTTCAGATTAAAAGAAGTGATCGTGAGCCTTTTCCTACAGTATAAACAATATTTATGCTGAGTATATGTATACTCACCTCCTTCCAGCATGCTACGGTACTATTGCTTGAGTTTCTGAGGCTGCTGACCCAAAGCATACTTACCCTTCTCCTGTAAATCTTCACTTATGGCAGCATTATCGTCTCACTTTGGGATCCAGTCCCAGGAATGCGATTTCTTTTTCTCTTTCATCTGATTTAAACAGTCATTTAGTTTCTTGCAGAGGAATAATGCTGTGATGTTCTCTTTCCTGTTGAATGCAGTACCTATACAATTAGTTGTGCTAACTAAATTAAATATCCTGTATTGTGGGTTATATCAAACAAATGTTTGTGTGACATTGAACTGAACCATCGTCACAATTCTGTTAATTTTCTAATAGAAATGTTATGACAATTAAGCTTCCTGAATAGCTCGGTATTTCAACAGAGAGCCGTAAAGTATGCCTGTTGGCATGCACTGCTTCCTTAGGTGACTTTTTGAACGATTTGTGAGTAGTCAAAACTATGAACCATGTGGAAGAGTGTGTTCCTTCTAAATATTAATATGTTAGCCTGGCCATGTCTTTCATGGACAGAGTGTTATCACATAAACAGGATAGGCTAGAACAAAATGGCTGTTATGTGAAGAGCCTCCTTACGTTTAATAAGATGAAAGAGCTCCCTAACCCTTTCAGACTAAGGAGGAGCTCCTCCTGGTGCAGATCTAAATCTAGCGTTTTATCTTTCAGTCTACTAAGAACTATCTATGCCTGTTTCAAATTATATATTTAAACAGCTAGCATCACTGTTTCGTCACTGTCAAAATCAGCAATTCTATATAGGGAAGGAGAGGAAAAATCAGACAAATAAAACACATTTTATTGATACATGCTTGAGGTGTGTAAAAAGTCAAAGTAGTAACTGCATTTATTCCATTCATAAAGATATGAAACAGTTAAGTTAGGCAACAAAAGCATGATGATTCTGTTCACCTGGTTTGTCCTTAAGTAGACTTTAAGGGCGCTGCATACCCTTAGGGCTGTAGGGAGATGTGGAAAATGTTCAGTTTTGTGGACATCTCCATCTAGAAGGTAGATGTCTAATTTTGAGCTAATCATTTGGGCTGCCTTGATAGTCACTGGAAAAAGATAGTTATTGAAGATTCATGACTTAAATGATGTGTTAAAATGGAATGAATCTTGTTGGGATGTAGAAATTCTGTGCTTCGGTGTTTTGTTGCAGTGGGCCATTGCTATCCAGGAAAAGTGTTTCTGGAATCCACCCTTGATGTGGACATCTGACTGACCTGACTTTGTGTTCTTTGCTGCAGATTGATTTTGAAGATGTGATTGCTGAGCCAGAGGGAACACACAGCTTTGATGGGATTTGGAAGGCCAGTTTTACCACCTTCACTGTAACGAAATACTGGTTTTATCGTTTACTGTCAGCAATCTTTGGCATTCCTATGGCTCTCATCTGGGGCATCTACTTTGCCATTTTGTCATTTCTGCACATCTGGGCAGTGGTGCCATGCATAAGGAGCTACCTGATTGAGATCCAGTGCATTAGCCGCGTCTATTCGATCTGCATCCACACGTTCTGCGACCCACTGTTTGAGGCCATAGGCAAAATGTTCAGCAGCATCCGAGCCACAGTACGGAAAGAGATTTGAGGGACATTTCAAGGAGAGTCATCAGCCTGGGAAGGGGGTGGGGGGTTTGTCTTGTTTGGAGTGTTTTGGTGCCAGTTTCGTGTTTCCCAAAGCAACATACAGCAACTGGTGGTGGATATACTGGCCTAAAACAAAGAATCACTTGCTCAGTTTCTTTTTCTACTGTTTATTCTTACTGGACTACTTGCTTTTTTTTTTTCTTTTTTTTTTTTTCCCCTTCAGTCTGCATTTCAAACTAACCTTAAATGGCTATTCTTCCATGCCAGCTGCCTATCATTTTGCTGGCTGTTCAATTCAGAGACTGAAGTGCTATTGGATGCCTTTTTATCTCACCCTTCATTCCTTGTGAGATAAATCCACAGTGATACTGAAGAACGACAAAAATGCTTTCCAGCACTATAAAGCCATTCATTTTATTGTGGCCAAAGAGCACAGAGCTATTGCAGCAGAATGAACGTGACGAGCTGGCAGGTTTTAGCAGAATGTTCTTTTTCAATTGGATTGTCAGTTGACTGCAGCTATTTAGTCATGGTCAGATATGGTGCACGATGAATAAATTAGTTAAGTAAACAAATTACTGAACTAATATATGTCCCAACAATCTAACACTTTATCAGGTTGGAGACATTGACATGTGAAAGCTTTTCATGTGCATAAAAAGCTTCAGTCGGTGCCTTTCTGTCTCATTCTCTCTTGGAAGTATGCATCCGGTTGATTCTCAACCTTTGCTAGGATTGCAGAAGCAAAGTGCTAAACTGGTCAGAGAACTAAAACTGGTCATTATGGAACTGTTTTCTCGGCTGTGACTTATGACACATCCCTTAGTGAGCATTTAGGTGCTTATCTCATAGGCTTTTTCTTTTTTTGCAAAGTACTCGTATAAATACATATCGCAGGTATGCCAGAGATAACCCTGAATTGCAAGAAAAATGAAGGTGTGCCGAACACAAGCCACAGGAGGCCGAGGAGGAGTTGCCCCTGAGAGAAACTTTTGTATCAGCTTTCAAAACTTCCCTATCCGCAGAAGTTAGCATGCCACTAGCACACAGATTATTTTCAAGATGCTTTGCTGAGTCTAAACTAATCCATCACAAGAGATGGTTTAGAAACTTCATATTTGTGGGTTGATTTGTTCGTTTTTAGCTGAGCTGCAACATCAGGAAGTCTTAAACAGAGGGTGTTGTGTGAAAATACCGTGTTGCAAAGTGCAAGGCCTCGAAAGCAAAGCCTTTGCAACATGTTCTGATGCTGTGACCTGCAAGAGCTTTTTGCCCTCGTGATAGTACTGTGTTCAGAGATGTTCTCTGCATCCTCAAACAGTTTGCATGAAGCATTTATAAAAGCATTTGTAAAAATAATTGTGAGGCTAATCAGCTTTATTGTAAACCAAGCTGGGGCCTAAGCCTGCTACAGTTGGGATCTCCAGCAAACCAGTTCTTGACCTTGGAGAGTGCAAGATTTGGCCCTTGGGATGAGCATGGAGCTGTCTGGTGCACCTACAGCTTTTTTTTATGTAGCGCTGATATTTCACATATTGCTTTACCTAACACAGGAGTGCCTTCAGTTCAATTTCTGCCAAAGCATTGAAAACTTTAGGAAATGCTGCATTTTTTAATGGGGGTGGGGGGAGGGGAGAGGGTGCACAAAAAAAATTACAAAGCTATTAACTACTATTTTTGCATTTAAAACAGACACTGGTATGGATATAGTTTTATGTTTTTCTATGTACATAATGAAGAGTGTACTATTATAGATTTTTTCAGTATTAAAAACAAGCGAGATTATAAACAAGAAATATTTTATCTTTTGATGAAGAAAATCACTCTGATGAAAACTTTCTTGATTTACCATATAAAGTGTATATCCTGAAAGATGTCTGTTCACTTAGTTACTAGTCCCTAATCCAAATACATTGCTGATCCAAGACATTTACATTGTTGTTATACGCTTACAGATATAACCGACACTTTTTTAAAAATTTTGCATGTACATTAAAGACTACAATAAAAAGATGTTTAATGGTAGCTCCTGTCTGACTTCTTTTCTCTTGAAAGTCATGTGAACAAATCTTACGTTATTAGGCTTTTCGGCCCAATATTTCTTATCAAGAAACAGAAAGGGATGTCATTTGTTCCTCAAGACAGAATGCGCAAAATGGTATCAATTTGTGGTTCAGGATTTGACTCAGGAAGGTTATTCCCAACAAAAAAATGACATTTTTTCCCTAAGTAAATATTTTCTGCTGCTAAATAAGTAGGCAGTAGGACTAGTGAATACATCACTGAATAGGGATCCTAGGCTTGTTTAAATGCTTGGTGTTCCTCGGTTTCCCTACATGGGATAATGACATTTATTTGTAGACAATTTTAATATCTAATAAAGAGAATGATATCATAATATGATGAGTTGTTTACAGTTCATTTTACATAAAAGACTTTGGCCATCCAGAATTCAGTCCTGGATTGTCCTGATGATAGCTCTTCAGTTAAAGTTGTTTAAAGCTTTCTTTTTCAGTCCAGTGGAAACAGGATTGTTCCCAATAAAAGCTCATTAGCCTAAGCATTTAATGTATGGAAATAGGGGAATGACAGCTTTTATCCAGCCGTGTATAGACCCAACTTGTGACAGGACAGTTCTTTTCTGTGGGGTTATTGCACAATACCTGTCACACCATTAAACTAGTACACAAAAGTCCAACAAAACAGGCTATTACATTTTGACCTACAAATCTATTAACCGTAATTTAATGTTCAAATGGCAGATGCCAGCTTACGGTAGTCTGTCATATGTTTTGCAATAGCAGAATGATGTATTTAAAGGTAGTTAATAGTCCAGTGGTAGAAAATAGTACGTTGAATTGGACTACATGAGAAAATTTGAAATATTTTAAAAGGTAAAAGGGAGGTTGTAATGTGGAAGTAAAGCAAATGAGCCTTCTGGTATTCAAAACCATCCTGCTTTTGCAAAGAGCCTTATAGATTCAGGACAGACACATCTATGCATCTTAACCATTTATAATGTCACGTCTCCAAGACTCTTCATGGGAGAGATGTGCAGATTCACCCTATGATTGCACTGTCCTTGGCACTTTGCTGGGCAGCGGCTACAGGGCTGTGCAGTGGGTGAATCTCAAACCCATGCTCTTGCCAGTCTCTCAATGCAATAACACTCATGACCAACATCACAGCCAGGATACACCCCATAGCAAGATTCAGGTTTGTCTACTAGATGACCAGATATTAGTTGTTAGACAATGGCATCAAGCAATCTCCTATCATGGCTGTAATTGTAGTGTAGACAGTCTTACACTGCTAGATATGAACATCAGTGTCATAAGCTGCCTCAGGACCTGTGCGTTTAGGTGGGCTCAATACCACTTTTTCCTCCTACCAGAAAACTTTCTTGGCTGTCGTTAGTCACTCTTCTCATCCTCTGGGTCACCAGTTCTTAAACTGTGCCACATAGCTTGAATTGTTTTCCTTTGACTGCTCTAAGACAAGGTATGGGAGAGTTGGACACTCCAATTAAAACCAGCTGGAGCACCCAAGTTCTGAGAAATGAGTGTGAACTGCTTGGTTGTGTGGTTGATCCTTCTGAATTTGATTGTTTAAGAACTAACTAAATATAGAATATTTTTTTAAAATATATTGGAATCAAGTTACAACAAGATATAATGACAAATCATAGGCTTTTATTAATGATTTAAGAATTTCCATAGCTGCACCCAAGCTACCTTTTCACCCTCTCTTAGGTTAAACTACAACTGTTCTCTGTTCACTTGTTTGCTTTCATTGCCTTGTGCATCTGCTGCATCCTCCTCCTTTTTTTCCTCATCTCCTGAGAAGGGGGAAAGAGGCACAGAATAAAAGTTTTGGCTAAGCTAGAACACCATTGTTACCTTCCTTTATGTCTCACAAGCCTTGACTTTTTCACTTCATGTTATCTGACACTGGGACACCATGTGATAGAGGTTATGTTATTTCTATCTTGCTTTCTTCTGTAGGACTTTTAATTAAAATTTCAATTGTACAGCTAGCACATCCTGTCTTCAAGATGCTTTTCTCTATTACGGCCTTCTGAAGGCAGAGTGGTAAAATGTTGTACATTATTAACTATGACAATATATAAATGCACAGTATTCTCACTAGATTTGTAACTGCTTTTATTAAGGATGGTAAAAGTTGGAAGAGAGAGATTAGACAAGCCTGTGTGCTCTCTCATAGTCAAGGCACATTTTAGTGTTGATTAAAGACACAATCCAAAAAAGGCCCTAGGCTCAATGCTAGTAGGCAATTTGGTTTTGTTCCGAGAACCTGAATTTACATAACCCTTCAGACACTTGAATTTCTTCAGCACATAATTGTCAGTAAAATTCACCGTAAGGGTGCTGAGGTCGCACCTATGCACTGCTGGGATGTACAAATGAGATGTTCCTCTGGCTGCCACCTTCTCCTGCAGGAACTGGAGATGATAGGTGTTCTCAGGGATCACTAACAAGACCTGGGAAATGATGCCTCTCTGAGGCTTGCAGTCTAGCATCTCACTCCCCAAGACAGAGGAGATTTAAACTCCTCTCACTGCACTTCCAGGTGTAAACTTAAGCTGCTCACCACTCAGTATGCTGACTACTATGGGTCCAATTTTTATATAAGACCAATTCGGAGAATCATAGAATCATAGAATGGTTTGGGTTGGAAGGGACCTTAAAGATCCTTAAAGTGCCAACCCCCCTGCTATGGGCAGGGACACCTTCCACAAGACCAGGTTGCTCAAAGCCCCGTCCAACCTGGCCTTGAACACTTCCAGGGAGGGGGCACCCACAGCCTCTCTGGGCAACCTGTTCCAGTGTCTCACTACCCTGACGGTGAAGAATTTCTTCCTTATATCTAAGCTAAATCTACCGTCTTTCAGTTTAAAACCATTACCCCTTGTCCTATCACTACACTGCCACTTAAAAAGTCCCTCCCCATGTTTCCTGTAGCCCCCTTTAGGTACTGGAAGACCACTATAAGGTCTCCCCAGAGCCTTCTCTTCTCTAAGCCAAACAACCCCAACTGTCTCAGCCTGTCCTCATAAGGGGGCTCCATCCCCCTGATCATCTTCATGGCCCTCCTCTGGACTGGCTCCAACAGGTCTATGTCCTTATACCAGGGGCCCCAGAGTTGAACACAGTACTCCAGGTGGGGTCTCATGAGAGCAGAGTATAAGGTTCTCCTTGTGTGCAAATTCTCCTTGTGTGTTGTGCAGGAACTAACCATAGACCCCTGATATGGCATGATGGTTTCCAATAGGTGCCAGGTCACCTTAAAGGCACCATCATTGGTCTAAAGTCTTCAGATTCCAGATTTATCTTCCAGTTGTCAGTGTAGAGGGGAATAAAGGCATTATGGTCTCCAGTTCTAGCACTTCTACAGAGAATTCTGTTTTCCAGCTTGAAACGCTAGAGACCTAGGCTGAAGGTTGTTCTGTTTTCTGCAGATTGACAACAGCTCTCAAGGGTTGTTTTGGTGCCCAGGGATTAATTTAAATCTAAGGCTATCATAGCTGCAACCTTGTCAGTTGATCATATCTTTGAACCTTCATCCAGGATATGGAGTACCCCTACAGTTCATTTAGTCACTGACAATCTTTTCCTGGCTAGTTATTGTGAGCTACAAAATGCTTTACAACAGAGAATCAGCTCAGAGGAACCTTAATGGATCAAGGGATCTGTAGCTGTGTAACTTTTTGGCAACTTTTGGTGGTGCAGTTCTTACCCCCGCCCCTCTTTGTTGGGCTGCTTGGTGCTAGGTGTGATTCCACCCACATCCCCGGAGCTATACACCAGTCTGTGGAGATAAGGACTGATAACATGAAGCAGCCTGGCTCCTGCCCCCTGCCGATTGCTCGGAAAACGGCTATAACGGCCCATCATCTCCTAAAAGCCTGGCACACCTGTGCCTGGGATGTGGTCAAATGGGAACAATAACACATTCATGAAGTTTTTGTGCAACTGCTGGAAGGCACCAGAAGGTATCTGACAAAAGTCAATTATCTTGGACCCTATAAACTGCGGCCACCAGGGAGGCCCTTTGAGCTCTCCTGGATCGCAGCGGGCCTGTGACCAGCATCTCCCCTGAGCTGGGACGCCTCTCAGGTAGCAAAACCCTTAAGGTGTCGTCTGCTGCCAGAACTGACGGAAGGCCAGGGTGAAGTCAACCCGCTCGAGTCTCAGTTATCACCCGTTGAGGAATGCCAATGCCAAGAATTGTATTTGCTCTAAACTCGAGAGGGAAATTTTCTTTGAGCTAGCTTCTCTTTCACCCGTCCTTTCTCTGTTTATTGGCGTGTGTGTGTGTGGGGGGGGTACATACCCTTGTTTCTGTGTGTATGTCCGTTCTGTGTTCATTCTACTGAATCCAAACACCTTTGTTTCTGTGTGTTTGTCCGTTTTGTGTATGCGCATGTATATATAAAGTTACCGTTAAGTAAGTTAGTGTGAATCTTGTCATTTTAGAATCTGTGAATAAGTCACTTTTCTTTCTTTCAGTATTTCTGAATTATTTTGTAATAATAAATTGTTGTTAGTTATTAATAAACTTAGATTTCTTACTAAATCATTACCGTGTCAATACTTTCATCCACGACACAACTATCAGAATATAGGCATTCACCTGTGACTATTACTCATCCAAACATTCAGCCTGCCTATATCCAGCAACCAGAGCTCCAGATGTAGCTTGTCAGACATACATGTTGTCAGAAATCCTACTGGCAGAAAATCCCAAGTAAAAAAAGTGACATGGAAATTAACTAAGAGAAAAAACAAAATGAAGAACATCATCAAAAGGATCAGGTATATTCTATAGAGAGAACAAGGGCGTGAGAGAATCTCAGGGGTCTGCCTTTCATACTCTAGGAATGAGAAGTTGTGCAGAGCAGGCACATTTCCACCTGGAAGTGATAGGTGGAGACTTTTGAAAGGTAAAAAGGAGAGTGATGACTCTTCATACCTTTCTTCGTTTCCTACCTGTAAAATTTTGCAGGTAAATTCTGAACCAAAAGAGAATCATACAGGAGAGCAAATATGAGCTGAGATAGGCACCAGTAGAGACAGCAATAACCAAGGCATTAATGTATCACCAAGATGTGCAAATTCCTACTTAAGTGTGACTTCCCTTGAAGGGGAATGACCACAGGTATGGTCAGACAGAGCTAGGTTTAAATGCACTGGCAAATCAGCTCAGAACTTACCTTGAATGTGGTATGTAGGACCAGATTCACACAACAGGGGCCTGGCTGGGCAGACAACCAGGCCTGGAAGCTGATTCCCATCCTGGAGAAGCACACTGGGAAGCAGGTTGGGGAATCATGCTGCACTGCCAGCAGCAGTCAAACTTGTGCATGAAAACTCTCTGCATGCAATCCCAAAGCCCAACCCAAATGTGCTGGTAGGCAATGCTTAGCAGCCTGTGTTCCCTGCAATAAGCATATGCTGCCTTGCCAGACTACTCATTTTATAGATATGTTCTATCTCACCAACAGAAATTCTCTGTTGTAGTCTAGATTCCTTGTAGGACAGTAAATATCCCAATATAAGCAACTGACAACTGAATAGAGCATATGAGTTCTTGTAGGTTTAGGCAAGTGTCTTTGATGTTTGTTCATACTTTGTCATGTCCTGACTTTTAATCTTCTGGCCTGTACAGTATTTTATCTCTTTATTTTATGATGTGTAGACTCTCATTCAACTATTACAGACAACTGTCAATTCAGCTGTCTTCTCTTAACAAGAGCAGGCGTTGCTACTCCCTATTAGACAATGATTCAACTACATTTGGAAGCAGCTAAAATTCTGCCTGTTTCATCTGTGCTGAGGGGCTGAAACAGTCCAAAGAACCCTTCGAGGCAAAGGTGCTTAGGGACAAAAAGCTGGAGCTGGTTTTGTCAGATTTTAGCAGGACTGGATCTCTTGGTCTGAGTTTGAGTGTCTTTGGAGCATCATTTCTACAGGTAAAAAAATTCCTTTGTGTATCTCTAACAAGCATCCTTTGAGGAAGGCCACTAAAAATACAGATTTACTCCTCCACGTTGCAGAATTGTCTGACCAAATACCAATATTCAGCACAGAGAGGTTAAAACCAGCACTGCCCAGCTCTTCAGTGAAGTGGGGAAAGCCATTCTGTTCTCAAAAACACTTCGTCCTCTCCATGTATCAGTTTACTCCTTCCTGGCTGAGAAACTAAAACTTTTACAGTTGAAACTGTCTTGGTGGATAGTCATCCAAAATAAGAAAAAAAAAATCTTAATTGTCAATGACCTACTGACCCATGGATCTGAAGACTGAAACTCAAAACAACCCTGTTGCTGATGGCAAAAAGAACTGGGCTCAAATGCAGAGGGATTCCTCTCAGCACTTAGCAAAAGTCTCCAGTCTGAACCCTCACCTGGAGTCCTGGGGACATTGAACCCTGACTCTCTTAATAAGCAGTATTTCTCATTTAGAAGATTAATCCTGTATAGAGACAAGGGTAAGTAAAATAAACTTGTGAAGATTTAACAATGCTGAATTAATCATATATTTACATTAGCAACAATTAAAGGTACATGCTGTACTTTTTTGCACTAAACTTTTTACCCAGTTTCATAGCCACAACCAAGACACTTGCCTCAGCTCTTGCCCTTTTGTAGTCACTACTGTCATTTCAGCTAGCCCTTCTCCCTATTTCACCATCAGTGGTTTTATCACCACAATATCCAGGAATTCCTTCTTTCACACAGACATGTCACTAGCTCATAGGGATGCTCAGTCCTACCCAACTTCTTTTAAGAAACTTACAGGGAATTCACAGAGCCCTGCTGCTCTGCTCAGCAGTTTCAGCTCAAGGTATTTCTTTCCCTCCAAAGCCACCTCCATATTATCTCATCACAGTGTTGACACAAGGTCTGCAACTTGCAAGAGTCTTAAAGAAAGTCCTTGCCCTGTTTCTGTTCTGATCTCTGTTCTACTCTGCCCCCATTTCAGCATGAGCTTCCAGCAGTTATGTAGATGATTCTGGATAGAAAGCTTATGCAAATAAAATCACTATCTAGCTGTCCTTCTCCCTACTCAACAGCATTTCAGAACTTTCTCTGAGGTGGAGCTTACATTCTTTTTTGTCTCTGTTTACAAACACCAGCTAGAAGCAAAAAGCCTTTACTCCTTTAATGAAACCACATTGAAAGTGGCTAAAAAATACTATCTAACCATTTTATTGCTCTGTGTTGAGTCCTAGTACTGCGGTTCCAAATGCCCGTCAGATAATGACTGATGTTATCAGATAAGACCAATGTATTAGATCCAGTTCTTTCAGTATATGATGCTACTTGCCGTGGCCCCATGAACACTGAGTACATCAAATACAAATTTTAAATTGCTCAAAAAACTAAGCTGTCCTGCTGGGTTAGCAAATACTGCTATTGATGAAAGTCTGTTAAGAAATGACAATTTTATCTTAAGAAATAACAGTTTATCTGTCAAACAAGGATATGTGGGTAGCTGCAGTCCAGATGAGCAGCCATGTTGATCCGTCTTCATGGCACATATTATCAAATTTCAATATGTATAAACACCAAATGATTTTCTGAGGCAGAACAACTAAGTCCCTTAGGAGCTCTACAGTCAGTGACTTAATTCTGCATAAAGAATGTAACAGGTGCAAATAGTTGGCATAAAGCATGTCTGAATATTTCTAAAGACAGTTCAATAGTCTTGGAAAAGGGCATGAAATGGAATAGTTCTCACAAAACAAGTTGTCTGTTTCCACAATAAATACTGGTACACACAACAGAAGTAAAAACACTTTCATATTGCCCTTTAGAAATGTCTATCCCATTTCTCCTCAAAAGTTTTGTTCTCGTAGTAAAGAAATAAACTGCAGGATTTTTTAGTTCTTACCTCTTCCAACACTGATACCATTGTTCTGGTAATTTCTGTGTTGTGTGGACCTAGGACTGAAACTGGAACTGCTTGTGCCATGCAAATCCTTCCATAGCCAGAGAGCAGTGATGCTATCATGGTGAATATGATGTGAATTTAAACTCTGTGTGGTTCTCTGATGTGTGGCATTTCTCATGCCAATAAATTCTGGGTTTGTAATTAAAGTTAGACTGATTTTGCATTTCTTTTACTGTCAACTTATTTGCAGTTAAACACAAAAAACTGCAGAAAAGAATAATATTTTGACTGAAAAATTTGTATAAGATACTTCTAGTTCAAGGCTGCTAATCCATGTAGGCACCACAACTATTGAATGAAAATCTTGGGTTTGGTTTCTAACAGAAATATTGCAGCAAGCCACAGAGTCCCAAGGAGGTTGTACAGTGCAAGAGTAAATCACCCGCTAGCAAAATATCTCCCGACCAAAATGGTAATCCAGCTTGACCATAAATCTGTCTTAATTGAGTATGGTCTCATATAATTTGCAAGGAAAACTTATGCATTTGACGCTGTGTAAAAGCCTTGCTGAAAATGGGCCTGATTCATAGAAAACTTTGGTCACGGTGCCATTACGATTCCGTAATGAATTCTGCATGGAGGCTGAAGGTGGAAACTGGAACCAGATCAAATGTCACCTCTCCTCTGGTGGATGCCTTGAGGTTTGTGTCTCCAGGCAGCACAGAATAGCTTTGAGACAAATGGAGAACACAGAGCTGTTGAGGAAGTCAAAGCCGAGCCCAAAGTATGAGATCAGGCCCCTTGCTACTCCCACGCAGCTCTATAAAGCGCCTGAGGAGGGGACAAGGTCTCTCTGGGAGAGCTGATGGGAAGGGAGCCAGAGCCTCACTGAGAGCTGTGTTGCTGTGTCAGAGCACTGTGTAGTTGATAGACCCCGGTAATTTGTGTTCACCACTGCTCTTGACAGCCACATGTGTTGACTGGTCCCAAGCAGGGGTTGAACACCCTTACAGGGACCTAAAAATGCCACTGTCTTGCTGATTAACCTCCATAGTGAAATGTAGTGTAATTTAGGATGTATTTTTCTGGCTCCCATGACATCAGAACCCTTCTGCTGTTGTATATAATTATAAAAATGTCCCTCTGACTTCTTGTTGCTGAAAATACATGAGCTGTTTTGTTTTCAAAAAAACAACATGTTCTTTCCCTCTTGTTTTTCTATTTTTGGCAGGTTCTACCATGAAAACTGTGGCAATTACTACAGCTGAAAGCTGGAGTAAAGCTTAAGATGACACCCTCTAGCATGGGGTTTGATAAAGGTCTCTAGCCTTTAGCTTCCCTCACAGTATTTATACTGGGTCTTTCTTATTTATATAGTACTCCTAAGCAGAAGATGAAACACACTACTTGTTTGTAACTGGTGCTGTCTAAGATCTTACTAGCCTTAACCACAGAGTAAACTATCACTGCAGAGGGAGATGCATAGTGGCAGAAAGGGAGTAGGCACTGAAATACACCATGCAGGAGCCTGAGTAATGGGCAAAAAATGGGAGTGTAACCCTATGACCATATTTAGTTTCCACATGTGAATCTTGGCTGGCTGAAACCTGCCCTGAATGCCAGTGAAGCCTGAGAAGCTGGAAATCTTTCACTCTGTGCATACAAGCAGAGTCATGACTCATGCAGAAGAGAAACAGTTTTCTTTTGCAAGAGGAACATTTTTCCCTATTGACCAGGGAGACACCCGAAAATAGCTTTGCTTTCTGCGTGATTCTGTCAACTCACAGCAACACTGTGGAGGTATGAAAACCAAAGAAACATTTACAGCTCCAGGAATTTGCTAATAAGAAGTAGAAATCTTTGTTTAAAGACAGCCAGCCAAATTCACTGTAGATGTCAATTCCTTGAAGACGATAAATTAAACCGAGGGTAACTTGGACTGTTCAATAAATTCCAAATGCCAGACAAAGAAATAAAATGAAGGACCAAATAATATTAATAAAAGATATTTAAAATGCCATGCAATTTAATCTCTTTGAGTAGGGAGCTCAGTGTATAATCTCATTTGAACTGGGCTTTATTTCTGATGCAATACATTTTCAGCATCAAAAGTGAAGAAGCATTAAACTTCTGTGAAAGATAGAGCTCTCTCTTGATCACAGAAGAATGATGTTTCTTGGAAAGGAAGGACACTTCCGAGAATCCCAGATTATGGGAGTTTTTTTCCACCAAAGCTGTTGGAATTTTCCGAGTTACTTCAATGGAAACTGAAGTAAGCCAAGGAAAAAATCCCACCCCATAGTGAGGGAGAACATCATTAAAAGGTATTAGTAATCAGAGCAAGACAAACAGGACTTATTTTAATGCTTGCCTTTTTTTTTTTTTTTTTTTCCCCTGGTTTGCTCCAGTGACCCTCTTCTTCTAACGTTTATGAATGACACTGATCTGAGCCAGGTGAAAATTAGGCCCTGATCAACCCAAACGAGCTCGCCCAGCCTCGCACACCTCCCTCCCACTGTGTTCACTTTGCTGCCGTCTTGCTTTCTCCCCGGCACCACGTTTCGCCCAGGAAAGCAGCGAAAAGCCGCCTTTGTTTTTTTCTTTATATCCATGACGACACACGATACGCAATATTTTGTTCTGATGCTTAACGAGGGGGGGATTTTCCACTCCGCAAAGGCCCCCGCAGCCGAGGCTGGGAAAGCCGGGGCCGGCCGCGGGGCTGTGCCGGCGGCGACATGGCAATGGCGAGGCTGCCACCTCCTGGCCGCTCCGCCCGGCCGCCGCCCCGGCAGCGGGCGCAGCGCTTCCAGCGCCTCCGCTCGGCGGGAGAACAGCGACAAAACGCGCATTTGGAGCTCAAAAAGGAAATTAACTTGATCCTGCTTAAACCCACCATTTATTTCTCGGAGCACTCCAGAGTACATACATCTAGCGACAGGGCTCTGCTATGCTTCCTCTGACTTAAGAGGGGTTAAGGATGCAGTTAAAATTGCACACCAGCTCATGGGATGTCTGGGATAAAAATGCTTCAGTGACTAGAGGCAATATTCTGAGAAATCATTTCTAAACATGAGACATCAGAATAAACAGACTGTAACATACCGGCTCCAGGAACCAACTTTGTCAAAGCACAGAAGTGCAGTTACTTCCACTTATATTTCATGTGGTAGAACAAAAGTTTGTCGACCACTTTACCAGTGGAAATGTACCCTCTGCCTTCATTCTAATAGAAGTGTTTCAAAAAGTCACTTGTTACTGTAAGCATGGAGGGGAGAGTAATTGAATACAACACTCAACTCGAGGACAGCAAAAATGGATCCAGCAATGCAAACTATGGTTTGACTGAAATCAGTAACAGGATTTTCACACCAGGAAAGTGCAGTCAAAAGGAGAAAAAGGGAAGGCACAAAATTAGACAAGCAGACCTCCCACCTGCTAATCATTGACAGCAGAGGGATCAAGCCAGAGCAAGTTTGAAAAGAGTTTGGGGTGTTTTTTTTCTGTCTGTCTTCCCTGGAAATTTTAGCCAGGATTGAGCTGAGCCAGAGGCTCCAGAAACGCCAGGTAGTGCTGTAGTAATGGCAATGTACCAGGTGAACCCGCTTTAACTCTGTGCTGTACTTACCAGCACAGCACAAAGCAGCCACCCTTACGAGTCCTATGGGGTAGATAAAATACATTCCTCAACAGAGATGATAGTTTTACCTGTAACAGCTATTTTTTGCAAGAACATGTGATTGTCTAAGGGAATAAGAGTGTTTTGAGAAGCCCAGTCCTCTGCATCAGAAGCAGCGGTGCTGCTGGCAGGCGAGCTTAGGCAGCACTACATTTGCTTGAATTTTAGATGAGTAATAGGCAGGATAGCACTGATCTTGAGTTGTTGCTGGTTAACATCTGGCTGTTTTGTGCTGCTTCTAATATCACAAAGCAGCCCTAGGCCTCAACTCGCCGGCTGGGTTAAATCAAGCAGGCAGATCCTCTGTTTTCAGAGCTGCACTAGGCATCAGGAGCAGATTGGTGACTCTGGCACAATATCTATTAATAAATAAAAGCATCAGGCTTTGCATTTGAATAGGCCCTTTTCTTTGGCAGATCTCAAAGTAATTTCTAAAGAAGGGCAAACGTTATTAGCTCCATTATGGGGCTAGGTTATATGACAAGCTCACAGTTGGGGACTGGGCAAGATCTTGGCTCCACAATAAGCAACAGCTGCTCTCCTTGGTTAAAAGCCACAGACCAGCAGCCCCAGAAGTTGTCAGGTCCTGGCCAAGTGCACAAAGCCCCTTAGCCAGATGGGCAAGAGCAAGTGCTGGAAAGCTGGTCCCATTACCCAGTCTGTTCTTGAGGTAACTAAAACTTCACAGAAGACTTGTCCAGAATCACAAACAAGCAGCGATAGTTTTTAACACGACCTGCCTTTTACTTAATTTTTCTTGCTTCCCCATCTCAAGTTTTGAAATAGTCCTCACTTTTCCTTAGGCAGGGATCCAAACAGACCTGCTAGAGGGAAGAAATACTCTCTTTTGCTTGAAAATGTCCTGTTGTTGAAAGTTTTGAACCTGTTTCCATTTTATGGGTTTGCTACAAGCTTCCAGATACTTCTCCAACTCTTGAAAACATGGCTTTCTTGCAGAAAGGTAGCCTACTTCACATGCATGCTTCGTATGTAAACACTATATATATCAATCATAGCTGATATTTTATGTATTGGGTCACATTATACGTTAAACGAAGGACTTATCACTGTCATTTCTGATTCTTAGTCAAGATGTCAAGTCGGTATCTCTCCAGATTCCTCTGCAAAATATAAATAAAATGCATTTCCAGTTAAAAGTTCATTAAATTACTTTGACATGTACATATTAACTTGGCCTTTCAGCTACTGAGCCAGAGCAATGCAAACTATGGTTTGCAAACCCCGGTACAGGCTAATATGAACCTTTATGTGAGCCGTTTTGTGCATTCATTGGCAAAGAGAAGAAAGCTGCTTCCTGGCACAGGGACAGTTCAGAAGTTACACATGCACGACACAAACACGTACACAAAACAAAAACAGGCTCCTGCTGTTGGATGCTGGCATTGGTTACCATCTGACAGCTGCTCTGAACCAGATGGGAAACAGCCATTCCAGTTCTGCTTTAAGCCACATCCCAACACCAGCATCACTGCAGACTCCCAGGCTGGCATCTCAACCAAAAGGCATCAGGGCAAGTGGGCAAAGAAGCCAAATCCTGCCCCCAGCTGCCGATGCCATCCTTCCAGGAAAGGACTGAGGCATATTTGGTGTGGAAAGGAGAGAAACAGGGAGCAGTGGGCTTTTAGATGCTGTGCTTGGAAAGCTATGACCACATTCATTCTGTACACAGGGAACGTCTGGGTCCAGTGTTGACAATCTGGCAGCAACTGAAAGCTGTCGAGTTAGCTCAGACATGATAAACAGAAATAAAAAAAGTAACAAGTCATCACCAAAAGCAGTAGTTCCCAACCCATGAGTCAAGCCTTCTTGGTGAGGCATGACAGCACTAAAGATAAGATATAGGAGAGCAGAGGTACTGCTGAGACTGAAGAACAGAAGAGAGAGAATTAAGTTTATTATGTTTCCTTATTCTCTTTTTCACCCACAGGTTCAAATCTCAAAGAAAAAGAACATGCTGCTTGGTGGTAAAGAAATATAGTGCTATAGATCTCTGAAGGCAGGGATACCGGGGAGTCATGGATCGTGGGATGATGGAGGAGAGGAGGAAAAGAGAGTATAATGAAAAGCTATAGCTATGAGGCACACCTAAACCAGATTGGGCATTACTGCCCTACAAAAAAGTATTAATCTGAAGCATTTCTGTATTTAGAATAGTAAAATCAGCCAGATCCAAAACATTCTTATTAAAACACGTAGCTGGATTCAGGTCCACCCAAAGTCCATTCACTGAAATTCTCACCAAAAAAAAAAAAAAAGGAAAAAAAAGATTCACAGCCCTTAATAATAAGTGTTGGCAGTTATTCCCTCAAATTGTAACATTCTGGTACCCTGCACAAAGATAAACTGTAAATTGATCATATATAAAAAATCCCACTTAAACAGAGAGTTTTAAAGCATAGAAAGAGTCCACTTTATAAATTTTTATGTATCTCAGCAACTTGATACTCATAAAAAACCTTTCTTTTCTATAAATAAGTGTGCTTCCCCAGATCTATCAGGCTACTGATTGTCTCAATCATATCAAAGCCAAAAAAGGGAAAGCTCATCTCTTTCCTTTTTGTTTGAATTTGAGCATCCTATTAGACTTTCAAGACCCTTTTGGTGTTCCAGTTCCACTGGACAATAAACATCTTGTAGTTTTACTTAGTCCAAATCTGTGTCTGTTTCATGTCTTAATACCTACAAAAGGCACCAGGTTTTGCCTTGGATTTCTACTTTTCACAAATACTCTGGGGGAAATCATCAAAAATTGGGTATTAATTTTTCATTGCCTGGATCCTATTGTTTTTACTCAGCCCCTTCATACTCCTTTGCGGATAGCTGCTTTAAATTCCATGTCAGGCTTACCAGTGCTGTAGCACTGATGTCCTGTTTGTCTGCTCAGCAGTTCCAATGCAATACAAAGATTAGCTGTTGGCCTTGCTAATCATCTGATAATAATCATTCACCTGTAGGATCAGATACAAGCCCATAAATTCAAGGGGATTGTATCTCATTGGCTTTGAGGTTAGTCTTGTATCCACGGTTCCCCTGTTGAAGCTTTCCTCCAGGATCTATGCTGTTAAATGCCTATGCTTTTTATAGTTCACGTATTCTAGTCCACTCCCTTTAGTGCCTTTCATCCAGTGTGGACCATGTCTTGACTTGAAAAACCTGCTTGCAAGGAAAATTGTGGTCATGAAACACATAAAGAGAAAGACTGCTAGGTTCAGTTCAGCTACTTCTGCTTTTCTGGAGTCCCAGGAATCACCTCATCAGATAAAGAGGTAAGTAAAGCTCTCCTCCTATGTTAGCAAAGCAAAAGCCAGCAAGTTCCAGTGGTCTACTGTAAACACCTGTCTCTAGACAGCTGTCCTCCCAACTGCTTTAGGCATCCATCATAGGATGGGATGTCTACGGTGGGAGTCTCTAGAACCGTATTTTTTTCACTGACTACAGAAAGAGCCAAGATGATGAGCTTGGACAGCCTGACTTTACAATCGCAAACCAGTGAGATGGATCCCACCCACTGGATCCAGAGATGTCCTTCAGTTCTCTGGGAGCATAACATTGCTCCCAATCCCAGTAAATAGTTCAGTCAGGTGAAACACTTCTGGGGTTTTTTTTCATAATGGTGGAGCATCATCATGAATTCATTTCTGAAAATGGAAACCTAAAATAAATGTTCTCCAGTGGGAAGCAGTGCTGCCTTCCTTACCTAATGTATGGTACAAACGGCAGGCTGCTGAGAAGTATTAACGTGTAGATAGAGACATATTGCATGCAGAAGAACAAATCATGATGTCAGCTGATCTTTGTGTAACACAGACAGAAACATGCTGCACATATATGAAGAGATGAATACATTAACCTGCTTGCATGCACACAGACACACACACCTTGTTTGTACAAGGATAAACGATATTACCCTCAATATGCAAACAAATACACACAAACTTAACATGCAGCCCAGGCAGGAATGAACAATTAATATAAATAGCCTGAATGAATTCTCATACATGCAGAAGACATATAGATAAAAAATAATCTATAATCCTTTCAAATGCTAATAACTAAAAAAACTGTACTCAGACACCGAAAATAGCCAGTGAAATTTTCTGTGCCCCGGTGACCGATGTGGCGACAGTTTGGGTCTCAGCAGGTGGAATTAGAAAGGATAAATCAACAAATGGCATAGGAAAATGACCTTGTCGAAGGTATCACTTTGATGTGTATTAGGTAAAATGAGACATGACAGCCATGCACTGACCGAAAACCTTGGGAGGCTTCTTCTGCCTCAGAAGTCGTAAGAGCAAAAAGGGCGCTGGAACGGCAGCCCTGGCAGGGTGGAGGCCCCGAGCAAGCTTCCCTGGGCCACAGCCGGGTCACGGGGCTTGCAACAGGTATGAAAATTATTACTTACACTGCTGGAACTGTCAGATACAGGGACTAGAAACACCAAGTATCAAGCAGAAAAACAAAATCGAAAAATCATTAGCTGTGATATTACACCCACAACTTTTGGGGCAAGTGCAGGCATTTGGGTCCCCACTGATGGGCAGAGCTCGACTCTTGCACCCACAGAAGAGCCAGGGCCGGGGCGGTAAAATCAGGGGTGATAAAATCAGAAAGCAAAGCTGTGCACAACAATCTCTGCTGACAATTGATTTTCCCCTGGAAAATATGCACACGCTGGAGAGGAGCAGGCGGTGGAGCTGCTGTGCTCTCCAGAAGAGAGCTCGCCCTGGGGCGGTACTACTGCAGGGCATGCAGTGGGGTCCCTGGGCGGGGTGGGGGGGGGTGGGGGGTGAAGCTGCAGGAAAAAACCATGTTGTTCTGAGAAGATGAGTGACCACAGTAAGCTATATTTATGCAAAACAATTGTATTCTAAAGTTAGATGTGGAGAAAGCGCTGCAAGCTGCATTAATTCAGCTATTTGAGTGTGGTGACACGCTGGAACAGGTTGCCCAGAGATGTGGTAAGTGCCCCATACCTGGAAACATTTAAGGTCAGGTTGGATGGGGCTCTGAGCAACCTGATCTAACTGAAGATGTCCCTGCTCATTGCAGGAGAGTTGGACTAGATGGCCTTTAAGGGTCCCTTCCAGTCCAAACCATTCTATGATTCTATATGGAAAAACACATGGATCCCACTAAATAACCATGGATGGGATTTATAGTTGCAGAACAAGGAATACTTAAGGGGATTTATCAAGGAGAATGTGACAGATGTTTGTGGACTGAAAAACAATGGAGAAGTAGTATTTTCCACATCAATAATAAAGACCTTTTACTCTGTGCTTTTACCTGAGCAGATCAATAAAGGTTACAAATGTTCCGGATAAAGCAATATATTCTAGCCTAAGTTCACTGTTCAAAATGCCAATAGTTTAGGCAGAGAGCCAGTTTTAATAAAAATTAAATAGAAGCCATGGTTTGACTAAATCATTCTTTTGGATTTCTAGACAACATTACAAAGTGTTAGGGGCTACAATAAAGAGCATGTCGAGGGCATGATTCATGGCTGTTTTACTTCAGTTGTACACTGACTACACATCCATGGACTCAATAAACACCACAGTGAATCAGACATGAAAGCTGTCAAGAGAAAGGGAACACAAAATGCGATGATCTTTATCACTAATCTGACTATTATTGTAGTACACACATCCTGAAATCATGATGAAGGGTCTTTGTGTCAGGCATTTCGCTACCAGTCTTGAGATTTGATTGTGATTTTTGTTTTCCTTACCATTCTTCCTTAAGCTCCCTGGTCCAAAAACTGGTGGGTTTGTGCTGGTGGTGTTTTTTAAAAGGGACTTTCTGGCTCTCATTGGACTGCTGGCAAAACCTGAACAATAAAGTTTTGAACTACAAGAGACAAATAGAAAGAAACCATGGTTTTATTGTCACTGTTTTCAAATGCTTCTGATTTTAAGCTACTATTTTTGTAGAGTCTGGAGCACTCACTAACGTGGCATGTATGTGGTCAAGATTCAATATTTCAAAGTTATATATCACCTGTTAGACTCTGAAACAGTTAAAATTAAGGGAGCATGACCTAAATAAAGGTAGCAGAGGTCAACATGGAAAATAACAAGACAAACCAGCAGTACAGATCTACCTTGATGATTTAAAACTTCACTTTGCCGGATTTATTGCTGAGGCCATTAACTGCTCTGCCCAACTACAAAAACTAATGAGACCATTAAGGGAAAAACTAAGAAAAGACAGAGACAACTTGACTTTTTTTGTAACTTACTGCTTGTAACTAGATTGTTAAATTGTTAACATTGCCATTTAGTACACATTTGCTGGATTTAGGTAACCTCATTGCCTGGACTTTGGAGCTATTAATACAGTGTAATGGAGGGATCGCCTAGTTAACTCAGCAGATAGCTCAGTCTACTGGGAAGAAATAAGAGCCTGATTCTCTTGATAAGACTCATGCTAAAGGCCATGATTCCCATGTCGAAAGAAATTATAGGAAACATTTGGCTAATTAAATTCAGATAAGTGAGCTATCAACAGACAGTTTTGAAAGTTGCTTGTATTAAATGTAAACCACATTTGACAAATAGTTGTCATCAGCACTGATTCATGATGCAGTCCGCAGTTTGCAACCAGTCCTTTTGCTCATATCATCCTCATCTTCCCAAGGTATAAGATGTTCTGCGATATCCTGAAACAGTTCAATGCTAATTTGTAGGTTCCAGGATGGGTTCATGCTTAAAGACATCTCGGTGATGTCTGTAAGAGGTCTGCTTGGGCCACCAGCAGCCCAGAGCCTTGAAGACTGGGTGGAGATTCTGAAGGTTCTTTAAGAACCTGGTGATACTAAAAAGACTTGCAAAATGGGTGCCACAGAGGGTAAACCCTGACCTAATGTTGATTCTGATCCTGAAGCTTTTCTTTTTATCGTTGCATTGAGTTACACAACCAGAGATCTGTTCAGTGTAAACACTGTACACTCAGCGCACACATTTCTGGTTGTTCATGAATCAGGGCATCAGTATTCTCACATGAGGCTAGATACCAGTTTTAATGTCTTCTTAAATATTTTTGGATTAATTTTAAAGCCAATCTTCAGTCCAAAGCTATGCCTGTATGCTTCAGATGAGATCCATTTTGGACTCCCTGGCAGAAAAAAAGTGACAGTAAATAGTTCTGCTTTTCTGTTAATTAGTTAGCAGCGAGGTTTGAAAATGTTACAGTGGAGCTTCCAAATCAGGTATGATATGATTCTTTTCAACTAGGCAAAAATGGGGGCTTGTGATATAAAGATATAATCATCACAGAAGAACTTAACACAAAAATGTAGATGTGGAAAAGTGAAGGAGCAGGCATGGACGTGCGGTAAATCTCTAGCATATCCCAGTGTGCATGCTTGTTCAGAAGATTGCAATTTAGATGGCTGCTCACCAGTGTAGACAGCAGTGTATAATAGCACGGGGTGATGCTGGAAGCTGCGCAGCTCTGTGTTCCTCCATGGAGCTACATCCATCAGTGCTACTCTGGTTGTTAAGGGAGTACAATGTGTCTAATAAAAACAAAATCTTGCCTGTACAATTTTAACCCCATATGGAACAGGCCTGTTCCTTCAGCAAGGTGGTTCTGATCTTGCTGGCAGGACCAGCCAGAAAAACTTCCTCCATGAGCTTATGGATTGCCAACAGGAAAGCTATTAGAATAGAAGTAATATCATTTGGTGTCTTTCCATGTTTCAGAAGAACAAAGATCCCTGCTCTTTTTGAGTATACCACTGAGAAAGATCTAGTACCTTCTAGAAGTGAATGTGTCTATCAGACATTCACACTATGGCTCCAATATTTTGAAGAAGTGAGGCCCAAATTCTTGTATCCTTTCTGGCATATAGGGACAATAGCAATGAAATGGCCAGGCTCTGTCAGACACTCAGAAGATGTCCTCCCCAGATCTTCTCTACTTTTTTAAAGCTTTTCACTTTTGGTCCTTGAGCTGCAGAGAAGATAAAAGGTGACAGGAGCAGCTGTCACTTTCGGTTGACAGTGCTTTGCCAGGTCAGCGCCTTCCAGTTCACGGGGGAGTGCTCAGGCTTTGCCAGTGCCGTGGGCGAAGTCGAGGCCCTTCACTGTCTCATTTCATCTGTTCAGTAGAGCAGGGTTCAGCTGCTCTGGTGGAGATTTTGCTGCATCTGGATCACCAATTGCATACTTCTAAGGGTACTTCCACCTCCAGGTGTCAGTGAGAACTGTAGACCTCCTGTAGCCAAAGGGAATATATTTCATTGCAATTGTGCCATGGCTGTGTTACAAGGGTCAACAACGTGATCATAGTTTCTGGGACATACACATCATACTTTTAACTTCTCTTATACACAACCCAGTGTTGTTTTGCTCTTGGTACAGTTGGCAGACCTTCAAAAAGTGTTGTGCAAAATGGAAAGCTTGTAAGAAATGTTTCTTTCCGCGTTCATAAGGCTTGCAAAGGAACATTTTGCTTCTGTGTTTGTTAAAAGTCAAAAGTCCAGAAAGTAATCCATATAGCTGGGATAAGCCTCAAGTACTTTCGAAACAAGAGCAGGAGAAATTTTGAGAAGAAGGGCCACTCCGTGATTTATTTACCAGCATGTACCCATGGCTGACTGGGGAGGAGTGGGCTGTTTGATCTAATGCTCCACAGTTTGTAAGTTTGTAGATGTTCCTTTATGGTCAGTTACCTTCTTCTGGTCATTGTAGTAGAGATTCAGTTTTCGGTCTCTCCAGGATAAAGGTATTTCTAGGCCAGCTCTGGCCCACATTTTTAAATTTCATTTTGTAGGGCAGTGGCAAAGAAAGTGGCCTCCTTAGGATCTCAGTACTTTTCATAAAGCAGAAACATCAGTGTTGCTTAGTACCTTTAGAATTCTTGAAAGCTATTTCAGGTTAACAGGTAACAGACTTGTACATTAGGTTAGAAAAACTACAGGTTTTCAGCACTGCTCTACATACAGACCTGGCAAATGCAGCCTTCATTTCTGGACAGGGAAACCTTTTATCAGCTCACTTCTATTGAATATCAAGCACCTGTGTTTAAAACTGATTTTTTACCTTTCAAGCATGTAAACCTTGTGGCTATATGGTAACCCTGTAAATCTGGGCCTACTCACCTTCTTAAAGAGCCAAGATTTTTTTCCCAAGCAATTAATGAAGGAAACATCACTGGGTCAAGATGGTCTTTCTGTTACACAATATCCTCTGCTACCTTGCTGATCATCTCCTTCCTACTGCAAAAACTGATTATGTGGAGTTGAGGAAAATCCATAGTGAAATGTTTTATTTACATCTAAACAGGAGCCTTGAAGCTCCGAAATGTCTTTCCTAGACACCCTGCCGGGGGAGAAAGGTTTCACTGGAGGACAATGCAATGCACTCAAGCTGAACTTTCCTTCTGAATTGCTGGGTGAATTACCTGCACCCAACAACCCCTCCTCAAAAAAGATATTTTTGAGAAAGGGGGTTCAAAGCCAAATAGCCTTAAGAATCACCAGCAGGATTCAGTATTCCAATTACTATTGTATTTTTTTCCATTGGAAACAAAGTTTCAGGTAAATCAAAATATTCACCAGCAACTTTTTAATTTCATTGGAATTGTAAATTAAAAAGCTAGCTGCAAATTAATTTCTGCAGTGTTGAAACAGTTCACTGTTATGATTTCAGCTTTTCTGCTTCATATAACACGCATTCTCAAATGTTTCACTGTGATCAGTTAGTTAACTAAAAATATAGGAATTCCTACAGAGCAGGACTTCCCTTTTCCAGCCTGCTTTAGAGCTGTCCCTAAAATTGTGTAGGATAGAGAGGAAAACTTTGCACAGATCCCTCTCTCCAGAAGGCACCTCTTTGAGGAACCTTGTGTAGATAAATCAAACATCTATCAGGCAGTCAGTCTGAGGACTGAAAACAGAAAAAAAAGACCTGGAAGACAATATCTAATAATGTGGTTTATGTGTTTATGAAATCCTAGTTGCCTTAATTCCACTGACTTTGAATGGAGCAGGTTTAAACTTTATCAGAACGTATGCATCTATACCTCATACCCAGCTTTGGAGAACTAAGCATCCTCCACGAGGTGCTAAGCACTACCCACAGGGATCCTTTTCAAGAGAAGCTGAAGGTATCCTGGAAAAAACATTTGGACCTGTCTGAGAGAGACCTTACCTTTCAAAATGCAGATATTTTTTTGGAAGAATTAAGTAATGTAACAAATCTTTTAAATCTCCATGATTCAGAAGAGGACAAACTCCAGCTCCTGTCTGTGTCTGTGTCTGTGCAGTAGCAATTAGACTGGCTCTTCCATGCCTTGTGAGGGGGTTATTGTGCAATATCACAGTACATTTGCTCCACCCTGCCCTCATGCCTTTGCTAGTGGCACACGGCTGTCTGGTGTCCCACTCTCTCCCCATCCCAGCCCAGCCACCCAGAGATGCTACCAAAGGTGAGAATAAGGCCTGACTAAATGCTTCTGGTCAATACCTGACTCACACAGATGCATCTGGCCCATTTCAGAAGTCACTGGAAATAGGCAATAACCTTCTTAACTGAGGCTGAAGAGAAAAGAAAATCCAGACTTTATTACTAGGAAAGGTTTATATCATGGGGGCTGGGGATGGTGGCTTATAAATGAATGGCTGCTCTCTCAGAAATCATTAAATTCTTGTGGAAAGCTGCTGGCAGCGCTGTGTACTGAGACGGATAAAAATCAGAGTCAGCTGGGATGTGTTATAAAGAATTTAATTACAAAATCTCTATCTGTGTCAGGATTTTGATTGGCTTTTCAATGGAAAAATTAATGTTATTGCTGTAGAATTAATGTTTTAATTAGAAATAATGCTTTAATTAAAAATTATTATAAATTTCTCATTGTAAAGGTGCCATGATTGTTATACTCTGTCAAAATATTTGCTTGAAAGTGAATAATATTATAATAATACTTGGGTTTTACCTTTTATCAGTAGATCTCATTAGTGTGACCCACTGTGAATAGGATGATCTTACAAAAACATCTGAAAGTGTTTATGAAACATTAATGAGTTCTGTCTACAACCCTTGGGGGGGAGAAACGTGCTCTTATAACAATTTAACAGTTGGATAAACTAAGGCAGGTGGTTTATGCAAATTATTACAGGTCAACACAGAAAAATAGCACCTCTTGCATCCCAAATGCTCTTGTCCTCAACGACCAGCTTCCACACTCTTTCTGTGTATGTTTATTTTATTTAATTACAGTTTAAAAGACTCTTCTGAAAGGCTGCTGCCATAGCTGCAGGCAGGGTAGTTTCTTGAAAAATACACAATAATACCCTGATTAAATATGAATACATTCAAACAGGCAAAATATGAGGCAGGCATCATGATTCTGTAAGAAGTACATCTTCAGAGCCACTGGAGGTGGGACATAGGTTTTAAAGCGGAAAGGTGAATTAGCTGGTAATAAAAGAAACTTCAGTTCCACATCCACCTCCTTATTTCATCCCATATTCCTCCTTTTGTTGTTTGTATAAAAAAAAAATCAACATATTAATGGAAAGGAATAGTCTGTCACCTGAGTTTAAATGGGAGTAGGTTAGTGATAATCTCCTGCCCAATCTATTGCATCTGGAATCTGATTATAAATCTGAGCCACAGGCTGTTATCCCATTTTGCTGTTGTACAACAATACAGGTAGAAAGGCTTTTCAGATTATTATTTTTTTAATAAATAGGAAGAGGCAGAGTGCGTGGATGCCTACGTATTTATCCAACTGTAAAAAACCCTCCCCAAGGAGCAGCTCATCAGAGTGCTGTCACTCACGGCAGGGACGTGGAGGGGCTGCAGTGGGGGAGTCGCACAGGGTCCTCTGCTGAGCAGCACTGCTGCTCCTCCTGGTTTTTCTGAGAGCATCCCTGTGCCTGGCAGCTTCTTTAATGGTTTGTAAAACCACCCTGACAGAAATTTAAAGTCTCTTCTGATCTGTAAATGAAGTTGTATCTTCAGAGCCACTATTTAAGCCTAGCTAACAAGCCGTGTTGCTATTGGCCGGTTTGTGAACGTGTTGAAGAACCCTTTGACAGGCAGGGGTGATGACATTTCTGAAAGATTGTCACAACATTAGTTATTTAATACTGTACTGAAGTCAAAGACACTTGCCTGTGCAGGGACACGTTTCTATCACAGATCCAGCATAGTAAATACCAAGTATTGGCTGGATTACTAACAGTTGAAAGTAAGAACTAATTTATGATTTGGGCACTAAAATAGTAGTCTAGAAAGAAAATCTTGCTGATATTTTGATGAACATTAAGTCATAGAAACTAAGCCTAGAATCAGCAAGTGATTAAAAAGATAAATACTGTTCAGTTATAGTCTCAGCTATGTTTTGTGGTTATTTTTAAATCTAACTTAGGAGTAAAGATACATGTTGCGATTTTTAAAACACAGTTCAATTCAACAGAAATTGATTCATTCTAATGTTCAGGAAGCTTTAGGTAATTGTTTGGAAAAGATGAAATAAATATGTAAAATACCTAGAGGTTTGCAATCACTGCAGTCCTCTGGGAAGCAAGAATCAACATTCATATCTATGTTGGACAGAACAGACTAATAAATGAAAACCATCTGAAAGGTTCATTTATTCTCCAAACTGTATCTGCACAGCAACAATGTTTTTTATTCAGAAGGCACTGTGGCCCATTTAATAGATGGATACTTGCTTATTTTCTAATTTCAGTATGCATTGACTACTCTCTATTCCAGGTGGTTTGCAGAACCATTATAGGCACTTACAGGGACACCCAACTGCATTTGCTCCTGGTCATGCAGGAGCTGCAGCACTGTCAGCACTTACATAGACAGAGTCCATACAGCTGACATGAGTCAGGGAGAAGCAAACTTGACTTGCCCATGCAGATGAAACACCTGTAGGTCTTAAAAAAAATGGCATCTTTGAATTTGAGATTTGGTCACGTCCCAAAGAGTTGGCGAACATGAGAGCTAATGCTGCAGTTCGGATGCTCACATTTCAGAGTAGGGCTGCCGGTTTGGTTATCTCCCCTCAGCCAATTTGAGCTCTTTGAGTCAAAGGCAGATCTTACACAATATAATCATGTATAACAAAGGAAGAGAGATTGACTGCGTGATAGGTAAACTAGCAGGTTTACCTCTCAGATTAGCAATCAAAATGAATATTGTAGAAGAGCAGCTTCCAGAAATATCCTGAAGGCATTTTTTTCCTGGGCACAATTTAATTACTTAATACCACTATGAGAAAGACAATTGTTGTATTAAAATTATTGTGGCAGCTGTAGATTTGCTACAGAGGCTTTATTAAGGCAATCAGAAAATAATACACCAAGTAATCTTGAAAGTCCATAGCCTAATTGGCTGTGGCTTTCATCCCATTGACATCAAAGGAGTCAGCGAACTGTGTCTGCTCCATCAGTCTCACAGGAGCAGGAGAAGGAAGAGACAAAAGACATAAGATATCTTGGAAGACACAACAGTTTGTTTTCAGGATAAAATCAACTAACATGCCTAAATCCCATCAATTTTCTGTAAATTCAATGTTCCTCAGTGCTTGTTACTTTTGAAGTAGTACAAAATCCTTAATTGGCCTGAAACACTGAAAATGTTATGCCTGACTTCCACTACCAAAGAATGCCTTTTTTGCTGCTGTGTGGTTACAAGGTGTGTGGGGAATGGGCATAGAAAGAAATGAACACAGGGAAGCTAGGAGATGAAAATATCTCACGAAGAAGTTCAGTTGAGATGAAAACCACAAGTTTAACAGAGATCGTAAATCACAGAATCACAGAATCACAGAATCATTCAGGTTGGAAAAGACCCTTGGGATCATCAAGTCCAACCATCAGCCCTACTCTACAAAGTTCTCCCCTACACCATATCCCCCAACAACACATCCAAACAATCCTTAAACACATCCAAGGATGGTGACTCCACCACCTCCCTGGGCAGCCTATTCCACTGTCTGACCACTCTTTCTGTGAAAAATATTTTCCTAATGTCCAGTCTAAACCTCCCCTGTTGCAGTTTAAAGCCATTCCCCCTTTTTCTGTCACTAATCACCTGTGAGAAGAGACCAGCACCAACCTCTCTACAATGTCCTTTCAGGTAGTTGTAGAGAGTGATGAGGTCTCCCCTCAGCCTTCTCCTCCTCAAACTAAACAGTGCCAGCTCCTTCAATCGCTCCTCACAGGATTTGTTCTCCAGGCCCTTCACCAGCTTCGCTGCCCTCCTCTGCACTCGCTCCAGCACCTCGATATCTCTCTCGTATTGAGGTGCCCAAAACTGGACACAATACTCAAGGTGTGGCCTCACCAGTGCAGAGTACAGGGGGACTATCACCTCCCTACTTCTGCTGGTCACACTATTTCTAATACAAGCCAGGATGCTGTTGGCTTTCTTGGCCACCTGGGCACACTGCCGGCTCACGTTCAGCTGCTTGTCAGTTAGAACCCCCAGATCCTTTTCTTCCAGACAGCTCTCCAGCCACACCTCCCCAAGCCTGTAGCGATGCATGGGGTTGTTGTGGCCCAAGTGCAGGACCTGTCACTTGGCCTTGTTGAAGCTCATCCCGTTAACATTGTCCCACCAGTCCAATCTATCCAAGTCTCTCTGTAGAGCCTCCCTATCTTCATGCAGATCGACACTCCCGCTTAACTTGGTGTCATCTACGAACTTACTGATGATACACTCTATGTCCTTATCAAGATCATCAATAAAGTTGTTAAACAGAAATGGTCCCAACACCGAGCCCTGAGGAACGCCACTTGTGACTGGCCGCCAGCTGGTTTTAGCTCCATTGACCACCACTCTCTGGGACCGTCCATCCAGCCAGTGCTTGATCCAGCAGACCGTTCACTCATCCAGGCCATGGGCAGCCAGTTTTTCTATAAGAATTCTATGGGTAACTGTGTCAAATGCTTTTCAAAATCCAGGTAGACAATATCCACAGCCTTTCCCTCATCCAATAGTCGGGTCATCCTGTCATAGAAGGAGATGAGGTTTGTCAGGCAGGACCTGCCTTTCATAAACCCATGCTGACTAGACCTGATCCCCTGGTTGTCCATTATATGACTTTTAATGACACCCAAGATGACCTGCTCCATGACCTTCCCTGATACTGAGGTCAGACTGGCAGGTCTATAGTTTCCTGGATCCTCCCTTCTGCCTTTCTTGTAGATGGGTGTCACATTTGCCACCCTCCAGTCCAATGGGACCTCCCCAGTTAGCCATGACTTCAGGTAAATCATGGAAAGCGGCTTGGCGAGCACATCTGCCAACTCTTTCAGCACCCTTAGGTGTAACCCATCCGGTCCCACAGACTTGTGTGCATCCAAGTGGTGTAGCAGGTCTCTAACCACTTCCTCTTTAATTGTGATGACCTCATTCTGCTTCCCCTCCCCACCTCCCAGCTCATGAGGCTGGGTGTCCAGGGAACAGCCAGTTCTACTGCTAAAGACTGAGGCAAAGCAGGCATTGAGCACCTCAGCCTTTTCCTCATCCTTTGTTACCATGTTTCCCTCTGCATCCAATAAAGGAGGGAGGTTTTCCCTAATCCTCCTTTTGTTGTTAATGAATTTATAGAAGCATTTTTTTATTATCTTTGACAGCTGTAGCCAGGTTGAGCTCTAGCTGTGCTTTGGCTCTCCTAATGTTCTCCCTGCATAACTTCACTACATCTTTATAGTCTTCATGAAAGACCTGCCCCCTCTTCCGAAGGTCATAGATTCTCCTTTTGTTCTTGAGATCCAGCCAAAGGTCCCTGTTTAGCCAGGCCGGTCTCCTTCCCCGCCTGCTTGTTTTTCAGCACGCGGGAACAGCCTGCTCCTGTGCCTTTAAGACTTCGCTCTTGAAGTATGTCCAGCCTTCCTGGACTCCCATATCCCTCAAGGCAGCCTCCCAAGGGATTTTTCATTAACATTTTAAATAAAGACATAAGGCTGAGCAAATCATTTTATTATAGGTGGAAAATCTTTGATTCTCACAAAGAAAGCAAAGTTGGCACTGAGCATGCCATAAACCAATGGATTTTAAATACACAGTTTGGACAGAAGGAAACTACTCCCCAATTTGTTCTTTTTAGCATTGTAAAACCTGTCTGAGGTAGCCCATTGCAATAAAAATAGGAGAAAAATCCTCAGAGATTAACTCAAGCAATTCACAAACCTGTGGCAAAGTGCACAAAAGCATGAGAAAGCCCCACTTGTGCAAACATGAGGGACCTGAAGAGCCAGCTGAAATGGGGAGAGGAAGGTGTCTGAGAACATTATGTCAGGACCTGCTGCTGCTGCCATAGGGCAGCCAAAACAACATGCTAGGTTCTGATTTAAAGAGACAATCTACTTATTTTAGAAAAAATCTAAGACCATATAGTAAGAATGAGAACAGAGACAGGAAAACAGATGACATTCAAGAGGCAGTCATGCCAAGCATTAACATACTAGTACCCAAGCAAGTTAAAAAACCTTCCATATGAGACCTTCTGATCCAAATACTTTGAAAATCAGCCTGAAATTGTTTGAAAGCAGTTGTGGCTAATGTAAAATGCTCAGTATTTTCAGGTGGTAAAGTGCTTATGCTACAGATTCTTTATGCAGCAGTTTGATTACCCAGTTGCATCTGGTCAGGTCACATTTCCCAGTTTCCATTGTGTTCAGTGCTTTGTGTAAGTATATCTCAAGTGCAGCCATCTATAATTTCATCAAGTATACATCCTATAAACCTTCCTCTGGTGTGGCACAGATCAGCTGTCTGACAGAATTAGCATTATTCCTTAAAAAAGGTAACCAGTTAATGATATGCAAACTCTTTTTATCATACTGTTTTCTGACAAGTTTCTAACTAAATTAACTTCTTGGTGAGAACTAGACATTTACTGGACAAAATTTCATGTTTTGCAAAAAGCAGATGTATTAGGTTTGTGTGGCAAGGTTTTGGTAGTGGGGGGGCTACAGAGGTGGCTTCTGTGAGAAGCTGCTAGAAGCTTCCCCTATGTCCGATGGAGCCAATGCCAGCCAGCCCCAAGATGGACCCACCTCTGACCAAGACCAAGACCATCAGCGATGGTGGTAGTGTTTCTGAGATAACATATTTAAGAAGGAAAAAAAAAACCTGCTACACTACAACAGCCAGGAGTGAGAAGTGAGACTATGTGAAAGAAACAACTGCAGACACCAAGGTCAGTGAAGAAGGAGGAGAAGGTGCAGAGATTCCCCTGCAGCCCATGGTGCAGCCCATGGTGAGGCAGCTGTGCCCTGCAGCCCATGGAGGCCCATGGTGGAGCAGATCTCCACCTGCAGCCCATGGAGGACCCCACGCCAGAGCAGGGGGATGCCTGAAGGAGGCTGTGACCCCGTGGGAAGCCCGTGCTGGAGCAGGCTCCTGGCAGGACCTGTGGCCCCATGGAAAGAGGAGCCCACGCTGGAGCAGGTTTGCTGACAGGACTTGTGACCCCATGGGGGACCCACGCTGGGGCAGTCTGTGCCTGAAGGACTGCACCCCGTGGGAGGGACCCACACTGGAGCAGTTCGTGAAGAACTGCAGCCTGTGGGAAGGACTCATGCTGGAGGAAGTTTGTGGAGGACTGTCCCCTGTGGGAGGGACCCCACACTGGAGCAGGGAAAGAAGAGGAAGGAGAGGCAGAGACAACGTGTGATGAATTGACCACAACCCCCATTCCCCAACCACTCTGCACTGCGTGGGGGGGAGGAGGTAGAGAAATCAGGAGTGAAGTTCAGCCTGAGAAGGGAGGGGTGGGGAGTAAGGTGTTTTTTAAGATTTGGTTTATTTTCTCATTATCCTATTCTGATTTTATTGGTGATAAATTAAATTAATTTTTCCCCAAGTCGAGTCTGTTTTGCCTCTGACGGTAATTGGTGAGTGATCTCTCCCTGTCCTTATCTTGACCCATAAGCTTTTTGTTATATTTTCTCTCCCCTGTCCAGCTAGGGAGGGGGAGTAACAGAGCAGCTTGGTGGGCACGTGGCATCTAGCCAGGGTCAACCCACCACAGCAGATTACCAGAAGTCTACATTAGTTTGGGTTTTTTTTTCCTTAAAGCAGATTACCAGAAATCTAAATCATCTTTTTTTTCTCTTAAAAACCCAGAACATTTCAGGATTGTCCCTGTGGTGGTTCATGAAAGCTGTAGCTGTCTCCAGTCCCCTCTGTTGCCCAGGTTTTCTAGCTGGACTAGATATCATATAACGAGTCCTACAGCCAGGAACTCATACAGCAGGTCAAGGGAGGAGCAGTTTGTTTAAGAAGCCCACACAGCTGAAGGCTTTGGAGTATGAAGCATGCAGACTACTGCTCCCATGAGATGCTTGAGGTATCAAAACAAAACCATTTTCAATTGAAAACATGAGCTTCATTTTTCATCATAAAGCATAATTTTCATTAAGAAAAATAATTTCTGAGCAGCTCCAAAAACAACAGTCCAGTGGCATACACAGTTCAATGGCTTATTAAAACCGAAGTGGGGAATTTGCATGTTATTGAAATTGGGGCATGGCCAGGATATTCTCGGAAAAAAAGAACCAGGGGGCCTTTGCTAATCATTAAGTCACGGATGTCAATGATAACACCTCGTCCAAAACCTGTTACCTCCAAAATGCTTACCTCCCTAGGACCCTGTGAAGGAGCTAATCAGGAAAGATTCAGAGGAAACTTAGCAACTAATAAATGCCTATTTTTGCCAAAGCTAAGTAAAACTCCTTTCTTTTGCCAACAAGTGAATGATTCAACATGTGTACCTCTTTCTCCATCTGTATTAAGATGGAACAGTCTTTCTTACATTTGATTGCTGGTATTATTAGAAATACTGAACTAATAGACAAGATGCATATTAGCAAGAAAAACATCCAACATTCTCAGCACAAACTGAAGCAACTTCCCCAAGTGCATGTTTGAAAACCCAACTGAGTGCGGCACAGCAAGTCGAAGTACTTTAAGATTACTAAAAAGGTCTTGTTCCCTCAACATCAGGCAGCTCAGGTTGTTTACCACTGTGGGATATATTGGGAGCTGTGAACTTGTAAAGGCTCTTGGAAAGTGGGCACTACCTTAGGGTCATATTGTAGAATCTTAATGAAGTTTTTCCAGCAAAATATTTGCTGCCCAATAGCTCTAACAGTCAGGACCTTTCTTTTCTCTTAATGATTTTTCAGCACTCTCAGAGACTACGTGAGAGGCAGGATAAAAGGAAACAGCACAGCCCTGAAGCACATCACCCGAAGGCAGGTGACTGTCTCAACAGCAAGCTCCAGTCCCAGAGTCTGGCACCCTGCCCAACCGCTGCCTTCAGCAGAGGGGTGCAAAGGACAGGCAACCGGGATGGACAGGCAGCCACGAAGCAGCCACGAAGTCTGTCTGTAATTGCTACAACAGTCCTAATGTTTCAGCAGCCCTGGGGTGGAGAAAGACTGGCTGAGGTACATTAAGGAAGGGTTAGATAACAAAGATGGTGGCCTGCCAAGTGTAGAAGGCCAATCCAAAGAGGAAAGCCTATAATAGCTGGTCAAATCTATATAATAGGTCAAAAATCTGCAGGGAAAATCCCCCATTAAAGGATTATAGTTGCAGAGCTGTCTAAAAGAGGGGAATATTTGTGCTTTCCTACACAGCCATTCACTACAAACTTCCTATTACTTTTTCTAGGCCCATTCAAACTTTCAAGCCAGATTTTTTACAGAAGTTCTGTACTTACAAAAAACAAAAAACCAAAAATCAAATTAGAAGACGTGCAAAAAAAAAAGATTAGCATGATCAGTGGTTCATTTCCAAACTGTCTAGGTTTGCTGCCTAGCATTTTTCAAGCAGAATTTATAAAGATATTAATATATTTATAGTATATAGTGCTTAGCTCTCTTTCTATATTCATTCTGCCTTGGACATTAAAAGATCTGTTGGAGTCAGGCTCCTTTCCTAAAAACTTTATATCTTCACTGATTTACATTTCCAGTGTTCCTTCAGGTAAGAGAAAGTCCTAAAATACAACCCTCTCTTACAAAAAAGCTACATTTGAAAGTATATCTGCACACTATTCCCTAAATCCCACTTGTAAATGTTCAGTCCTTTAATCTAATTATTTGCTGATAGATGAGAAAAACATCAAACTGCACACTGTTTTTGAATTCATAAACTAGTGTTTGGTCTCTGCTTAAGCTGTGAGACTAAGACAGGCTTGCAGACAAGGATGAGCACATTGAGCCTCATGTCATGCTCTCCACCCATGGATGGATGCTTTCCATACATATCCCTGCCTATTAGTTTCACTCAAAGCACCCCTGCTTAGGGCAACCCATGAATAAGCTCTGGCTGTAGATTGCTCCAGGGAGCCCGACCACCCTCATGCTCATCTCTTCAAGTCACCCAAGAGGGTGCAGGTACCAAGGCAGCGACCAGACCCAAGCTTTCCTCCCCAAGTGTATGTTGAATATCCATCTGAACCCACAGCAAAGCACATACCTGCTCGTAAATAATGTGGAGGTTGGGTTTGAGCAAGGGCTTGAAACTAAAATAGCGGGTTAGACACATCGGCGGTGCTTCCTCTACACACGGCTGCAGCAGTGTATTGCATGTTACTCATCCATGTCCACAGTTTTTTCCTCAGGAAAGAGCAGGAGTCTGTAAAATTCACTTTATTTGCAAATGTATATGAAGATCAGTCAGGCACAGTAGAGAAAAGTATTACCTTGGATGCAAACTGTGCTGCTTGTATCTGCCTGTGACAACAATAAAAAATACAACACTTAAGTGAAATTGCTGACTCTCTACTCTTTCGGTTTTAAAATATAATATTGATATTGACTTTAGATCTTGCTTGATTTACTTTCATTTGAGCCAGGCCTCTACAGAAACCTGTTGCCTAGGCAACAAATGCTGTGCACCATAATAAGGCAAATTGCTGTTGAAATAAATAGTAATTATGGCCCTGGTTTCAAAAGTATTATCTTTCTCTTTATTTTAAACTATCCTTGGGTAAGCCTGTAAGCACCAGCTTTGTTCGCTCACATCACCTCATTGCACAGCGTCTGGGGGAAGGGAGAGCGCCCACTGGCTTCCACGTCCTCCCTCTGCTCCCCTAACAGTGCTAAGCATGTATGTATAGATATTTTCAAATGGTATTTAATTCCTCAAGGGTGCATCAATACAAAGTGTAAAATTCCCGTCAGGTAAGAGCAGGGGTTGACATTATTCCTGTTCAGCATCTCTTACAAGAATTGCTTACAGAGGAGAGCTGTAAGTGATCCTTGGCTTACTGAAGATCTCATACTCTTTTCCATGCACACTGCAGAGTTCTGCCCTGACCTGGGGCCTTGCATACCCATTCACATCCATTGGGCACAGGATTTGTTCAGCAAATATGGCTCTCCATCTCATAGTTTGGTGATTCACAGACAAGTATGAGCTTGAAGGAATGAATAACAATGTCATGCCTAACAGTCATCATAAAGTATTTGCACTGGAAAAACAAATGTGGAAGGGCATTTTCATGCATGTTTTCCCCTCTTCGTCAGTTTTTGGTAGAGTATGGTGGTCTCAGCTCTCGTAATGTACCACAACCAACCATAGTCCATCTGGCTGCCCCATGGGTGCCCCAGGTTGGTCACAAGGGACCACCAACCATGGGGAGCACTCGTTCACCCAGCGCCTGGGGCTCCTGCCACAGCCCCACCACAGCACACAACCGAGCCAAAGTCCCACATCCCACCTTCCTCCATAGTAATCAGGCCCCAGAGCAAGGAAAAGTACAGCCAAGAAGATACGTGAGGAGTAAACTGCAGTAAGACCACACAAGAGACTCTGTAACCCCATCACATGTAGGTAGCATCAGCCAATGTATCCGTGGGAAAGGGGTATACAGCATCCCTGCTTGGACCTATTGCCCATACCATGGAAGAAAGGTGCTCAGGTTACCATTCCACATGACAGTTCCTCCTCAATCCACAGATGGGGACTGATGTTTCCCCTGTTTCCCTCTGCAGGGACTGGGCTGCAGAAACCAAACTTGTTGTAGTTTGTAGAAGGTATCTGTCTGGAAAGAGTGACAGCAAGTCTTAACCCTAGATACACTTGCTAGCTTCTACTGACATCAGATCTACTGGGTTGTAATGAACCAAAAAATCTAACCTGTGGTCATCCCAGGATGGTAGACCTCTGGAGTGGTGGCACTGTCTTTAAAATATTATCTTACTGATTTTCTTGTGATTTCCCTGGTGTTTCTACTTCTATCATATGTTTACTTCCCAGAGCTTTCAGGCATTCTGCCTGATAAACTACCATAGATCCCAATTTAATAATACTGATGTGACAGCAGCCAGGGATGTGAGAGGATAATATGAATAAAAGAAATGTTCAAAATGCCACTTTGCTCAGAAAGATATCATCTGTCCTTTAGGACAGAGCTAAGTCCTGGGGTGAAGGTGGACTTGGCTTGAAGCAGAAGGGGTAAGATCAGTCCTCCTCTTGGCTTCTCCAGTCTTGGAAGAAGCTGTAGCCCATGGGGACACCCAAACATAATCACATCCTTGCATCAGGTTTTTCCAACATGGCTCAGATCTGGTCAAGGCTCCATTCAGATGGGGCCAGGAGTACATTGTGGGTATCCTTACATGCTCGTTCCTGGTAAGCTTCGCACACCTCTTTGGAAATTCAATAGGAGTTTTGAAAGTAAACTGAGCTGAAGTGGCAGTCTTTGTGGAGTAAGCTCTGGGACGCTACCCAGGCAATGGGTGCTTAGTCATGCTTTAAAAGCTCCATGCTGAGAATAAAAGGATCAGCCATGGAAAGTGAATTTTCACCTACTTTGGCTACTTTTTGAGACTTCCAAAAATGTGCAGAGCATGGATTCATTGCCCCCTTGGGAAAGAATCTCATTTTCTAGAGCTATCAGCTCAGCTTATTTAACGAGCCCTGAAACCACTTTAAAAGTGTGTATGTATGCGTGCATGCATGTATGTACTGGAGGGCAGGGAGGCAGAGGGAATCAGAGACACTTTATCGGAAAACATGATCTGTTCTTTACAGAGTTTGACACACACAATCTTATCTAATTATTCAGAACATTTAACATCACCTAACTTCAGATAAAAATCTCTTTCCTCCTCCCCTGCCCCCTCTTTGCTGAAACCTAATACACAGAGACTAATACGGCACAAAACCGTCTCATTGAGCTTTAAGATGTAAGACGACAACTCATGACCTTTGCCATTGATTGCCAGCCAAGTTACATACATCTCAGAGTCTCAGCGGGCCACCATTTGTCACCGTGCTGACAGTGAAATACGGCTCAGCCTATTGTTCTGCAGAACTAACCTCAGACCGGGCCAGTGGAGATGAGGGCAGTTTGCAGGATGTTGTGCTGTGTTCCCCGGGAGACCTTGTTGTGCTGTGTACCCTGGATAATCCGTGGAGTTTGGGATAGGCCACAGCCATTGGGGCAATGAGAGAGTAGTTCCCTGGAACAGCTTTGGAAACCAGGAATGCCAGCACTGCCAGCCCGGAAAGGGTGAACAAACATCATGCTTTGGGAAAGATCATTATATCTTGGATGAAAAAAGAAAAAAAAAAAAAAAAGCCTTCCTCACCAGCACAGTGTATTTCTGCAGTAAGCTGCTGTTTGTGAATCCTGTGCTCTCCAAAGTGGGGGTTGCTGAGTCCCTCCTGTGCACATTTCATTTAGGCAAAGGAAAGAAGCTCTGAATCAGACTGTTTACTTGGGTGTAGCTGCTCTCCCACTGTGCTGGCCAAGTATGCTTTGTAGGCTTAGAAGAATAGCTAAAGGCCAAGTAGGCTGTCAGATATCTATTCTTTATCATTTCGTGCCCACAACTGAATGGGTACAACTGTGAGGAGATTTTGCATTATGTGAAACAGGCATGCACACTGGCCAAGCAACTGGGCGCTCAATGTGATTTGTGCTGTGTGGGAAAGCTCTTTGTCTCCGATTAGTATCTTCTCAGCAGGAACTGTTTCCTGACTCATGAAGCAAGGTCCAAATGAACATCCTTCAAACGTCCATTTAACATGAGAGATACACACAAAAAAACCTCCTGCCATTCTACATTTCTGCAGCCACCTACATTTTGGCGACACTGAACTGTTTGAGCACACATCTTTCACTTAAATCCTAGTAGCACTGTTCCATACCTAGCACCACAATATTGTGGTCTTTGCCCATCCTTTGAGAACTGACTTGATACCTAGGAATACATTTAATCCCATAGAAACCACACTGTGATGAAGATGCTGGTATCCTAACTGATGTTCTGATTAAGTACCTATTTGCACCTATTTGGAATGGCAGAGGTACTTTCCTGTCAACAGAAGTAAAACTGTAAGAAAGCCATATGCAGCCAGATCTAGTATTCTCCCCAGCAGTGGCAGCCTCTATCAACTGGACTGCTGGGTCATCTAAATAAAGGTGCTCTCAGTTCTTCCCATCTGAGGATGCTTCTGATCACATGCATAAAATATTCAGAGGAGGCAGAGACTGCCTCTCCTACAGCCCATGTGAAATCTCTAATTGCTGCTCTTACGGTACTAAATACTTATGTAGTGCCAAACAGAAGCAAAAGCAAAAGAGAGACAACGGCCCAAAACACCTTGGAAATGGGAGATCTGGAATCCCATCCCACCAGGCAGTGTAAGGATTTGAGTGCTGATCCCCCTCCCCTCAGGTGAGATCCCAGACTGCCAAGCTACCAAACAAAAAGAGAAGGAAAGTTCTCCAGATTGGTTATGAGAAACGAGATGGGGGGATCCCAACTCCTAACTTAGCCAAGGTTTCCAGGCTTCCAGCCCACAGGGTAGTACCCTGGACATGGTACCTTCTTATCTTTTAGCATCCTAGGGTGTCAGGTTTATCTCACATGTGATTCTATATTAAAAAACATACAAGCGCATACACTTTTGTAAAAGAATAAAAACCTTAATTCTAAGTGCAAATATTTGTACCTCTGCTTCTAAGCAACATGGTACTTGACACTGCTCAAATTAAAGCCCCAAATGTTAATCCGAGGCTCTAGTAGCAGCAGCATGAATATAAGCTTTCTTCTTTGTTTTCTCAGTGACCTTAACCATTCTCTCTAGAAACAAAAATTCTTCCCTAGAATGCCTCTGTGATTTCTGGCTCGTCAAAGGAGTATTGCTGTGATAAATCCAGTAGGAACTTTCTTGTCACATGTAAAAAGACTGACCATTTCTCTTTCTTGTGTTTAGCCATATATCATTGCAGAGTAAGCAGGAAGGGAATTTGGTGGGTTTTTTTCTATTTTGGTCACTGGTCTTTTACTAGTGAAAAAAACCATAATTATTAATTATGCTGGGTTTTGTTATTCATGTTAGTATTTTCAACCTCTAAAAAGCAACTTAATTAGTATCCCTAAGAGAGGATCCAAATAATTTGACAGTAGAGTGGCAATCAGAAGAATATAATAACGGCTGTACTGTGTCAGACAGATAGGTCGACCCAGCCCAGTACTCTGTCTGACCACAAGGTAACCTCAGAGGCCTACAGAAGGGTGTTGAAAGAGGGTCAGCACCCAGTAATACCCCCGCAGCCTCCAACAATTTGCAGATGCTGAGCTTCAGTTTGCATATAATAAACCTTGGTGGGTTTTTCTTCCTTGTTTTTTTCAGGAGAGAAAAGTCATGCACAAGACTGGAAAATACACCAAGGAAATGAGATAAATATCAGAATTCTTCTAAAGTCAATAGATTTATATTTGAATAAAGCTGGTAGTTCAGTAAAAATAAAGGTACGTTTAAAAATAGACTATGGATAGGTAGAAGAAATTGTATTGACTGGAATCAACAGGAATATGTCATGGTATTGTTTTATCCACCTTCAAGCCAACTCTCAGCTTCCGAAGTAAACTCCAAGTACTCTATAGTTTTCCTACATACTGCACATCTTCCACTGAACATCTGCACTCTTCCACTTGATTTCATTTCAGCAATTTGGGGTGTTTTTATCACATAAACAGTAAGATCTTATAGCAGTACAATTTGCATTTTAATTTCTGTTTGAAATCAAGCTAATACCTCTTGGACATAATGCATATTCTAACAAAAAAAGAAATTAAAAAAAATACTGCCATTCATGTACATTGTAGGTAGAAGTTATAGCAGAGAAGTCAAACCATCTCAAAGAAGGTAGTCAACTCACTTCTGCCTCCCCTACACATGGAGATGCACCAGTGGTGTGCAACACCCCTAAACAGGTGTGCTGGCCACTTCTGAAGAGTGGGTGCAATGGCCCCACCATCTCCACCCTTCATTCCCTACTCACAGAAAGTAGGGAAGTAGTGCATGTATGTGGCTTGTAACTCAGCCTTGGGTGTATTGCAGAAGTTCAAAGGAGCAGGCAAGAAACCTGGCAGCCAGGGATGGGACAATCTGGAAAGTGGTCGTACGGTGCTGGCTAGATCTCTGCCAGTTCCTGCACCAGGAGTTTCTGGAGGATTATCTACAGTCTGTCTCCTTCTGATGATACAATAGATTATTGTTTTACCCTTTCTCTTGACAATTATCCAAAGCAGAGCTATACCAGCAAGAACAGAGGATCATGTTATGATGGATATGACACAGGAATTATATTTTTACTGTCACAGTACAAAACCAAACTGTGCTGTCTTCCTAAAAATCCTTGAATATGCATATGAGCAAGCTTAAAAAACAGCCTGAGAAAGGAGAAGATTTGAATTCTGAATGTCACAGGGATGCTGTAATCACAGGATAAATCTCCACTATTGCTCACTATGTTTCCAGTCCTGAGAGATCTTTCCAAGCTCGTTTTACCTTAGTTACACTGAGTACTGACAACAACAGAGCTAAGGAGGCATGGACTGTAACAGGTCAAAATACTTACGGATCCTGGCAATTTTACAGTTCATATTAAAGCTCATTACCAGAAGGGCAGTTCCTTATTGCCAAGAACACTGATCATTTTGTTGTGTAAAACGTGAAGAAGACGTTCAGTCCTGGGTATAAACATCCATCAACTTCTGTCCTCTGAAACCTTTTCAAGAGTCTTAGCCCAGTTTCAAGTGAACATGTTCAGACCACAGAAACACTGTCACACCTTGTACCTTCTCACATCTCCCTTGAGCAGTTCCAGAGGGGCCATCTTTTTGCTCTGAGAAATAGCTCCTCTGTCAGAGCACCACAGTTCATTGGTGCAACAGTGTTAGGGAGAATGTAATTATGTTCTTCAGAAAGAAAGAAAAATTCAGACTTGCAGTGACATTGCTTCAGGGAGTAAAATTTTAAACAACCGCTCCCTGTTTCAAGACTATAAATAACTCAAATCTCTAAACTTCTTACGCTATGACTGCCTGAAATAATATGTGTTCATCTCCCATATTTCTCAAAGTAACAAGAGCAATGCTTCTGTGAAAAGCAAGACAGGATAGCTAGCAGCAAAGTCTTATCCATGAACTTAATTGCATCCTTACAAGTGAAACATAATCAGAACTTTAGCTACACAGAAATCCAACAAATAATAATGTCAGGGTCAGATTATGTACCTATGTAAGATAAGAGGTTCTCTAGTCTTTACATTCAAACAAAGACAGATTACTTAAGCAGCCATCTACAGAATACCATTCCCTTCATCAGGAAAAAAAGAGGTGTATAAATATATACATGTTTATATGTTTATACTAAGCATAAAGGTAATTTCAAATAAAGAGACCCTGGCACGTAAACGTGCTGATGACAATCCCTCTAGTCCCGAGCTGTGTCTTACAACACCCTCTATGAACCTATTTATGGACTACCTGTGTACAGGTCTCTTCATGCTGTTTCAGAGGAACTCAGACAAAAAGAGGTTCTTTTTAAACTGGGATGTCTTTCCTGTGATACAGAAAAGATTGGATTCAGTGGTGAGTATAATGGTGGCCCTTCATGCAGGTGCCTTGAAGAAGAAGACCTGCAGGTCATTCTGTCCCTTGGCATTGCAGATTACAGACCAGTTACAACTCATACTGCATAATTTTATTCTGCATGTGTTTTCCTGTGTTTTCTGGAGCACAAGTTAGAATGTATCATGGAAGGTGTCAGTTATAAATACATAATTATTACCTGAAACTTCTTTCTAAAACAGAACATCAAAATGGCAAGATCAGACTCGAGATGACAGTAATCACTCCTGTTCTTAAACTGTGTTTATTTCAAGTATTAAAAAATCAACTAATATTGAAGCTAATTAAAAAATGAGCAGCGATAAGCTCAAGGTTTCCATCATTACAATATTTGCATCATCCTTCCAGAAAACAATACTCTTTTTAGGAAATCAGGGAAGTTTACTTGGGAGACAGTATATTTTCCTCCAGAAAACAATTATTTCTATATGAAAAGGTAAGTCACAAAAAATTGCTAAATCGTTCTTCAAAATTCACTTTTAAAAAAGATTTTGTTAACTCAAATTTACAAACTTTCCCTTCTAAAATGAAATATTGCAACATATAGCAAAAACCATGAAGCTGACATCCATGAAGCAAGATGATGAAGTCTAACACCCTTCCAAAATGATTTGCAGCTCCCAGATTTCTCCAGAATACTGTTTAAAGCCCAGTTCTCTATCAGGAAAAATTTGTTACCAAACTCTGCAACAAACTAGTTTTATGGTTGTCGAATCACATAAAGCCTCACTGATTTTACAAAAAACATTGTGCCCCTTCAAATAGTTAATTACAGTTGTAAGATTCAAAATATTCTTGTGGTTTATTACAGTTTGGTTTGGCTTTCACTTTTGCCTGCAGTGTTTTATTTCTTTTCTTAGTTTCTTTCTTTATTTTTGCCCTGTAAGGTTCTTCCTGGAATTTATGGTGTCGTCTCGCCTCCAAACAGAATTTTATAGTATCATTCCACTCCCTGAAGTATTATGGTAGCTTCTTCAGTTTATGTGAAGCGTTTCATTAACCAGTGCTTTTCTAATTTGCAGTGCTGGGAGTCAGCCTTGAGACCAGAGCTACTGCCCTAAGAAGAAGTTAGCCCCACATGGACAATTTCCTTTATCGTGAAGCCTCACCTGGTAGCACAGCCGTGCAGCCTCAAAGTGCCCTGGACCAAACCTGCTCCTTGACAGGTAAGCCATGCCCCTGGGGAAGGTGATAAAGACAAAGAGTTGGAGCCTTCTGAGGATGCTGTTAGTGGCACCTCACTTCAACCTGCCTCTGAACTCAGCTACGCCAGAGCACACATCCACACCTCCAGCCACAGAGCTGCCGCGAAGTAAATACGTACCAGTTCTGCAAAATGCCAAGGGAAAGCTGAAGTTTCAAGACAGTAGAGCTATGTACAATGTTTGATATCTGCTCTCTGAGAATCATTGCTGACTTACCTTTTAAATTTACATCTTTCTGGGTTGTACCTTTTTTAATACTTTGAGTAATGACCATCCTTCCACTCCTAGACCTTGCACTTCGAGTGAGGAGTGCAGTTACGAGCTGACTCCAGCTGCCTTGAGGAGAATAATGAAACCAGCTAGGTTATGTGTCAGGTTTCCCCTTAGGCTTCTCATTTGCTGGAGTAGGTTTGTTCCCTTTACAAGTAAAGGTGTTTTCCATTTGGATATCAGTCCATGGTGGCTCTCAGGAAGGGATTCATCTAGCACCAGTGTAAACTTTCTGAGAAGTCAGCTCTACAGTTATGTCTGGGCTGCTGAGGGTATGCTAGAAGTGAAGTCTGAAGTAGGCAGAATGCTTGCTCTCCAGATGGATCCATATCTCTTCATTGACTACAGATAGGATTTGGCTAGTTTACATTACATACCAGTCTTTCGCACTCTCAAAATTAGGTGAGGTAAATCTCATTTTCAGCAATTACAGGAGCTTGAGGTTTATGTTTTGAATTCTGAGGTGACGAGCCCTGTGAAAAGCAGCTCATCAACAAAATCCAGAGGCCTATGTCAGCTTAACAGCTCTGGTGGGTATCAACAGGAGGCAGATCCAAGCATTTGGGTTCTTCCGAGCCCCCTGCTCTGTTCAGAGGTGTTGACCACCACCTTTTGCCTTTACTCCAGGTTTTACCCAAGTGTGCACTGGGCAATCTTCTCACTAGAACTATTTCAACACATACCAAGCACAGGAAGGGTCATAATAGCAGCATTTTCATAAGGTTAGTAAAAATCTTCACCGGAACAGCCTGTGGAGACAGCAGTATAAACCAAAGCTCTTATTCAAATTTTAACTCCAAAGTCCACCTACACACACAAACAAAAAGTCTTACCTTCCTTTGCAAGTACCTTGAGACCAAGCAAATTATCCCACTGCAGACTACAGTTAGACCCATATTTTTTCAACCTGGTATTTTGCAGCAAGGATGCTGACTAACTCAGTCGAAAGCTGATAGTCTGCTAGTACTTTCCCATAATTTCCCTTGAGGGATAAACAGACTCCCCAAATTGACTGAGAAAGCATGAGGGCTAGGAATTACACAGCCAGATACATGAAATAAATTGTAAAAATAATGAAGAAACAATTGTGTACATGTGGGTGTGCAGTTCACACACAGCTTGTATTAATTTGGCTTCTGAGACCTGAGTGATGAACTCTTGGGCCAACTTGAATGAAAACATACTCCAAAAGAAACCTGTATATTCTCAAAATCTGAAATGTTATATTATCATTAAGGAAAGTTTATTGGTTTGGGAAAGATTTGTTTTCATGGGCTTCTGGGACTGACATTAAAACATAGTGGAACTAAAAAAGGTTTTGAATACAATGACAAGGATGATGTTCAAAAAAGAGGCTAAATTGATAAGGATTTTCCATCTTGGAAAAATGACAATGAGGGGAAAATGTAAGAGGTGCAAAGAAATGAAAGTATTACAGAGAAAAAAAAATGTAAGAAAAATATATTCAGTATTTCTAAATGTAAGAAAAATATATTCAGTATTTCTAAAAATACAGGAGAAGAGATCGAAGTGACAAGGCAGAGGGGTTAAAACAGGAAGAAGTGTAGGATGCTTTTTTTCCACACAGATCCTAGTTAAATGGTGAAACTCACTGGCAGAGGACACTGAATGCCAGAAGTATATACAAGTACAAAACATGATAGGAAAAAGATGGAAGAAATGTCCATCACGAGCAATGAAACAAAAGCCTAAGGAATCAGCAGCTGGCTCAGGAAGTCCTCCAGTCACAGACTGTTGGAAACTGGGCAGGAAAACTGGAGAAAACATCCCTGTATGTTTGCCTTGTTCTTGTGCTTCTTTCCCAAACATATGCTGTGGGTGACTGTCAGAAGTTGGATGGGGTTTTTGACTTTTGTCCTGATCCAGTCTAGCAATTTTTATATACTTATGTAGTCAGTGTTTCTCCCTGGATCTCTCCTTCATTGCTATGACTACAAATACTTTCTGAAGTTTCTCAGTATAACCATACCTTGAAAGTGTATTTTGTCAAAGCTAGTGAATTTTCTAATATTTCCCAGGTCCATTCTTCTCAAGTTATCTATCAGGCCTTTGTCTCCACAAATTCACTAACTTTGTCATATTGAGGACTCTGATCTATATTTCTTGATACAAGCTTTTGGATATAATGAGACTTCCTCTTCACATGTGTTCTTTCTTAAACCTTATCAAAACAAAATGAATATTTTTTGTAAGAAATAGGAAAAATATATTTAGTGATATTCTTGCCAATGTTTAACAATCAAACTGCAGTAATGAGTAAGCATGTTATGAATAACAAGTAAGGCGAAAGCAACGATTAAAATAAATAAACAGAAAACTCCTTTCAGCAATTTGAGGACCATATTTGATGCAATGCAGAAGTGTGAGTATGAGTAAGATGCAAGAGCTAAAACCAAAACAATAAGCCAGTGTTCAGGCTTACAGAAGAAGGAAGTATGAGCAACTTAAAAAGCAACTGAGAACTGGTAAATAGAGAAAATAATAAATGCAAATAAATCACAGCTGCAGAGGGAATTACAGAAAGTTAAATGTTTGATGATGTGAAATCTAAGTAGTTTAATTCTAAGTGTTAATTATTTCAAGTGCCTTTTTCAGCATGCTGAGTCTAGTGAAACAGTATGAATCACTGTCTAGCCTTAAATATGAACCATAATGGAGTTTATTTCAGTGATGGTGTCTGTTTTCCCATTTTTCTACTAAAGCAGTCTTCACACATTGTTTGTTTAAGGGATTTGTTTAAGGGGGTCCCTAGCTTCTCTTTTGGTTTTGTACAGCACAACAGCTCTTCTTTCACAAATGTCTTCATAGCTGATTTTAAATATGCAGAAGTGCTATTTTTCATTCCCCTAAAGGGAAGAGCTGTCTTGATACAAATATTGATATCACCAGTTTATTACAGCTGCCAATAGTTTGGTCTCAGAATGGATTCATGCTGCACATCAAGCTGCAGTAGTGTTTTACAAGAAGCTCTGCTTCAAATACTGGCTCCCACACGTACAGGATTTGGGCATCCTGGTGCTGTTCTTGGTAAACTCAAAAAGGAAGGACAGCACTGAACTTGGTATAATATGTACTTTTTTTTTCTCATGCCTTGACTCATTAGGCAGTCACTGATGATGTGCTGAAGGAATGGTTCAGATCCTTCAGGTAAAAAAGAGATTCTGTTGCTTTTTTCACTTTTTCCTGATTCATTGGGTCCAATAGAATAGACCACTTCTCAGTCCACGTTATTTATATACCAGAAGACCACAGGTGAAAGGATTCCTCAGATGGACATACCCCAGACCTTCTCAGAGGTGAATTATGAAATTCAGATTATATTACAATGAACAACTACACATGAAAAAGTCTTTTATTCCTCATATTAGCAGCCTTCAACAATTTTAGAATTAAATCCCAGGCACAATTTGCAAGAATCACTACATTTTGATGCAGCATTAGCTGTTGTGGATGCTATAGAGGAACTAATTGGCAAGTTTAGACTACTATTGCTTATATGAGAATACAACTCCTAACTTTCAAAAAGAAAGGAAGTGTTAGGAACTTAACTTACAGAGTTGTTTACATAAGTAAGATGCTCATCTATATCATTAGAAGCTTAAATATTTACAAAAATATGGTTACTTCAAAATTCTGTGGGTAAGAAATGAGCTATTATTTGGCCATCAAGTACAACACACATCTATGCCACTATGTAAATAATTATGGTAAAATATGATCTAGATATTATCTCAGAATCCACGAGGTGGCAGTGTCATAGTTTTCTTACTATCACACCCTGAAACAATTTTCTTTTAAAATATCTACATGTGACTGTGATATTTATCACCTCAGTTTTGAAAAATTTGGGGAAGTACTTGAGACATCTCCTTCATTTCCAAAACCTGACAATGAAAAATTATTTTCTTAAGAAAAGGCAGAAACTCTTGTGTAAAGATGGGAAGATGACTTCCCATCAGGCACCTGACATATTTCTGGATGTTCAGTGCTGGGGTCCCTACAGAAGCTTGTGAACGATGTTTAAATTCAGATGTGATCATATCCCGCACTGAAATCAGAACATCACATTCTGAAATCAGCCAGCCTTCAAAACCTAATTTCATTTTAAGTAGCAAAAGTAAAATAAAAATTAATGGCAATTTCTCCCTATTTCAGTTTTATTTAGAAAGCCTTGTCTTTGTTATTTAGCAAAAATACTGAATGTTAGGCCTATGTTTGCTTATATCAGATCTCTTTAATAAAGAGCTCATTATTTATGAAGTGGAATACAAAATATGTCCCTGTGTTCATGAAAATATATCTGCGTTATATTTTAAAAAACACAAAAAATGCAGAACTAATAAAAATATCTAAAGGGAGAGAAACCCTTGTCCTGTTCTAGTCTTCCCCAGGAAACACAAGATCCCTATTACAAATGAAGGAAAAGGTCATGCAGAATTTAACAAGTGGTTTCATTTGAATTCCCTGACTGCTGTTGTTTTCGCACTCACTGTAAGGCTGCTCGTGGGCTGTTTTGCTCTGTCTCAAGAGCTGGAGTTGTGGCCATCACCCTCGCTGCTGGCTCTGTGCCAAGATGGAGCCGGGTAGCCCACACAGAGATGCCATCACATTGAGAAGATTAATGTGATTAGATAGATCGCATCCATTAGGATCTGTTGGATTCCCAGGAGGATGATTAATTAATGTAATCTTATTTAAACACAGTATACTGATTCCAATCTTTTCTACATCCAATGTGAGGTTTCCTCCCTCATTCTAGCAGGCACTTCAATAAACACCAGGGATTTGGGGCCATGAACACACAAATGGAGTTGTTCTCAGCAGAGCTGGCACTGGGATTTCCTAGCCACCTCTCAGATCAAGAGCTGCACAGCTGGCTAGCTCAATCTGTCACCTCCTTCTGAATCAATCAGTTAGGCTCCATGGCAGCTAGAGTCCTCTTTTTGAAAACTTATGTCTGTGATTGTGCCTCTTCCTTCTCTCCTGACCACTCCTCAGTGTGATCTTCTCTACTTCTCCAGCTCTCCAGATGACTCTGCCTATTAATCCCCTTCCCTGGTCTCTCTCCTGGGGTAATCTTGCCCACACATATCATCTCAGCCATGGTTCCAGTTCTTTTGCCATTCCAGACTAAGCTTGCTGATGAAGGCACCCACCTGGAGGTGCCTACTTCCAGGTGTCCACAGGTGAGCTGGGTGCTCAGGCCACACTGTGTGGAGGTGTAATTGATACCATCAGCCAGTTCAGGAAACATGCAGACATCTAAAGTGAGTCTCAGCATCCACAAGACACACTTCACCCTTCTATCCAAGTCAGCCTTTCAGCTTCTCTGTGAACATCTCCTATCTCCAGCAACTTAGGTCAAACCTGGTGAAGACACAGCCTTCACCCTTCCTCCAAGCTTTGTCACCTGCGTCCTGCTGCAAGCCTGAGGCACACCACCACCTCAGACCTACCTCCAGATGCGCACACCTGGCCTGTCTCTAAATCACACGTTCTGTCTGAGCGAGATCTCTGTGGCCTTTCAAACCCATCTGTAGGTATTCAGAGCAGTGTCGCTCAGCTCTAAGACTGTGCAGGGGTATCAGGACAGGCAGAACCAGCTCTGAATCCCTGCAAAAGGCACAGAGGCTGCTTCCCATCCAGGAAAGGGGCATGTGAGGTTTACACTCAAGCTGGTGAGAAAGAAATCAAGGTTTGATTAGGAAATCCCTTACTGGCAACTTTCAAATTTAAAAATGGCAACCTGCTCCACATAAAGTAAATGTTGATCAGACTATTGGAACTGCCAGGATATGAACAGCAGAAGAGAAACAAGGTGATCCATGAGCCAATATCTCTGCCGTCTCTTGGTGTTCATTTAAGAACTATCTCCAAAACTACTGTGGCAGAAGTAGATCAGTAGTCCAAGGGTATCTCATTAGCCATACCTTTAATGAAACCTTAACGAAACTGTTAATTATCACACCTAGTGAAATTATCCCTGTATACTTTGCTGCATCTTTAATCTTAAAAAAAAAAAAGAGAAAGAACTCTACAGTGAGGTCTAATGTTACCTTTCATATTGAGAAAAAACATCAGCAGTCTTGAGCTGAGAAATTTAGGAGCTGTGTAAGTGTTAGGGTTTTATGTTTTTATCTGTGGATTTTGTCTGCTTTCTCCCTTAAAATAAAAATTACCTGCTTCAAGATCTCTTGGACAACACTGGACATAACAAAACATAGCAGGAATATTTCCACTGAGACTTGATCTAAATCAATTGGTTTTGAAACTTCCATCTTTTGCATTTGCCTAGGTGCTTCCCTAGCTGGGGTCTTCTTGTCTGACTACCTGTTTATAACTGAGACCCAGATAGGAAGCATTAGATGTCCTGCATCTTAAATGTAGTATACGAAGAAAAATAAAGCGATTCACATTTTAGATGCACTGAATTACATTCTCAGATTTTTTTCTCTGTGCTGCTGTTTAATATGAAAGGAGACCAGACTGACAAGATCCCTACCTTGGGCAATTCAGAAGGCACATGAAGTGAGCTGGGTCTTGCTCAGGTGAGGGAAGAGGCTGGAAGCAGAGGCAAACCCACCCCTAACACACAGGCCGCTTCTCGTGATGGGGCTGGACACCTTCCTTTCCTTCCTAGAAAGAAGCAGCATTTCCTTTTTATATCCAACCACACCTCCACCCCAGCCACTCCCCTGACATGTTTGGATTGAGATTAGGCCTCTTCCCTGATTAATGCCAATAGGATGTGTGCAATGAGACATATCATAACCTTCTAAGATAATGTTAACAGTTATTACATCATTGTTGTCATTAAAGAGCACTAACATACCAGCAAAATGTTTGCAATACATTTTAGCTCTGAAAAAAGCATTAAAAACTACTTTAAGATGTCAAAGTTCTGTCTAGGCTTGCACTTTCAGAGGAAATTGAAACCCCCCAATGAATGGCCAATCTTCCTGCATTGTCTTCGGTGTAACTTCTGAATCAGTTTTGCAGAACTGATAGAACTGATCCTTTATTTCTGAGGGGTCTGAGAGGACAGACTGAAGTGACCTGGATGCTTCAAAGTGGCCAGCTGACCTCACAAACTGACTTGACCAAGGTGACTGAGGTGACCTCCTTCATCTGGTGACCAGGATGCTCAAGGCAGATGATCCAAATAACTCTTATTTCTTCCCTGTTTCTCAAGAAATGGTTGCAGACAAAAATCCCTGGATTTCACATACAAGCAGTTACTCAAGCAGCTGGCTAAGCAAATAAGTTACTAATGTATAGATTAACAACACAACACTGGCAAGAGGAATATTTTCAAAATTAGCTTCATAACTCAAGGTCCCAATTTTAAAGCTGTCATTTTAATTTTATTTTCACATGAGGCTTACCTCCCTGACCCATTTAGACATCAAAAAAAAAGAGTTTCCTTTAGGATTTTTGGACCTTCAGAAAGATAATTCTATATTAGACCTACTTTCCTCCCTCTGCTTCTCCTGAGGTTTTCTTCCTGTCTTATGTTGGACAAGACAGTGGTTTTCTCTATTCCTCAGTCCCTCATCAGTAAAATGAAACTAATAGCACTTCTCAGCAGTGTTTTTTGGAGAGGATTAAGGCAGCAGGAGTTTGAGGTGTTCTTCAGTATGTTAGCATGGGAGACAACTATAAGGGGAAAGAGTGTATGTAAGAAAGAAGGAAGAAAGGATAAATTCTTTCTTGTCTCTTAGTTGGGAGTCAAACTTTGGGAGCTAATGTGGGAGTCAATCAGAGCTGGATTTGTCCTGATGGTAATTGCAGCTTTTATAGGATCATTTAAATTGTCTGTCAAATGAAAATATTTCTGTATAATGAGCATGCTATTAAAAACACCCCTGCCAAACCGAGGGCAGACACAGTCACCATATCTATGAGGGTCTGGCACAGACACACAGCTACCACTGAGCCGGGTGAAGAGCAGCACATGACACCTGATCCTTCCCTGGCCCTCCACAAGCGGGCTGGGCAGGTAGGCAGGGCGAGTACCACGATTTAATTTGGAAGAAAGCATCACCTTCCAGCTCCTCATGTCTGATGTGCTCATTATATGGCTAAATCTCCTGAGCTGGGTGGGTTTTGTCCTACTGGTCCCCTCTTTTCCTGCTGCCCAGTTCTTAGTGGGATGCTTTTGTTCCGCCTTAGAGATAAAATTACATCTATGAAAGTGACCAAAATCAGGAAGGTGTTCTTACAAAACCCACATTTTAACTTTGAATTTTGCCTTTGTTAAAAAATTCTCAGCAGATAGAGGAAAGTGAAACATAAAATTACAATGCTGAAGTAATCGCTTTTGGTTTGGCTCAGTATTACCTAGAAACTCCTTGTTTCATTTGATTTGAAAATGTTCCCAAACTCAAAGTTAAACTTTAAACTCACCTGAGTCCTTGCTGGTATGTTAAACATGCCTTCTCTCTGCATGTTACGCAGCAGTGCTACTAGCTCCCAAAGGAATAGAAACGGTAAAATTTTAATAATAGTACAAGGACACTCTGATTTTTACTTTTTTTTTTGTCAAGAAACATATTGCTAGCAGTATAGATGTATTGTTAAGGGCACAAATATTTCCTGGCTACACATTATGGGTGTGCTCCTGCCTAATTTAAAATAATGGGATTTTAACGTTGACTTCACTCTCCATAGAATTAGAAACATAATCAGCACATGTGTCTAATTAAATTATGAAAGTTATTGAAAGGAATAATCTCCTATCAAGATTCTTATGAGTTGGGCTGAATCCTAAACCAGCCTTATGAAATACAGCTTTTGGCAAATACCATATACTTACATCATTACAGAATCAACAATATTATTCTAAAGTTAACTTAAAAATGCAGATTCTTTAATGATAATGAACCAAATCCAGGCTTGACTTATAACTGACTCAATCACAGAATATATTTCTTGATCTTTAAAAATGTATCAGAATAGGTATTGTACATAAAATGTAACACATTCTAAACCACATCTGGGAAATAGCTCATATTTAATGACATTAAGTAAAAAGCCATTACAAGCTTTTAGAACTGTGTTCTTCTTTTTCATGGCCATGTAGAAGACAAATCTGATATATTCATATGTGCATAAAGAACCAGGTTTTCCAAATCAACAACCAATTCTGTGTATAAGCCCCTGGAGGTGGTGAAAAGATGATGAAACCTAGACACAGCTCTTCAAAACTAAACATGCCAGGCAAATTCTCACTATAAAATACGTCAGTCCGAGGTTTTCCCAAAGACCTCCACTTTGGTAGTTACAGAGAGCTAAGATGCAAGCTCCCAAGTCTGCAAACACTTGTGTATGCAATCAATTTCATTACCAAATACATTCTGTAATGCTTCTCCTTTCTTTCCATTTGACGCCTGGTCAACATTATGCCAAGGAAATATAGGTCGATATAGGATCTATTTTTTTCCTGTATTCCCTGGCATTTTATGGAAGTTTTACAATGATAATTCTGGTTTTAAAGTGTTTTTCTCTCTCTCACATATTGAAAAAAATATTGAGGGAATCTTTGAGTTAATCTGATAACAGCTAAAGTGCTATAAATGCAAGAAGTAAGCAGAAAATAAAGGGGCTTTTTTCCTCAAATTTCTGTTTCACTCCTCTGAGACAGCATTTACAGGAGCATTACCTTAGGCAGTAGCATTCTGAGATGCTTTCAGTCAAAGGAGAAATCTGAAGGTGACTGTTCTCTTTCAACCTGCAGGAGCTCACCAACGGTAATATTTGGGCAAATGGCACACTGCGGAGCTGTGCCATGACCTACAATGATGACCACAACTGCAGAAACTGGGCTGCAAATGCTCGTGGCACTTGGCACCACCAAACTTAGGTATGTGCTTAACTTTAGGCATCTGATTATCTCTAGTGAAGCTTATATCCTTCAAAAGGAGGCCAAGAGCAGGACTCTGTTTGTTCACGCGTGCTCACATGTGTATTAATACAGTCACACCCTTCCCCTGCTCACCAGGTGCACACATAGCTGGAGGCAGGATTTGTCCCTGTGCTTTTAAATAGGCAGATTTTGTATTTCCAATGATCTGTCTGCCATGACCTTTGTAAACACAAACAGCAAACTGAAGGAAACAAAAGGCTGCACCTGAGTCACAGGAATCGGACTGAAAAGAGACTTCTGGAAACTATCTAGCAGTTAGTCCAAAACTAATCCTGGAAATAGCACAGTGAGAGTGATTTTACTACAAGACAAATACAACATATTTGCAGTCAAAATAAGGGGGAATGGGGGAAATGCATTTAAGATGTACTGAAAAGAATGTCAAGAAACAGTTACACTTACCAGACCATTTAAAGACAACTAACTGTGCAATACCAGTGAACATATGAATATAACACACAACAAATTCCTTACTTTGTAAGTATCTGACTTTTGAATATCATCAGGTTTGTTTCCAGTTATACAAACAAATCTACAGTGCCAAAGTGGCCTGTATATGATATTGGGTATGGATTTTGCCACTGTGCTTTGCCTGAAGCAGCTCACAATGAGCCAGGCTAGGGAAGTTCTCTAGAGCATGTGCTGGAAAGCCTTTGCTGTTGTGTGAGCTCAGTGCGTGCACCAAGGGCTACTGTGCTTGTATCCATTTCAGGAATGTGAGCATAAAATCATAACGACCATTCAGCTTTTCATCCCTGAAATGATTTCTTGGTTTTGTACATTCAGAGATACTCATTCAGGGATTTAACATATTTCAACACCATTAGGAAGGGAGGCAAGGCTAAGGTGGGGAGCAGCGCTGCAATCCACACCATCTCCTCCCAGTTCCCCTGCTGTTTTCTGGAGGGTGAGGTGTCTCCTCAGTTTAAGCTAACATAAATCCTGGCTGCTGTGAGCCCGCCCTTCTCCTCGGTCTCTGACCTCCTTCTTTTGCAGGCACTAGCACTCATGTTACTGCATAGCAGATGGATTTGAAGAGCTGATCTGTCTGTAAACTAATCTTTGTTCTTTTGAGTGATTCCTGAACTTCACGTACCAGCTTCCTGCATGGTCACAGAGGAGCTGGGGCTGGCACAACAGGGACACAAATCCATGGCAATCCAGACTTCAGATGCACTAATCCTATCCATGTTTTCCTCCATTCTCAAGCAATCCAGTTGATGCTTACTCCATTTGGATTTTGGAATCACTCAGTTGTGTTCACTTACAACCAGAAAGACAAATAAGGAGAAAAAACCCATCAAGTTAAACAAAGGACTTCCCTTTCCTCAGTCAATAGAGAAAAGACATCACCTGTGATCTACAGCGCAGTGAGTGCAAACAGCTTTGGTTATGATCTCTGTTTCCATACAAATGGAGAACCGCCCAGGGTAGCTCAGTGTTTAGAGATCAGGATTTCTAACTGGGGACTTCTATTTCTGGCTTTGCAAGGGACTTTTGCAACCTTCAGCCACAGGCTGAAATTTCTTCTTGTGCCATTGTTGACTCTCTTACAAACAAATAGAAAGTACTTATTTAGCTTGCAAAATCTACAGGCTTAGTTAATAAATTCCTAGATAATTAATAAATAGCCATAAAGCACAGTGATGATCAAATCTTCAGAGCCTATAGATCTAAGTAGCAATTGTGATATTTGCCTCGTTTCCAGAGAGGCAGAACTGTCCCGAGCATGCTTTCTCCAGAGCCCAATCCCCCCACCAACACCGTCTGTCCCTGCTCACAGTGTGCTTTTTGCACCCAAGGAAGACAGAAGCGAAAGATGGAGTGACTTCAAGGGACAAAACAGTCACAGGGACAACCCCTTCCCCAATGTGCCACTGGCATTTGCAGTCAGGCTGCCTTCCAGTAAACAAGGGTCTGCAGGAAGTAGTTACACATTACCCCAGCAGGCTGTTGCACTGATATTTTACCTCTGGATCACTGGTCTGTAAGGTAGTTGGGTTGGGTGGAGTCATCTAAGGCTCTTCTTTTTGTATATCACCCTCTAGGGAGGCTCAGACTGAGCTACTGCAAGTCCACGTTGCAGGGTACTGTGACAGGAGAGTACCTGATACCTGCCACTGCTAAACTCATGTTTAGAGATCTTTGTCTCCCATGTTCTTAACCATTAAATTAATTCCTTTTCAATGTCTCGCTCCTTGTGAAATCATTTACTCATGAGTAAGCCCTGCTAAGTCAGAAGTCTCTGGAGTCTCACAATGACATTTGCATCTTATATCCGCTCCCAAAGGTGTGAAGGACTGCAGCAGAGCAAATCCACTGATGGTACCAGGTACCGTATAGCTGTGGTGCCATATAGTGTAGTGCGGTCCTACAGAAATGCATAGTAGACCAATTTTTAATTACGCAGGTTTAAAAGGTGGTTAGATCCAGATTCACAGAGATATTTAAATATCTTATCCTTATTGAAATTAAATAGCAGTTGGGTACCTAGGTGAATCTGGTCTTTGGACTCCACCTTGCTACCTGTAGCTATGATCAATAATTTCTTAGGTTCTGAACACAAGTCACAATCAAAACCCATAAGACCAAACTGGGCTCCTTAGTGTGTTGTGGGTGCACTACTGCCAATGCATAGAAATATAAATCATCCTGTGTTTTCATTCCTCATCTTTACATTTGAAAGTTCAACTTAAACATAGCATTGCAATTCATTTTTCTAACTGTATGTTTGCATCCTTAGACAAGTGATAGGGTTTGCTCATCAGCTCCGTATCTTGAAACACGTCAGGACTGGGAAGCACGTGCCAATACTCTCCCTGGTGCGTTCCAGTTCTCTTGCCAAATAGATCACCCTGACAGACTTTCCTTTACAGTTTTGAATTGTTTTTTCCAGTGCCGTCAACTTTCTAAAATGTGCCACATCGTCATACTTATGCCAGACGCCTTAACAGAGTGCAGAGGACCCGCTCCTTTTGGACAGGAGAGAGAAGGGAAGAAAAGTTATAAGAAAAACAGGATGATAAATAAGAATGGTGTAGTTTCTTTTTCACCAGTTCCTGCACCTTAAAGCTGCTTCAAGCCTCCTCTGAGAAGCTGTTCATGGTGCATACACATCATTGCAAGCACAGTGAAGGGAGTATCCAAGGATTATCAAAGCCCTGCTGCAGTGTAGTTGTCTCATACAGCTAACCTAAAATAACATGGCATCACCATGGTCAAAATGGAAAGGAAACATCTGTTTCTCCTTTTTATGTTAGTGACAATCCATTTGTTAGCTTTAGAATAGCACAGGCTGTCCCACTGATAACAGCCCAGGCGCTGGCTGTTCAGCCCGGGCAGGTGCATGGGGAGCTGAGGAGCGGACTAAGAACAGATAACATGTGGGGATATCCTTAAGAGGATGAACACTGGGCTGAAATCTTTTTCTTTATCACTTTATTTTGAAACTAATAAGGAAGATTCTTTCAAATCTGGTGTAACTGTATGGATGCACACTGATTAACTGATCATTAACTGAAGCCCAGTGAGTAGCATGATCCAACTGTAACCACGCTTTTCCCTCTAGGTGCTGACACTGTGAGTGCTGCTTCTCAGTCTTCCTCTTCTAACTACTGCTGAGTATTAATTGAACTAAAGGTCATTGAAGTAAATGGACAGATTTCCAGGGACTTCAAAGAAATGAGATAGGATCAGTCAGAACATCTGTATTGCTGGTTAGTTTTTAACAATTTTATCTTCCAGGGAGCAGAAGGGACTGGTTTTATTTTCATTTGGTGTAGTTTTTAGTGAGTTGCTAATGTGCATGAAATGAGAGGCAGTATGTATAACCTTACCTGTATTCTTCCTACACTTTTCTTGTTGAAACAGGCTATCTATTGTCAGTAAAAGATACTGCAGAGTAAGAATTTCACAAGGTAAATACATAAAAGGTTACATGCTGCCTCGATCACACATTTGTTTTTGCAGAGAATTGGTTTATAGCTAGGTTAGATGTCTTTATCACCAGTGCCAAAAAGCCCATAGGAAAGAGGAGACAGATAAACAAATTGTGGAAGTGCTGCTGATGCAGATCAGTGGAAGGCTGGCTAACTGCTTTTTAAAAGCGTTTTGTTCTGATGTCCAGCTTTGTCTACATACACATCACGGTGACACCCCAGGCCTAAACCAAATACATACAATACTTTATTTAATTTTCCTTTCAGAATGTTTTGATGTAAGATCTGACATTTCTCCCATAGTTAATCATGAAACCGGGCAACGTTTCTTGCAGTTCCTCGTACTTTACTCATGCAAAACATTCATCGGTTTAAATGGTATGATTAAGGGGAGCAGAGTTGGGGCCAAAAAAGGAAGCATGCAAAGAGAAAATAGATGTCTCCAATAACTTCTATTGAAAATCGGAGCCTTTCACTTAAAATCTGGTTTAAATCAGTAGCTGCTGAAACTCATTACCACAAAAAAGATGGGTCTTCTGGTGCAGGCCCTGGCGTTGAGACTTGCAGTCTCTCAGCAGCTCCACAAGTGTACATGGCATTGCTTGGTTTTTCAGAACCTCTGAAAGAGGAAGACACTGCCTGCTTTGCAAACCTGGTGAGGGAGAGACCCTAACCCGTGCCGTTTAGTTCCCTGTAGGAAGCACATATGGGGGGAGATAGCTATTTGGTGGTCTGTATGAATTAAGGTTATTTACTCTGAATTACACGTGGACAGACGTTCAGAGCACAGCCAGCACTGACACTGTGACAGGGGCAATATGGGCTGAATTTGTTCGCTACTACAGAGCCTGAGGGGGTCCGGGGACGAGCCTGGAGGTGCCCAAGTCCTGCCCTCTCAGGGTAAGGCTTTAGCATCACTCACGCGCGGACACCTGGCAGCGCCCAGCGGCCGAGAGCGCAGAGGGAGGCTGTGCCTGCGCCGCCGGTACCCGCTCGGCCCGAAAACGCTCGGGTGCTGGATGGGGGCCACCAAGGGCGGCCGCGGCCGGTCCCCTCGAGGCTTCGCCCGTCTGGGGAGCGGCAGCCATCCCTCCTGCCCCCAGGCTGGGGGAGCCTGGCCGGGAGGGATGGGGGGGGAAGGAGGGACGGAGGGAGGGGAGAGGGAGGGAAGGAGGGAGGGAAGGAGGCGCCCCCTCCCTCCTTCCCCCCGCCGCGCACCCGGGCTCCTGCGATGTGGTGAGTCACAGGCAGGTCAGGACCGCGGCGGAGGGGCGGAGGGAGCCGCGGGGACCGGCTGATTTACCGCTGGGAGCCGCCACCAGCGCGGCGGAGGCGCCGGAGGGGAGGGCGCGCAGAGCCGCCCCGCAGCCCAGGTGCCGGGCGGGAGGCCCCTGCCCGCCGGGGCGCGCAGCCCCCGCCGCCCCCAGGTAGGGACGACAGCGCGGGGCCGGGGCCGGGGCCGGGGCCGGCGCTCCCGCGGGGCGGCGGGGCGACAGGGAGCGGGCAGAGCGGCGCGGGGCCGCGGAGGTGCGCTGGGCTGCGCCCCGCTCCGCCCCGCCCCGCCCGGGCCGGGGCGAGGACCGCGGGAGCCAGCCCGCCGGGGTGCAGCGCTCGCCCCTCCGGCGGCCGTGCCGGCGCGCAGCCCGCTCCGCTCCGGTAAGGACCGCGGGGAAGAGCGGGGCGAGCCGGGGGACGCGGGGAGCGGAATGAGCCGGGAGCGGGGGAAGGACGGGGAGCGGCCCGGGCGCTGCGCCGTGCCCCGCCCGGGAACTTCGCGGGAGCGCGGCGCTCGGGGCCGCCGCTGCCCTCTCCGGGGCAGGCAGCCTCCGCGCCGGGCGGGCGCCGCGGGGACAGCCGAGCCGCGGAGCGGGGCCGCCGGCACCGGCTCGCCCTAGCCCGGCCGGGCTCCGCAGGGCGCCCGGGCTGGGGGACGCCCGCGAAGTCGCTGCCGCGGGCAGGGCAGGGCAGGGCGGGCAGCGCTCCCCGGGCTGCGCTCCGCGGTGGGCGGCTTGCGGCGGCCGCGGGGGCCGAGCGAGCTGCCCGCCCCCCCCCCGCCCCTCCCCTCCCCGCTCCGCGGGCGCGGCAGGAGCGCGCAGCGGCGCCGGCGGCAGCGCCCGGGTGCGGCGGGGCTGTCCGCAAACCCCGCGGGGAAGTTCCAACTCGGAAACGGTGGCTCCGAGGTGTGGGTTTGTGGTGGCCAGCCCGGCCGCCTTCCGTGAGGCTGAGGTCTTGGGGTGAGCCCGGGCGATTCCCCAAGTTGGGAATTTGTACTTGAGGGTTGTGCGGCGTTCACAGTGTTCCTTGCCCTCATATCGCGGTTTGGGCTTTTTTTTTTTTTTTTTTTGTTCTTCCATTTTTAAAATGCAGGATTTGCTTCAAATGGTAAATAATTCGCACCATATAATGTCCTTCTACCACTGTTTCCATGTCAGCATTAAATAAGGTGGTCTTTGGCTTTATAAATACTAGGTGTACTCCTTAGAAATTGGAAGTTTCACACATACATCTTAAAATAGGGACTAATAATCGAGTAACAGTGATGTTTAACAAACTGTGCGTTTGTAACCTGTAGGAGGTTATTCAAGCTGCAATGCATGCTTTTCCCAAAGAACCTATGCCATGTGTGGTGGTTCATTTGCTTTCATCCTACAGGTGCTTTTTGCATTGTCCACCAGCAAAAAGAGGATGGTGTCTCTTTTTTTTTTTTTTTTTTGAGATCTGAGAGGTTTGGATTTATAATCAGGCAAGTGTCTCACATGTTTCTCTAAGAGCTGGTTAAATGTTTACAGATCATACACTGCAAGAGCAAAAGCTAGCCTTTGGCAGGAGCTGCATGTTGAAAACAAAGTAAGTTAGAGAATGACTGTATCGCTTGTTCTTTGTGTGCTCTAATCCTTCTGCAGAACTGTACGATTCTTTTTCTGACTGTCTTCTAACACAAACTGAATCATTTGGAAAAATGAATATTTTGTAAAACATTCATCTCTATTTGCAGAAAAGAGAGTCAGCAGCTTTGCTTTTTTGGGGGGGAGGGAATGAATTGTCTTTATTATCTTACAGGGCTTTTTCTTCCTTTTTTTTTAATTCTTCAGAGGATAACCACTGCATAGCAGTTCTTTACTGGTAAACTATATTGCACATGTTGTGGCTGAAGAGTGGTTCGTGGAGGTGTCATTTGCTCAGGGGAGATAACAGTGCAGTCTATAGATGGACGGGAGCATACTGAGTCAGGGCAAGCCAGCCAGAAAGCCAAAACTCAGCAGAGGTTCAATTGAACAGCTCATGAATGCAAAACTGAGTGGCAAACGTTGTCCTCCCAGGACTGCCTTTCCCATCCTGATTCTCCTGCACTTAGAGTTTTCTGGTACCTTAGCTGATGACCCTGTAACCTCCTCCTGCTGGTCCAATGCAATTGAAGGGGCCAACCCACCTACTCTCATTCTTCTATGATCTGCAAGTGACTGCTCTGTATTTTTCAACTCAGAGGAGAAATTCAAAGCCTGCTGCCTTCCAAGTCCGGCTTCCAGGACTCCAGAGAGTAACTGGCACAGCTGGCTGCAGTGCAAGAGCAGCAGCCTGGCCTTCACAGCCACAAAGGGAACCTGATGCCGGCAACACGCTGCACTGGGGTAGCCAGAGAGCCAGAGCTGCAGCAGTGGGAGTCCCAGACCTCTGGATGATCTGCTTTCTACCACGATTGCTTTGCGGTGGTGATGTGTCTAGACTTTATTCACTTCAGGCAGGAAGCAAGGAGAGGTTCTGCATCTCTATGTGTGTCTGTGGAATATCTAGTGTAAGGGAAATCCTGCTTGGGCTCTCTCAGCACACCTGAAACACACATCATTTCTTGAACAAGAAGGCGATAGAGTAGCTGAATAGCGTTCTCTGAAACTACAGGAACATGAAACCCAGAAGGGAGTTACAGCATCTCTGTGGTGCAAAAGAGAAGGAATGTGTTGCAGTATGTGATAGTTCAAACAAACCTTCCTAAGATTTTGGGTGGCAACCACGCCTTCGCGGCTGGTTCCTGTGAAACCCTTGTGTCCAGGCTTCCCACCTCCCTATTGCTGCCTTGCTGGCTGGCCTTTGAGCCAGTGGCACAATTTTATGTTTCATTAGGCTGTTACCCTCAGCCAAGCCATCAACCTGTGCATCTTGTCCGCTGTGGCCACAGCCTGTGATTTTTGCCTCCCACGCAGAGGTTGTAGCTGGTAATTAAACCCATGGAACTCACCACCGACGGTCATGCCACGTGGTCCTGAGCAGCATGCCATCACTGAGGAGGCAGGACCATGGCTCCGCAGAGGACTCCGCGGATGGCACCTCTTTGCCACAGCCAAGCCAGGAAGGTTTCTGTTGTTCTCTCCTTGTAAAAATGTTGTGTTTTTCTTGGCAATGGTTTTAACAAATCTGAATCTCATACACAGTGACTGAGGCAAGCACGTTAGCAGAAGCCATTTTTAAATCAGTTTCCTTACCCAGGGGAAATGTACTATAGACAGGGCCTTCAGGAAACGAATAATTAGGTGACCTTTTTCCCCCCAGAATATCAGGTCTGTTTTATGTAGAGCTGTTTGAAGTCACACAAATTCTCATTACTCTCCAAATCTCTAACCTTGCCTTGTTTAAGATACCTTTTAGGAAATCAAATCAGTGTTTCAATCTAATTTCCAAAGGCATTCAAACACATGGTATGTGTGCTAACTTGTTTCCTCTAGCATTAACAAATCTAGCAAATTGCCAAGCTATTTGCCTTCAGGAAAACTATGATGTTGTACAAGAAGATAAAGTATTTTTTTCCTCCAGTTTTAAACATTAGAAAAATAAAGGAGAGGTAAAGTTATCAGACCAAATTGGTCTAGGGTGTAACTCCTTTGAATGAAACAGTGTTCCCAAGTAGATTGCCATTTTTTTTATCTGTTCTGAGACTTTTTAGTTGTGTTGTGATCTTTTTCAGTCACTTGATGTGGCTGGATGGTGACTGAGTCCCCCTGGCTGAGATAGACCTTCCTTGAATTAGTTGCAATTGAGTACACCAAATACCTGAATGAAAAATGGAAGTGGAGATAAGGAATTTGAGGGGTTTATAACACTCATTTTAAGGAGATGCTGTGTGCATAACCCAGACGCAGGGTGCATGAAGTGCAAACAGGGAGGTAGTGGATGCCCTGAAACCCCTCTCCTCCACCTCTCTCCTCAGCACGCCAGCCTCCAGGGAGGCAAATGCCTCAGAGCATTTCATTTTTCAAGCAGGTGTCAATAACAGAAGAGTTTCTGTAATGCTTAGGACTTTAATAAGCTCAAAATACTTAAACAAAGTGCTTTTTTTGTGTATCCTACAGCTCTATGATAGCCTCTTCTGCTTGTCCCAAGAAAAAGAACATGAAATTGTCCTTTTGTATGGAAGGCATCAGAAGGGATCTCATTTGAATTCATGATAAATTTGGTTTTGTAAATGCATGCAAAAGGAAAATTGCCGAATGCTTTCAGAAGATTTTCATTTTGCTCAAGTGTTCACACCGTGGCCATCGCCATGGTATTTGATAACTATCCATTTTGTTGTGTACATGGCAGCTTTAACCTCCCTTTGAAGGGTCACATTGGCATATCTTTTTTTCCTGTAGTCACAGAGAAATAACAATTTCTGTTTAGGTTGCTTTCCTCTACCGTAGCTCCTTCATTTTGACGTTTATCCAGCTAAACTGTATCAGAATCTTTTTGACATGTACGGGTATAATTTCTGCGAAGGATCAGTGACCTAGCTTGATAAATTTAAAAAATCAGCAATATAACTAAATATGTGACATTTATTGAAATTCATTCTTTGCCGTGGAGCTACTTTCTTTCAAAAATATTGAGAGTAGTAAGGCATTGCAGCTGCAATTTGATTAAATATACAGTTGTTACCATTTGCCTTCTGAAAATTGATTCCCTCCCCTCCCTGTCCCCCAGCTTGACATGCTTATTGATTAAAAACTCTGCGCTGGCCTAAGCCAGCATATATTTGTTAGTGTTCATGAGCTTCCCATGCAAGTTCAGACAGGCTCTCAACTGTGGAAGCTGACTCTATTCCTAAACTGTTGGAAGTGGTAAGGTTCCTTAGCAATTGTTTTAAACTATATGATGACACATCTTTGAACCCCATTGTACGAAGGAAAAATACCTTCTGACTGGAGAGAGATTTCCTGTTTATGTGTGTGTTTGCTGGAATTAAGCCTTCCCCTGTGTGTTGGCTGAGGGGTTTTTTTGTAATCCAAAATGGCATCATGGCAAGTCACCTCCAGAGTTTATTTTTTGGACAGGATACAGGTCTTTTATTTTCAAAATAGCATGGATCTCGAGTTGATGATGAAGCATAGGGGCCTCTCAGTTACACTTCTACAAGCAGACTCAGTTAATTGAGGTGGCACAGTTATAAAGACAGCTAGATTTAGGCAGTAATTAACTTTTATTGACAATTTTATACAATATAAGTTGTTCACTTCCCACACAGGAAGTTTTTGGCTTCAGGCAGATGTTCTTTCAGCACAAAAATATGAAATTTGCCAAATGTATGATTTATTCTATAAAATGGCTAGAATCATAGCTTTGGTTGTGACTGAAGAGAGTCCCGTGCAATCTTCTGATTCTCTTTATAGAGCAAAGAGTAGCCCAGCAGGTGGCCTCTGGGCAAAAGCCCAACTGCAGGAGGATTGCATGCAGTACCTGAAGGGCTTTCAGCTGTGTAGACATGGGCAGGTGACCAAAAAATTAAGCATATGTAATACTCCTGCGTCTTGGTATCTGGGGTGCCTAGGTTTGTGAGCTTGTAGCGTGCCTCTGCACCCTACGTGCCATAGCTGAACCCCCTTCACAGGGGAGGGTTGGTGTTACGAAACTCAAAAAGGCATTTTGCCTCTAACAGTAACGAGGCTGGACCACCCTGAATTTAGGCAGTAAAGTTATAGTTATTTATTAAATACAGCATTAAGGTTTCTGGTTTGCTTCAAATGATGGTCGTTTTAAACAACTGTCTGGGACTGGGAGAAACCTGGACTAATGGACTGATTACGCCGAGTGTTTGTTAGGGCTGAGAGCCACATGGCCCTGGTGCGGGATGTCCGTGCCCAGCCCCAGCTGTGCCGGCTCCTGCCCCTGCCCACATCTGGCAGAACATTGCCCTCAGCTGAATTCCAGTCCCTCTATCACCCACCACAGTGGCTTGGACCGACAACACATGCGGGTCTTAAGCAACTTGCCTTTTATACCTCCTTTTGTGGTTGTGCTACTTGCCTGGTAGAAACCGTGAGCAAGACTGTGGCCTCATGGTTGTCCCTGAGAGTTTTACCACTGACTCTTCATGGACACTGGGTTTAGCACTGCCTTTGTGTGTGTTTGAACAGTATTTGCAAAATGGATTTCCTCTCCTTCACCTTTAATAGAAGATTGAAGTATCTTTTTCCATGTGAAATTTTTCTCATTAATATTTGTGCAAATTGATAATTCCTGCAGGAACTATTTATTTTTGTCTAAATTTTGTGGAAACAAGAATCCTTTCAGAGCATGTCTAATGAGCAGATGAAAACAATTACCAGCTACAGTTAGAATTCCAAACTTATTTATTTTCCCCTTATTTTAGGAGGTAATCTTTCTGTTTCTTTGTTTACTTTTTAGTTTGTTTGAGCTGGATGCTGAATCTCACCTTTCATTTACTTTGGTTTTTCCATATTGAAACTTTCTAGCTAGTATGGATTCAAGCTTGCTAGAGGTGTATTGTGCCATGTGAATGCCTAGAGACATACATGTTATTTTATTGTTTTGTCTTTAGCTTTATCATGAATAAGAATTGCTTTTTGGATTGGTTGGCTCAAACTAAATTACAAAAATTTCAGGACCATTCGAGATATTTATTAAGACATTGGGTTTTGCTTGTCCCCCTGCTCACACCTCCACCATGGATGGTCCTATGAGGATAAAGGTAGCAGGTTTCCAAGTAACCCCAGCCTTTGAGAAAATTCCCAGATCTGTGGGTTGTCCCAAATTCATGACTAAAAAAGAGCATGTTTTGCTCTGTAAAACTGAAATACCTGCACAAGCAGTTAACTGCACAAGCTTCATCTGTCTTCAGATATATTGCTGAGGTAACTGAGGCTTGGATTTCTATCTTTAAGACTGTTATACAGTCAAAATTGTATTAGGATTTCTGTTATGGGAATTATATATGCTTTTATCTGTTATTATATATCCTCATATCTGTTATGGGTATTATTATACCATTTTCATGTGTCTTCATGACAAGTGTCTTCTCATCCAAAAATACCAGGTTCTGTTAGTTAGGTCTGAGAAAGCAGGATAAAGCAGAGAGGCAGCTTTGCAGAAGACAATGAAAGGTGTCGGTAGTTGAATTCATGTCAAAAGTTGATTAATTCCTCTTTTCTAATGTCATTGAAAATGTTAAATAAATTACTGCAGTTATTTTCTAGAAAGTAGGTACTAATTTTAAATGTTATGTATCACTGTCCTGCAAAACCTTTGCTTAAATGCTTTAGGTTTATTGCTTTCGCTCTTTGGATTTGAGGCCAGTATTTTTCCTGGAGAAAAATGTTTCTTGTTAAAACTCGGTATTTGATATCATTCTTACAAATGCCCAAAGCTACAGTGGAAAAAAAAAATACAATCGCAATATTAATAATGCTTTAAAGAGTAGGTAAAATGCAAACAGTATTGGACTCCAGTGAAGCAGTGAGCCAGCGTTGGAGCTCCCTATGTGACTAACCACTTCTGCATCAGAGAATACAATCCAAATTTCACCCTGAAAAAATGTGTTTACCATCCATTCAAATCAGTGGAAAATGTGTGTGTTTGAAGATGCAATTTAGCCCTCAGTAGGTGATTGAAAACTTTATCTTAACTGTTGTTTAACCCTTCTGATGAAGGAAAGCTTTGGCATCGACTTTGCTGTTGCCTTCCTGTACATGTCCAAGGACAGAGTGCTGCATGATAATGAGTTTTATCCTTGTTTGTGTTTGCAGTGCTTCCAAATAGTAAATGGGGGTGTTCCCTCAGCCAGGATGTCAGTGCCTTTAGTTAAGGGTACAAGTACATTCCATCACCTTCAGTGAAAACTATGCAAGTGCTGAGAACAGGTGTAGAGGACCCACACTTGTGCTATGGTTTTACTTCTGTGCTTTGCTTTGTTTTCCTCATTTCCTAGTATTTAGTGTTTATTAAGTATATTGTAGTCAGAATCTGAAATTCCCAAATGTCTGTTTTTCCTCATATTACAAACACTGGCCTTACAGAGAACATGGCACGGTGGCAACATTTCACTGCGTCCTTTTGTCTTTTCAGAGGATTAAATAGCTGCTTGTCTGGGGATGTCTTCTCCTGTGACATTCTCCAGAGCTTGCCAGGTGTCCACCTTGTCTCTTCAGTCAGATCTACACAACGGGAAAATCCTACTGAATCCACCCAGCATGGGAACCTTGCTATAAGTTTTTGAACCATCCTATGAAATTTAAATTAGTTCTATTCATGCGTCAGAACTTCAAGATGTTAAAACCCCATTACATTTTATCTTCCATTAAATCCCATAGAATTCAGTTACTATTCTTTGTATCAAATTCCATTAGATTTTTGTCTTTATTATCCTAATCTTACATATACAACAGAGATGAATTAGGCATGTCCATTTGCGAGAAAGGGGTGATTCCCTCCCTCTCCTGGTTATGTTCAGAAGCACCTGACCAACAACATTTATCTTTTTTTCCTGGATAACTATGGCAGACTACATGAGGGGATGAGCTCTGAATGCAGAGCATGCTAATAGAAGTTGGGAGAAATGACAGCCAGCCAGGAGACAGGTAAAGTCAGCTCAGAGTACATGAAATAACAAAAATTATTAATGACCTTCTAATTGCAGAACTGAATCCCATATTTTTCCTTCAGGACTAAAAAGAGAAAACACTGTTCATGGTCATTATCAGTTAGAAGGACTGTTTGCCAGTTCTCTGGAGTTTTCTTTCATTCTGAAAACACGTTTACAAAAATAAGTATGTGTTTATTCTTCTTCAGATGTAAGCTACCATGATAAAATGAGCTGGGGCAGAGCTCAGAGACATCTTTGCTGCTTCCTGAAAATTGCTGCATGTTTTTTTTTGTTTGTTTGTTTTCAAACTGAGAGGTTTTCATATAACATGCTTTGAAAGAACTCCTTTTATGCAAATAATACCACACTTCTCTCATAAACTAAACACAAGCTCGGCCAACCTCTGCCTGCAGATAAGCACGCTTGGCTTCCAAAGTTCCCCTGACTGCAGCCGGAGGGCTTCCTGATTATCTGAGAGGAGACTATGCACCCAAAATCCCTGCAGGGCACAGAAATAAGGTAACAACCAGTGAATTGTTTTCACAGTACAAAAAGCCTTTCAAGAAGCAGCAAGGAGCAATAAAAGGTGGCTAGAGGATAAGAAAGTACCCCTTTCCATTCTGGAAGAGGCAAATCTGAAGGTAGGTTATTTACCGAGACCTCCATCATATGCTATTAATAGGGAGTAAAAGCCCATCAGTCAAATACGTGACTACGCATGGTTTTTAGGGATTTCAAAGACATATGAAAAGATAATGCCCGTGTCCATTAGCTAGTTACTTGGAAATGCAATGTAATTTAGTTTTTCTTTAAAGAGTAATGATTATCTTCATTAACAATATATAAGATTTTTAAAGATTTACTCTTCTGCACCTATCATCCCTGTTAAGTTATGCCTTCTGCATCTCAGTATTTACCCTGTATCATCTATTGCTCATTTTAAATGAGGTAATATTGAGAATCTGTCATGTCAACAGATCTTCTGCCTTTCAGGCTGTCTTAAGCACCCTGTTTTCTAGTCCTTAGTCAGCTCAGCTACCACAGGAATCAATGAGAATATTGTTTGAGTAAAGATGGTGGAGTCAAGTCTTGGAAAAGGTGGTGGGTTCACAGTAAAGGAATGTAACTTATCCTGACAAATCTTAGATCCAAAACCAGGCTCTCATGTGAAGGCCCAGGTGCATAAGAGTTTAGATCTGTCCCATCATTCACCCCCAACAGCTGTATCTTCAAATTTAAATTGCTCAAGTGAGTAATTATTAATCACACGAGTAGTCTAGTTTTCTATCTAAACATGACATACATGGTGCTAATAAGTAATACAATATAATTTAAATATTTTAAGTAGGAGCAGGGATGTAAAAGAAAACGTTTTTGTTAAATGACAGTGACTTTTGTTCGGTGCTCGAAGTATTGAATTTAGTGGTTTCAACTACTTAACAAAACCTCATGCTCAGGAGCAATTGTTGTAATATAAAGTCCTAAATTAAAAACATACATTAACTGACATTTCCTATTTTACCACTGCCATTTTATTTTCCTTTTGGATAAGCAGACCAAGCTTAAAATGATGGGTAAGATCCAGAGAGGCTACTTTGCCATCTAAAATGGGGTTTAGAGTGAGTTCAGGGCATAAGTCCAAGAAGGGGATCCAGAAAGCTAACACTCTATGGCCACAAAGCTCTTAGGTGCTTAGATTAACCAGTGTCTGCACTTTGTGCTGAATATTCCCTGGATCTCACCTGAGCTTCAGCTCCACAGGAGAAGAAATCACATGGAACAGTAAGAGGCCCTGGATCCTGGCTGGGTTACAGCTCCCAGCTAAGTGTGTTTGCAGTCCCCAGACAGGATGGAGCCAGGCACCAAAGACAGGTCCTGCTGCTGACAGGCAGCCTCCAGTCCCACACTCAATCCCCTTTCTTCCTCCCGGCCTGCTCAGCTCTGAAGCATGAGGACCGCTTTGTCTAGGAGGATCACATCCACACCTTTCTCTGTCTGCATCTCCCCCACTGGGACAGGAGAAGAGTGAGGAACAGCTATCAGGGTGGGATGCTGCATCTCTCACGGCAGAAAAGCAGGAGAGTGCAGGCAGGGCCTGCCTGCACCCAGGGGAGGGCAGGTGACAGAGAGGGGCAGAGCCAAGCCCTAGTCCCAGATTTAGACCTTTGGCTAACCTGTTATGCAGTGATGAAGACCATGGTTTTTAATCATCCCCTTTATGGCAGGCACCAGCCTATAGCTCAGCCTTGCTATGCTGTGCCTGTTGTAAACACAGGCACTAAGCCCTTCATATTTTGGAGGTGTTTTGTAAGAATGAGCTATTTTATCCTCACGTCACCCCTATGAGAAGGGTAAATACTCTCTGAAGTCTGGAAACAGCCTCTTTGCTTATGTCACAAACTCCTTGAATCTGGATACAGATTTCCAAAGGAGACACTCCAAGGTCTGAAGAAGTCCAAAACCTCATACCAGGCCCTGTATAAACGAAAGCCTCTGAGAGCAGCGGTTGCATGTTTAAGCTCCCCAGGTTTCCCCAAAATGAGGGGAGGAGACAGGCTGAAAGAAAATAAATGAAGCAGCTGAAAAATCTGTTCAAAAAAAAAAAAAAGACCCCATTAGCATAAAAAACTCAGATTGTTTAGCCATCCCTGAACACCTACAAACTATTGAGCTTTTCAGCATCTTCTGAAGGTCAAGCACAATATTTCAGAATAAAAGCTGTGGCTGACGAACCCTCACTGAGGGACATCTGCCAAAAACCAGGAGCTGAGGCTGCTCCAGATCAGCCACTCTACTGATTGCAGCTGTGACACTGTTGCCTCTGGTGAGAGCCAGGATGTCAGACAGGCTGGTCCCAGGCCATTTCGGGATTTATGAACACCAATACCGTAAAGTCCTTGGAAGCAGATCATGAATCACAGGTTCACAGCAAGGCAGCAGTCATGCCAATGAGCCATCATTAACTCAGTGTCTAAACTGAGTGAAAGTAGGGCATCAGTTAAAGTGCGTTGCAATAACATAAACTTGCAGTGACAAAAGTGAGGTCAGCATTAAAAAGAAGAGGTCATAACCTCCTAACCAAACACAGATGGGAAATGAACGCTATCCTTGACATTGCTCCTGTTTGATTATCAAAAAGCTGCTATGAGGCCGAGTAGACCATCAGGTTATTAACTTTGGTATCAGATAAAGGATGTGTTCTGCTAAGCTAAGGCATAAATATAGACTTCATTACTTTCACTAGCCCATTTACAAGCATGGCCAATTCAGTTTTATTTGTAACTGTTCTGAGGGTTTGCACCACGTTTTCACTTGGGGCAAAGACCACCAAGTTAATTTTGCATAGTGGCAGTTTGTGTTTGGTGGGGCTAGTTACCTCAAACAAAACATTACATGATCATGGTTATGCTGCTTGTGGAGCCAGCTTGGGCATGGAAGGAGTGCAGTCTTCTTTCCAGCACTAAATATAATACATGTGAAAAAATCACAGTATCAGCCCAATGGGCTGTGCTGGGCCAGACTGGTACAGCAGCCTTACAAAAGTTCCTGTATGCAAGGAGGAGGCTTGGAAGCAACCTAAAGGCCTCTGTGCAGTGCTGGCACAGGTCCACAAGCAGAGCTTTTTCCCAGTTTCTCCTTTATCTGGATAAGCCACCTCCAGCAGCTGAGTAAAGCAGAGGTGACGGTCTCATTCCAGCCCTTGGGCGAACTTTTTGAATCTAGGTGCCCAGCTCACTCTTACAGATGTGCTGATTTCGCTGGGACCCTGCACAAAGCTTCACTGTGACATCTCAGCTTGACAAGCTATGTATCAAGCAAGGTGTCAGCAACCTATTGGAAATCCTTGACCCTAGGTTTTGTCACTAATTTGCCCTGTAGCTCTTGGAGACACGTTGACTGAGAAGGGTGAAGTCATGGCACCCCAGTGGCATGTTTTATGAGTGCCCGCAGAGCAGAAAAGCCACTGCCTGACACTGTCCTGCCAGCTCTTTCAGAGAAAAGAACAGAGCCAGCACAATTTCTTTTGCTTGGTATGCTAGGTATTTGTACCACACCTTGGAGAAATTCGGGGACTTGTTGGGTTTTAGTTGGTGTTGTTATTATACATATTATATTTACTATGACATCAAAAGGAAACACGATAATTTGGTGTGCATATAGATTCTTTGGTACAGTTCTCATAATATACTTTATCATCATCATCCATTGATGTACAGAACTTTTTTTTTTTTAAAGAGATTAATGTTTGGCTATGAATAGTTACTGTCTCAGGGACTCCTAAGAACCATTAGCACCAAATGACAATTAAACTGCAGGAAGTGCCCTGCATCAAGATCATTCATAATTGCTGTTAGAACATTTAGATCAAATCTGTATGCTGTCTTGGTTACTCATGGCTATCTGCCTTTTAATCTTTTTCATTTTATGACCCATGCCATTCCTTTAATTACCACAGTATGGAAGGCTGTTAGCTTTACAAGACAGAAAAGGCTTCCAAAATCTGCTCTGCATTTCAATACAAGAATTCAGGTAGATAGATGTTATAACCATAAAGCATAAAGTAGAAAATCTAAGTAAGTACTGAGAGTAGTTAAGGGAATTGAGCTAAAACTGTTTGCAGCCAGGTTTGCCAACTTGGCTCTTTACAAAAGGAGGAACTACATTCCAAGGAAATTACACTGTCCCCATTCAGTATAGACAACCACAGACTGCTCAGACTCATGCAAAAAGTTGATCAACAGGATCGACTCAGAAATACAAGAAAACCACTTTTTCCTACTGTAAGGTGTTTTTATCACACCAAAAAGGACATGCGTCTTTAGCTGAGCTTGTGTGACTTCCTCGGTGAAGCAGGGCACGTATCTGCATTTATCTCAACTGGGTAGAGTCAGCAAAGGTCTTTGCTTTGCATATGCAGTAAAAATACATTAAGAGATTAATTAGTCTGTCCAAACACGTGAAAAATTGGGAGTGAAACCCAAATATCTCCATATTGACTCACCTGAAACAGAAGACCAACATTACAATACAATAACAAGCATAACATGTCATTCTACCCCACAGCTCCTTTTCTACTTGGACTGAATAAGATGTTCATGTGTCAGTTGTCAGGCTGAATTATTTGCTGCAGATACCAAGCTTAAGTCTGTGCTAGAACTGGATTTATTTTACTACCAGTGTAGTGGTAAAGAGTCACAATAGCATCACAGGTATTTTCTTACTGAAGCTCCACAATTGCTGGCTTGCATTTCAGAGGAATGGAGTGGATCAATAGTGTTGTGTTGTTCAAAGTTTACTTTCTGTTTTCCTGCCATCGCTAAACAATATAATAATTTTTTAAAAAAACTCTCATCCTTACGCATCCAGATATGGAAAGCCATCCTGCTGTATTTAAAGATCCAAATCCATCTGGAAATATAAGCATGAACAAACAACGAAGGACCTACCTTATTGTGGGTATTTCCTCCCTGTTTTTCAATTATTCTTTGTATATTTTGAACTTCTTTTTTAGTTCCTGTTCTTTGTGGAATTGGTTCCTCACCCCTTAGAATGAGTACCACTTCCTCACATAAGAAATTTCCCTGAATCCCAACAAGCGCTGTATACCACCTTTTAAATTAGTCTTTTTGAGCAATGTATAGCTCTTGATCTGCTCCACTCATTTGTAATATATCAGTGTTTGCTGAGGTTCGTTACGAAAGAACCTGTAGTGCCACTGTAACCCATCAGAACAAAAAATTATGAAATAAATCCAGTTGTGCTACAGACCCAAGACATGAGTTGGCTTTAGGATGTTAAGATCTGAAGCAAGTTTCGAAGAAAACACACTACTCTCTATTGCACTGCAGGACACCTACAAAAAAAGTAATGCTAAATGAGTATAAGAATAGCATTTTCTCCACTGCAAAAGATAGATTAATGTTCTTGTGGTTTAATGCCTGTTAAAAATAAACCTGGCAGACAACAAAAATGCTTCCATTGCTAGCTGCTGTGAATTACCACGGTATATTGGACCCAGTAATGGATCATGTATATTAAAGAGTATATTTTATACAGGGAGAACTTAGATTCTGGTTTTGTGTTTGAATATTGTAAGAAAAGGCATACAGATCAGTTGAACATGTTAATGAAAGCAGTTCCTTCTGACAACATGACTCCACTCGATATTTGGAAGATTTAGTTTAATGGTGGATCTTCCAGCAGTTGCCTAGGCTGTGCTCTCTGCACCAGTTCTCACCATCAGCCGTCTGCATGCCCGCACACCTCTTGGAGTACCATAGAAACCTCCCAGCTCTGTTATGAATTAATTTATGACCTAAATCACCGCTACTAACTCCTGTGACTCTATGCACTGGGAAAATGCATCATGTTAGTGTACATGCCATGCTACAAGAAAATTATGTTCCCACCCTAGTCAGGATGAGTAACCTAACTAGAGTAGAAATAGTGCTGAAGACAAGAGAACATGGATTTTAACTCAGATTAGCCATTTGAATTCAGCTCAGGGATCATTTGTGTGTTTGTTGCTGACTCTCAGATTTCCTTGTTCTGTTATTTTAACTCAAGGTAGCTAATTCAGGTTAGCAATTCTGACTTAAGAACATTCTTAATCTGTGGATATCATAGAAAATAGATTAACTTCAGTAAGTGTTTTACCAGTCTTGTCTACAGATGCAATCGGTTAATTGAAAAGTCTGATGAAGACACATCCACTGCGGGCTTAGTCTGTTGAAGCTGATGCCAGTGCTGCGACAGATTTGCAACAACAGATTAAAGTTGGATGGATGGAGCTGTTATCATCTCCCCCTCTCATTTGCCCTGTCCTGTTAAATGATGCTGCTGTCTCCATGGCAGGGCCTCTGATTCACAGGGAATCAGGTCCTGAGTTGGCATGGCTTTTGGCCCAGGATAGCAAGGTGAACTGAACTCTCAGGAGCCGTAATCACTAGGGTTATCCTGTATAAATTTGCCACCACAAGTCTGTCAGAGCCCAAAGTAACAAGATGTACTGTCCCACTGGAAAAAATATAAAACTATACTATCAAATAATTCCTTAAAGAGGGGAAAAGGCTACCATTTGCTGACGATAGTGTTTTTGAAATATAAATTAACATGGCTCTGCTGTTACCTAACCTAGAACAGCCTTTCTGAGGACTAGATGTGTTCTTTTACAAACATGCTCTATGTGGGATAATCAGGACCCTGCCATTTCCTTTTCCGAAATAAAGCAAGTAAAAATGAGATGCACCAAACAACCCGCAAAACGCTTTCATGACAATGTGTTGTCTTAGCTTGTGCAGATCCATGGAGTGCTTTGTGATCAGAGTTAAATGGGACCCAAGTTGTTGAAATGAGGGCTAGGAAACAAGCCCGACTGTGTTTTCTGGCTTCTTTGCATATGACAGCTTGAACATTATTCCACAATAAGGCCAGGCCTGACTTGTCAGTATGGTGGCAAACAGTGTGAAGGAGAGACATGATGTTCAATATTTACGAATTATCACCCAGGCCGTAATTAGGGAGAATGAAACTTGTAGGAAAAAGATTGCCATTGGGAAGCCGTTAGTGGTACACAAACACTCAAGACCAAGTGTGGTGGGAAGCATCAGCCATAGCCTTTGAGGTTGCCAAGCATACTAATATGACACATCATTACTAGCCACTTGCAACAGTTGACCAAAATCCATTTTCTCATCAGTTACACAAACTACTGTCTGCTGAGGGATGGAAAAATGAGCACATCATGACACAGGCTTTGAAAATATCTCTTACAAAAGGAATAATCCATCCACAGCTATTGCTTGCTGATAGCTATAACAGGCCAAAGCTTACAAGTCTTCTGTAGACACATGAAAGACACACTGACACACAAGTCACGGAAAGGTCACAAAAGAGTGAACAGCATCCATCATTCAAACCAAGTAGAGAAACAAAGGGATTACTTGTTTGCCTTCTGGAAGTGATAGACAGCAGCTAGTTCTTTGACCTGTACTCAAAAAGTGTATCTATAGCCTAAGTATTTTGGTTCTAATTCAGCAAAACTCTCTAAGTGCTTAAGTTCAACTGAAATTACATTTGAGTATGTGCTAAGGAGAACTGGGACTACTGGACCTTTGAAGAGAGGTAGGACTGAATTTTTAACTCTCCAAAGCTTCCCTGCTTCTTCAGGATGTATTCAAGTGATGTGTATTTGCAATGACCTGATCTGGAGGTTACAAAAAAACCATCTCTGTACTGCAGGTTGCAGCACTGGAATATAGAAAGACCCTGGGTCAAATGCAGATAAAAAGAAGCACTGAATGTCACAGGAGTCTCGCTGAGGAACAGCAGAGTTTATATGATGTGAGGACTGTGGAAAGACAAATACCTAAAAAAAGGAGTTGCACATTGTACTCTTCACATAACTCCTATGTCCTCCCTAAGCTATAAATGTCTCACAGTAGAGCACATGCCTTCTGATTTCAGGCACCTTGAGGAAAGATTCACGATGTGCTGAAGACATGCGTTGTGGGGAACCGTCTTCCCTAGAGCTGCCTATAAATCTGAGCTTGAGCTTCCCATAGGTGGGAATCAGCAGATATCTGTCTGAGAGGATGCTTGAAACACCTCAAAAGCATACAAAGGAAGACACAATGATGGAGCTCAAATATGACAACAAAGATGATTTGGTTTTCATTTATTGCTCATATTTTCCTTCCTGTAGTGGTGAAATACAGTACCTATTATTCCTGGCAACCTTCACATTACACTGAATCCCACCCTTGATCTTTCTGTTAAGCTTTTTGATTCTGATCTCACTTGCTAAAGGAGTCTAAGGAGGCATTTTCTGTCTCCAGAGCACAGATTCAAACCAACGCTCTTTCACAAAGTGTAGCTAGAGTAGCCTATCCGAGGATACTGGCCTCACATCCCAAGACGTGGTTTGAGGGAAAGAGTAAGTCAGACAGCATTTATGTCTAAATCCCTCTGCAGTGTACACAGGTATTTGCTGTTGGACAGCTAGTTGCTGTTGTCCTCTTTTTTGGACACTGGAAGAACAGGGAGGGTTGTTAACTGAAGACTGGGGGCATACTGGGTGGGAAATCTGTTTGGGAACCATGTTAAAACAAGAACATAGCACAGAATATACTACAACAAAGTAGGTGCCTGTCAAGTAACCTTGCATCTTTTTTCCTAAGTTGGTGGTCAGTCAGCCTCATCCTCATCCTCACCTAACTATTGTCCTACTTATTGTTTTCTCTCTCCACAGCAGTGCCACCTCTGTTGTGTGGGTTTAAACTTGTTGCAGTAAACAATATACCTGCCTCCCTGTTGTGTCAGAAATAGAGCACTTTTGGAATTTTCTGCTTAATCTAGTATTTGTTAGAACATGTTGACTCGTCAGAAGTGATCTGCAGGAATGTATCAGTTTTAGCAGTTTCTCAGGTGGAAGTGCTGGCTGAAAGGAGGCAGATGGTCAGACCAGGCTCCCACTCCTCTCATTGCAGGGACCTCCGCTCAGCGCTGGCGAGACAAGGACATGAACACGGTTGTTCTTGCATTGTGTGGGACTTCTGTGTGTTTCACACAAACTTTGAAAGTTCTTGGTTTCATCCCAGCACAGAGCACGAAAAATTTTGTAATAGCAAGAAGTTTCAGAGGATGAGAAAACTGTTTCCTGCCCTATACAATATAGAAGTCAGCGCTCTGTGTACTGGGACTATTTTCTAATTATAGCAATATCCCTGCTCTTTTTTCTTTTAAACTTAAATCCATGTTTGATTTGTTTCCAGGATTCTGTTATCATTAATTAATATCAGAAAATGTTGTTGATTTGAAGGAAGACCTTCATTTCTCAATACCAGAAGTGTGACTTGTTCTTACCAGATAATACTTGCAAATAGCCTGTGTTTCTGATTTTTATCCCCAGCTCTCGATCATGATTCTTATCAGATAACAGGAAGGAACAACAATTCTTTATTTTCAAAACCTGTTATTTTGTGTAATTAATGAGGTAAACCACAGAAAGAGTTCAGTGGACGCTGAAATAAAATGTCACAAGGAATGCAGAATTATTGATGGATTGTTTTAACCAATCTAGTGAAAACTCTAAATTTATACATGGCTGAAACAGCTCTGATCTATAGTCATCTTTTCATTTTGCTTAAAGTCTTAATGAAATAAAAAGTCGTTACAGATTCCTATCATTAGTTTGTAATTTTCAAGGTTGTCTATTTTAAATGCTTTCAGTGGTCATAAGCATTTCTTGATTACCAAAAATTGCTTAACTACAGCCAGCTATAAGTATTTTCCCAAAGTATGTGATCATGTTGCTCTTAGAATGCATAATTGTTTTATCCATGAAGAAGCTAAATTTGGCTTAACTGTGTCATGACATTTAACAGAAAATGTCTGGTGTGACAGGGCATAGTGTGGACACTGCACTGAAACGCTCATAACCACAGTTCATTTAACTGATCTTTTGAGGGGGTGAAATATCACACTAGTCATCTGCCTTTGGTTTTTCAAGCCACATCAAACAATTGTGTGGAGAAGTAAAAAACAAAAAGAAAAGTGCTAGGTTGTTTGATTTCATCAGTTAATGGCTGTAGGTCACTTGATACCCCTTTGTTTACAATACAGTGATATGCCTGTATCTTGTAAAGGTTCACCAGACTGACTTACCGCTGTGGTACAAGGCCTAAAATAAAGCTTGCACATGCCAGGCACCACATGATGCATAAAATATTCTAACAATATATTACAAAACCTTGTCAACGCTGGGGAAAATGAGTATTCCAAGAAGTAGAGCTGACCGAAAAAAAACCCATTCTTTTTTCCAAACCATGCGCTTGTGAAAGACAGTGATTTGGGGAGCTGGAGGGAGGGAGAGAGGGGTTTCTTCCTTCGGTCTGGTGGGGAAAAGTCTCCTCCCTGGTGAATAAAAAAGTCAGCAGAGGAAAAGACAAGCCCACTTCCAGCTCAAATCTTCACATTATTTCACGCCTTTTCTATTTCTCATTTTTGAGCAGCTGCACTAAGAACCAGCTCAGCCCCTTGAGGAACTTGCCAAATATTTTATATCCACACACTGAAGTGCAACAACTGCTTTGTGTGCAGTTGTGTCGTGAGTGTCCTGAGCAGATTTGCTTTCAGCTACCTGTGCACCACCTTGTTCTAAACTGTATCAGTCAGCTGGTTTAATGCCAATGTGGAAATAGTCATCTCTCTTTTACTGCTGTACAACGCACCAAGGGATCTTGCAAAATTCATTATAAGAAAATCCTTCTGTGAATTGTTCTAAAAGCCGTGAAATGGGTACCCACAAAGAACAGTAATCATAGCAGTTTCTAGCGCAAGACTATTAATGACACTAAGTAAGATTATGACACTTCTTAAACTGAAATAGTTCAGCTGATACATGCAGCCTAGAAACAAATTTCTGTTGACTGATAAACTGATGTTTTAGAACATGAAATATAATCACTCTCTCCTTTGAATATATTTTGACAGATTAAATCTCTGACAATGAAGCCTTTTACTGCATATCCTTCTGGGTTTATCGTATTCCTGTTTGCCTTGCTACAGAGAAGCCATGGACAATGCAAAGAAGCAGCTAAAAAATCGGAGATGAATTTGGGTGTAAAGTATGATCTTCCTAACTTCATTGCAGAAACACCAATTCAGAATGTAGTTTTATATAAACATCATGTTTATATTGGAGCAGTCAACAAGATTTATGTACTAAATCAAACTCTCCAGAACATTTCTATGTACAAGACTGGGCCCATTTTGGAGAACCCTGACTGTGCACCGTGCGAAGACTGCAAAGATAAAGCCAATTTATCTAACAGTGTATGGAAGGATAATGTCAACATGGCACTGCTCTTAGAAACTTATTATGATGATCAGCTCATCAGCTGTGGTAGTGTGTCTGGAGGCATCTGCCACCGTCACATCATTCACCCCGACAACCCTGCTGACATCGAAAGCGAGGTGCACTGCATGTATTCACCCCAGGTGGACGGAGAAGCAGATAATTGTCCTGACTGTGTTGTAAGCACTTTAGGAACCAAAGTTTTGGTGACCGAAAAGGACAGGTTTGTCAATTTCTTTGTTGGAAATACTGTGACATCTACATTTCAACCTCCCCATGTGCTGCATTCAATATCAGTTAGAAGGTTAAAAGAAACACAGGATGGTTTTGAATTTCTCACAGATCAGTCTTATATAGATATCCTCCCTCAGTTCCGCGACTCATATCCCATTAGATATGTCCATGCCTTTGAAAATGATCACTTTGTCTTTTTTCTGACTGTTCAGAGAGAATCTCTCTACTCACAAGCTTTTCACACTAGAATTATCCGCTTCTGCACTTTAGACTCAGAGATGCGTTCTTACATGGAAATGCCTCTTGAGTGTATTTTTACCGAAAAGCGGAGAAAGAGGTCCATCCGAAAGGAGGTATTCAACATTTTGCAAGCTGCCTATGTAAGCAAGCCAGGTGCAGCTCTAGCCCATGAAATGGGCCTTGGTTTGAACGACGATATTCTCTATGGTGTTTTTGCACAAAGCAAACCAGACTCTTCCGAACCAACCAACAGATCTGCTGTTTGCGCTGTCTCCGTGCGAACCATCAACGAGTTCTTCAACAAGATTGTTGACAAGCAGAACATGAAATGTCTCCAGCACTTTTACGGCAAAGAGAGCAAATACTGCTTGAACAGGGTAAGCGACAATTAATTTGTTACATTTTGGGACTCTCGTTCTCTCTTTGCCTACTCCATTGACAGGTAGTCATCCCCTCAGTTTCAGTTACAAAATGTAATTCCCTGATCATTTCAGATTACTTAGTATTGCTGATGATTCATCTCTGTAAGGATTAGTTCCTGGAAACTGAGTATGAAAATCACTGAGGTCCTTATGGTGCTAAAAAAGTATTAATGGAACAAGGGGGAAAAATATCCTTTTTTTTTAAATTTGTAAGTAATTGTTTTTCTTGAGAGACTGTGATGCCGATAAATGGAACATTTAGGCAGTTATTTCTTTTAATACTTAAAAAAAGTACTCATTAACATTCGTATCCATGTGCACTGAGGAGTCCCTGAAAATATCACTCGTATTTTAAACTATGTTAATGCTGAATCACTGCCCTCCTTAGAAAAAATGAAAGAGCTAGTTTGGAACTGCTGTCAAGAGTCAGATTGTAATATGGTTACTCATGCTTGATACAGAAACAGTCCCACTGAAATCAGTTTTCCTAATGAAAGAAGTGTCTATGAAAAGTGTATCTGAATGAGGATACCAGTAGTCTCAGGTCAGAGGGTTGCCTTTCTGTACACTGTGTGTTCAGGTGGTTGCTGCTCTCCAACCATCTGAAATACTGTGAGTGAAGGAAGCACAGAATTTATTTCTTCCCTTCTGTACAGTATTTGTGCCGGTGTCAGCTCCTGTAAATGAAATAAAGAATCTGGGAATCAGGTACTTTTAACATTTATTTTGAAAAATGAAACAGCAGAGCTTTGAATTGTACCCACTTATGTAGCAAGGCCTTAAATGTCCTCTCTGGGGATCCTTCTTTTCTCAAATACAAGAAAAGGCATGCTGTCCTTTACCAGAGGGGAGGGCCAGAGCCATTATGACAGGGCTCTGCTTAGCCTTACAAGCCAAGACAAGGCCTGTGTCAGGACGGAGCAACCGCTCAACCTGCATTTGGAGATGGATGGGATCTATCATGTCCCATTGTTGGGATGGCTCGGAGTGAGGTGGGAACCGCAGGCCTTTGTCACCCCAATACCACCACAGTCCTCCTCAGCACGTCTGCCCAGCACAGGGCATCAGGATGGGGTACTGGCACATGCCCCAGTTGGAGGTGGGAGCCTCTTACATGAAAGAGAAGGGCTGCTTGTCACTGCCAGGAGTGAGGTGGGGTGGCCTGGGGAGGAGCATCTGTCACAGAGCTGCTGTGGCTCCTCCCTAGTAGCAGGAATGTGCTCAGAGGTGGGGTCCGACCCAGTCTGAGCATCATCACAACAGCCTCAGCATTCCAGGGACAACTGCTTATCACAGGCTCAAGGTGTTCAACACAGATATAGGCATTGCCAGCGGATGCTGATACAGCAACCACAACAGACGTAGCATTTTATTCCCTTTTTTTGGGGGGGAAAGGCAATTTTCAGGAACTAAAAGCAAGTTAGCAAACATTCAGCACAGTAACTTCTTATCTTTCTTCAGTGTTATTGCTGTCCTAATTTTTCATTTCAGGTCTTATATTCTTTTTTTTTTCATTTTTCAGTTCATTTTTAACAATGAACATTGTTCTTCTCTGAAAGTATTTTTTTTCCTTATTCCTAGGGTATTTTATTTGTGAGTGACTGTCTTTAAAGCTTGTGGCCTTTAACTTATCTCATTCTGTACTTGCCTATACACCCCTTTCATAAGGTGATCTTTTCATAGCAAAGTATACCATTAAAATATTGACAGAATAATTTGCCACTTTTCACATGCTGGGAACTACTTTCCTGCTTCAAAAGCGTTTCCAGAGTCTGCTGCTGCTTTGCATATCAGAACTGAATGTCTTATACTGCAGACGGTTTATTACAGTTGCCCATTTTCAAGAAATGTCATCAGAACTCTGATTTCTGCTACATTAAATTGATAAAGGGAAAAATGTTACTATGATTCTTGTGGTTTCTTTAAATGGCATGAAGGCCGCCAGAAGTTTTTGTCCTGATTGTTTGCTTAACATGGAAATATCAAGACTGAAACTTCACCATTCCATTTCCTTTGCTTTATTCCAGAGGACTCATTAAGGCTCCAATAAAAAGAGTCCTGTGAGTTTTTTCAGGTTTCAGTTGGCCAAAAAGATTGTCAAGAATTTGCCAAACATCCTTTATACACCTGTTTTTCTCAGGTGTGTGAAATAGACCTGCAAGGTTGGAAGGTGAAGGAGGAGAAGGAACAGGCAGAAGGAGGAAAGTACATTGTTTCTCATGCTTGTGTCAGGAATGTGAAATCTGGTCTTCCTTGATTTTGCTGAAGGTAAAATAATAATTAAAAAAAGAGTTCCAGACCCCTCAACTCTTCTTAGGCCCTTTTTTGTACATTATAAAAACGTACATGAGGGCATAACCCATTTTTCCCCTTTTGTCAGTCACCTTCAACTTAAAAGAAAGCTTTTATAAACTGTGAGCTTTTGTCACAGTTTATTTTGGCAAAATTCAAAACTTGCTTTTTGTAATGTAGCCAAGATGATCTTTCTCTTTGATGTTGAGAGAATGAAACCGCAGACCACTGATGCAAGTGAAAGGCACTGACCACTGAGATTAAGTCATAGGACAGTGAAAACAGTACAGCAGTAAATATGGTATACCACTAACTTCAACAGTAAAAAGAAAAATGAGCCTTTAGCAATGTTTGCAAGGGAGTGCTATCTGATAATTTACAGTTAGAGTCAGATTGATGAAGGCCATTTCATGTTATCAAAAAAAGTCCCACCAGACAATTGTACTTAATTTTGTTGGACTTTGGGTAGTCCATCTTTTTAAGTGGCTGTCCCTCAGGACTGTTTAGTCTGAGACTGCTAAAGGTAAAATTAAACCAGAATAATCCAGAATAAAGTATCCAAAACACTTCCTCATCTTAGTCTTCTCAGATTTTAAGCATTTTTTTAAAAAATACTTCAACTGATCTTGATGTGGTTGACAAAATTTGTTAGTTTTTAGCCTTGTTTCCTAAAGGAATGAAGTTTATGTGGTCATGCTATTCTATGCCTGTCTTTCTGTTAGTTTTCCTGACAATCTCAACAATAAGAAATCTTAAAGATGTGAATCCAAGTGTGAATCCAGAGGCAGATCCAATATATGCTCAGGCTACGGAAAATGATGAAGTTTAAGGAGCCCCTTTATAAACATCAGAAGGACTCACAGGGACCAAAGCAGGTATTGCTCACACATGGGAAAAGTCTCCGTCAGAGCTTAGTTGGACAGGAAAGTCAACAAGCCACAAGGTATAAATCCAGACACAACTGTGCATCACTTATTCCAGTGCTCATGGAAAACTTTATAAAATCAAAATAAAACATTTCCAGTTGTGTTTAAGTGAAACACATATTAAGCCAAATCCTGGGCTCACTGAAGTCAGGGTTAGGAAAAGTGAATCTGATGGTGCATCTGATTAATATCAGATGTACCTCAGTGGAGCTGTGACCAGTTAGCACTTCCTAATAATTTCCTTCAGTGAAGAGCTGGCTGTCACTTCAATGACAGCAAGCAGGAAACAGAACTGGCTTTGAATTAGAAGAAAAATTTGGAGTCATAGTAAAGGGGTTTTATTGCCCGAGTCAGGACAAAGATATCTGAGAGGTAGCTGCTGTGGAGGGTTTTGAATCACTGTTCAGGAATCTCCTCACCCACAATGAAGAGAAAACTGGATGTAGGCTTTTAGCAGAGTTTATTTGGTCACAGTTAGTCACTACTAGCCCTGGTGTGGTACTCCTCAAAGCAGAGGTGTACTCAGATGAGGAGACAAATGCTAGTTACTTACTTCATTTGCAAACATAGTCCGGTTGTGTGTACCGCTATCATGGATTAAATGTGATTCCTCAGGTGGGGAAGATGGGTTGAGTTTAGCCTTGCAATTTCAACTGTACATTTCAATTGTCATTAGTTAGATCATGATCTTATGAGCTTTGTTTAGCCTTTCTGCATCTCTTATGTGCTAAACAATTGTGAGCCCAAGTGTCCCTTGATACCTAACTTCAATCACTATTGACTTTCATGGTAAAGCATCTCTAAAAATGAAATCCAAATTCAGCTCTGTAAAGGTCCTGTGGCTTTGTTTCTTCTATAGGTAAGTTCAAGTACTCCATTCACCTTACAGGAAAAGAGAAACCACAGACAGGCCACCGTGTTCCCAACAAGTGTCCTAAGGCAAGACAAACTGGTCACAACTGTCAAATGAAAGGCACAAACAGTTGGAAGAATGTGAAATGAAAACCAAGATCACCAAAACAAAAGATAAAGTGACAGTAAAATAAACACATGGTGATGCTTCTTTATTACCATTACAAACATGATAGATGAGTAAAATTGGGTTATGCTTATATTGTAATGGAAGAAAATAATTGCTGTCTTCTATCAGGAAACCGCAAAGGCAGTTATTGATCTGTCATCCTAAGGGTATGTCTAGGAATATTTAATAAAATAAACAGAGACAAATAACTCTTTTGAGGCCCTGTAACTGTAATATCCCACACCATTTGGCTTAAAATTTTTTGGCAGGTTTAAAAATAAAACCACATCTCTTTGATTAGGAAGGGTTGATGTGGCTTATTTAGATAATCTCACAGCATGGAGGAAATGTTTTTTATATTGTGAGTAGAATGTGCCTGAATATTTTCCCTAAAAGTCAGGCACCAGAATCCATTGGATTGGTTCAGTCATTTATTCCTCTGAAAATGCTCAATCAAATGGCATATAGCACTCTGTCTGGGCACAAAGCCTGCTCCCGTACATACAGATTTTTTGCAAGCTTCTCTGTGGGGTTCTGATGTCTCAGAAGAATAAATGAAGAGGGACTGGCTGATGGGCAGTGTGCACTGACACCCTTTAAAACAGGCTTAAACCATAGTAGTAAGGTGACAGGCTGCATCCACGTTCCTGTTCTGTGCTCACTGCCTGTCTGCTGAAAACCCAGGTGGTACCTTGAGGGTCACCATTGTGCCCTGTATGGTGGACTGCAAGGCAGGGTGTGCTCACCATCCAGCTCCCCTCCACCATTAGGTACGTGGCCATCTACCCACCTGGCCATGCAAGACCTGACTAGAACAAGTAGCGTGGTGTAAGGGATTGCAGGAAGAGTATGAACTCCAGTTAAGCTGCATATGAGGAAGGCATGGGTATGGGTACACGTAGAGATACAGGTGTGAGTGTGTAGGGGGTATGGTATGAGCATAGGTATGGGTATGGGTATGGCTATCTCAGGCTGAGCCAGATTCAGCAGACACATAGCTATAGAGGTAAGGGCTGTTCTGTCCCTGGGACTGGCCACATGGACACCGTCACAAGGAATTCCCAAGAAAAAGGCAAGGTAAGGAAAAAGGTCAGGGAGTTTCTTTGGAAAGTACCACACCACTCTGAGTGGTAGATATCTTTGCAGACTCTTCAGAACCCCAGGAGCTATGGAGTTTGAGGGCCGACCTGTTAGTCCCCAAGTGCTGCAAGAACTACAGTTTTCCTTCTGATGTCCTGTTAGGGGCCTGTCTCTGTTTGCCTCCCAGTGCTGCTGCTTGGTGTTTTATCATCTTCTCGATGAAAGCTGCATTTCTCTGTGAAAAAATGGTATCCGTTAAAATACCATTTTCTGCAAAGGGCACTGCCAGAGTTACTAATAATGTTCCATTTCCAGACTTTTTAATCAAATTCTTCCACTGAAGACAGGGTTCCCTATTGGTTATTAGTGTAGAAGAGTCACTCTGCTCATTTTCCCCGGAATTGCACAGAAATCATTTCAGGCAGAAAGTATTTTATTTTTTTTTTTAACATGGATATCTGGTCATGTGATTTTTATGTCTCAGAGTTTCTGAAGGCCCTTAAATAACTCTAAAGACTAGAACTGGACAAAGAATAATTTTCTTATCCTATGTAACCTTGCAAATCTGAAAATCTTTACAGTCCCATAGGGAGAGATGTCCAGAATGTAGACTAGCAGGTATGTAACATTAAGGACACTCACTAGAGATGTGTAATATTTGGATCTAAGCCTCTTTTCCTGGGTTCAAGACCAAATTCTAAGGCTCCTCTGCCCCAGATTAAGGTCCTGTCTGGTCTGCTGATGGCTATTCTGCAATGGGACCGTGTCAGCCCCTCCTGAAAGATCTGCTTGGATTTCTTTATAAACAATGCCATGTTCCAGAGAAAGAGAAGCTGATTCTGCAGTGCACTGCATTCAGATCTAAGTCCTGGGTTCATCCCACCTGGCTTTGGTAGGTAGTTGAGACATCTAAGTAAGCAATGAATTTTCCTCAGGTTCTGCTGCCAAATGATGGAGAGACACATAAATCCTGACAAAGCAGACATCTGCCTTTCAGCTCACTCAGCACCAACCTTACCTCAGCAGTTTCTCTACTTACTCGTTCTGACTCAGGACCACATATTGCTGTCATTATTGCTCACTAAAGCAACAGTAGGTAGTTATTATCCAGCAGAGTGTTGTGTTACTTGAACTTTCTAAGTGGCATGTGGGTTTCTGATCTCAGACAGCTTTCACATCATAGTGGAATTACTCCTCATTTCCAAACATACAGGTAAAACCAGAGTCAAATCCCACAGTAAATTAAAAAAAAAAAAAGTTATGAAAGAAGATCCATGGCATAAATGGTTCAGAAAGCAATTGTATGTCACAAAGAAATATTACTTGCACTGTCTATGGAGTGGGTGAAAACAATGAGATGTTAGAGGAGGAATGATCTGGGGGAAGTGATAATGAGAGCTTCATTTTCTTAAGGCAGATGTTTTTATACACAGCCTGTGGAAATTAGGGCAAATTGCATGATTTTCTTCTACTTTCTGGACTCCTTTCTATCCCACACATCTCTTGCACCACTGTTTTGGCTAGACGTGCAGTTGTTGTGTAATGTTATCTTGGAATAAGAGTCCCCACGCTCAGCATTACTTTAGGCTAACTGGTCTACTTGGAATTCACAGCTTTTCTATTTCATCACATCTTCCATGTAAATAACTTACATGAAAAATGCACCTGATGTACACTACAAATGTACAGCAGAACTGCATTTATCCACACATCTCTGATGCATTATTTTATTTCTTCAAAATGTGTAATTAGTCAACACCTCTCCTTTGATAATCTGTATACTGAGTTAAATGTTAAGGGAAATCAGCAAAATACAAAGATTACTTAGGTCCATTTTATCTGCAGAATCAATAGGATTTACTTACTGCTAATGCACTAACCAGATTATGAGAACTAATGCAGCACTGTTCAATGACAAAAGCAAATAACTCTTTGAATGATCTTGACAATAGAACATGTAGTCATCTTAATTTGTATTAACTAATTACATTTAACATGAATGTCTTTTTACCTATTACCTTAAGTGGAACATCAGTACTTCCTTCCCCCCTCTCATTTTAGCAGTGAAGTAGATCAAAACAACAAGTATTAATAGTGGGATGATACTATGTAAAATTTTACATCAATGGAGTTCTTTAAAAAATTTCTCTTTCTTTAGGGGTCATAAAAATAATGTGTAATCTTTCCATTGACTTCAGTGAGATCTCATCAAGTCCTTGAAGTTGAAAGTTTAGCTTAAAGATAATTAATCCTTCAGTAATGCCCTCTAAATTGTTCCTTATTTTGCAACAAGTGGTATTTTGAAGGGTTAGTTTCCTGTGTAACTCAGACAATCTCAAGGCAGTAGCAACACATAGTAGTGGCCACTGTGTAGTTAGGATTGCTTGATTGATTCCATCTTAAAGGAGTGTTTCCAGTTGCTTGCTTTTTCTTCAAGTTTCCTACTTCGCAATTGAGATTTGAAAAGTGTATTCTCAGAAAGGGAACATATTTCTCCTGTATTTTATAAAAAAATTCTGAATTTCTTTCAAATACATGAGGAATATTGGGAAGAGGAGGAAGGAAGAAGAGGGAAACAATTATTTGTTTAAAACAAAAAGAGGAAAAATCTTTTACCTTTTGAAATAAAGCTTCAGTGCTTCAGCAGTTCTTAGAAACAGGAGAACCTGGTCCCCTGCCCCAGATGTGTTCACTTCTCTGTGAATGCCAGACTGAGTTCACAGCACCTACACCCTTGAGTTGTCTTTCACTGGTCAAGAAGAAATCAGAAGCACAATGGATCTGCTTCTATGGGAATTGTTTAGCACATAAATTTATGTCCACTAGCAAAACTGAGCTGTTCCATTTATTATTCATTTTTCCTTTCCTTAGGATTACAAGAAGTGCTTGGTAATGAATGGTGGCTGGTGCTACTGTGTGGAAATCTGTTTTACAAAGCACATAGCATTTTTAATACTGTGTTTTCAAATACTTTTCTCTTGTGATACGACTTCTGAGTGATTTATGTTCCACTTCCCAAGAACATGGAGTTCTTGGGAAGATCAAGTTAGTTGTTTGACAAAATAGGGCTTGAAGAAGAAAGAGAAATTCAGCATACCTAGTACCTATCACCGCCACATTAATATGGAAATTAGCTGTCTTTCTGTGCTGTGAGAGCAGCAGGTGGGATACACACTGTGTATCCCCTGCAGGCTGCTCTAGTCTGGCTTCCGTGCAGTCCCTGCTGACTCGTCCCTTTGCGATACCTCTTTCCAAGGACTTACTGACCCTATCAATACGAATATGTGCAATAGTTCAATACAAAAGACCCAATCTCTTAATTGATAATATTTGATAAAGAAAGTGACATGGGAGAATATGAATGTAATGTAATCTTGATGCCAATAAGGAACAGTATTCATGTTCATTTGGCCTGCTATTGAACAGTACATATGATTAGTACTGATGTATGGCCAACACTATTTAGTTACCTACAGTTACTTCTCTTCAAAATGCAGCAGCAAGTTTTGGGAACTCACACTGCAGTTACACTGACCCAGCAGGTGAGGAGTCTCGCTGTGGACTTGCAGTTGATCATGTTGGCAAAAGCTGTTTCTCATGTTCCTCAATTCTGGCTGGCTTCTCTTCTGCTTGTTGTACAGTACTGGAGTCTGTTCACAAGAGATTCTTTTCTGGTCAATTACTTTCAAAAAATAAATGTGTCCATATTTTTTCTGTGTATCATTGTTGAATATGCTCATAACTGTAAAGAATTCAGACACCCTGTGACGGTTGTGTATAGTGAGAACAATTAATATGACTGTGACCTTTTAGAATTGCTCGTAGTAAAATTTTGTCCATTTCACAAACCTTCTGTCTTGCAAATTGCAGAGGAAAAAATATTCCTTTGTGATAGCATAGTAGAAAGGTATTTATATAGTTCTCCTCTTCTCCATTACACTTTATTCACCAGCTATGGCATGAAACCACGTGGGAAAGGAGGAGGGAGGTAGTCCCTTTGCCAAGGGAACTGGCAGAAGAAGGCATGAAGTGAACAGAGTCTGTAAATGTGCCAGAAGCCAGAAAGTTTGTCCTGGTTATTTTTCTCCTCTCCCCATTTTGTCAAAGAGCTATGAATACAAGGATCTTAGTAGTCATCTCTAACTGAGTCCAGAATTAAAAAGACTGGTGTGTGACAGCTGGGAGGATTTATGAGGTTTATGAAATTTACGGGGTAATTCCTTTCAAAGATAACAATGATAGGCCAAATTTATAATGTTCCTCACTTTTATTTAGATGGGACTGGGAAACAGACAATACAGGTTCTAACTCCAGCCCTCTAACAGACCTCCAACATGATGATCAAATCACTCATTCTCTTAAGGCAACACCCTGGCTTCACTGAGTTATTGGGGCCAGAATTTCACTTCTTATATTTCACCTGAAGTACTGCAAACTACCCAGAAAATTCAAATGCATTACAGAACAGCAAAACTGTGTTGGTGAAAAACACACAAGAAACTTTAGAGAGGAAAATCTGATAAGTTTCTTCTGTGTTCCTCACAGTTACTCTCTCTGTTCAGTCTGCTGTACATGTGTAAATTCTTCACTGTTGTATGCTTGATTCTAACAGGACACAGTCCTGAAAACTGTAGTTTAATTATTCATCTTAATTCACTGACCTCCACAAGAGAAGAGATAAGCAACTCATACACCCTCTCTGTTTTTAATTGTCCTGGGAATCAATTTGTTACGTAGAGTCATCTATTCATTCACTCTATAGCAGTTTCTTTGAAAAAGGATTTTTTCCATTTGCAGATATCAGGATTCAGCTCATTTAGCAGTAGCTCGTTTCCCCTGCTCCATGTTATGCCATGGAAATGCTCAAAGGAGAAATGTCAGCACTCATGGGTGCCCACTTCTCTTCAGGCAGACTCCCGGGATCCATAGCAGAAAACAAAAGTTGATGCTTAGGAATTTGATTCCTGGCAACCAACAAGTTAAAAGTCATATAAACAAAGCAGCATAAAATAAGAGTCCTGCTTATTCCTATTTTCACTTGAGTTCTTCTTCATATCTGTAGTATTTTACAGTTGACACTAGGAAATTTTACCTAGTTACTGTCAGACCATTTCTCCAATTTGTCAAATTAAAATTTAATTTTAATGATGTCCTCCAAATCACTCACAAGACAGTATGAGATGTTCTACAGTGATTAAGTCATTAATTTCTAGTTTATTCAAGACATTAAACATAACATCGAGACATTATACATAATAGCACTTTCTAATTGAGCACTGCACTTAACTAAGAACAGGTTTTGGCCAGCTCTAGAAGGACGAGCCTGGAGGAGTGTTCCTCCAAATTGCAGTCGCCACAAATAACAGAAAAGCTCACAAAAAGTCTTTGGTTAAAATTTACATTTTTTTTTTCCCCTAAGTCTAGTATTCAGACTAAAGACTAGACTCTATGATTGGTTCTGATGCTGACCTAACTGGGTATTTTTTTGAGATTTTCATTAGTGGCTTTAAGATTTCCTCCCTGCTTTGCACTTTTGGCTTCTGATGTGCAACTCTGTCTGAAATATTCTTTTTATGCCCACTGACTATGATATGTAAATCATCAGTTAACTGCCAAACAGCAACAACTGCTGATAGCCCAGCTCAACATGTCTAGAGACTTTTTTCGCACATTTGTCTTCTGTGAACTGAATCAGAGTAAATTCTGAAACACCACAACTTCCCCTATGAACAAATAAGATAGCATTGGTTATCTTCTACCCTTCTGGACATGGCTGAAAGGCAGGGCTTGCCCACACCTCATTGCATTCCAGTGGCACACCTACACCAGCTTCACAAAGCCCTCCCTATGAATCACACATGCAATTGGCACCTCTCCTCCCACAAGAGAAGCAATATAGTGGGACCCAAGCAGTTACCCGCTCTAATTGCCCATTTCAATAGTTGTGTGATTTGTCACTGCAACTTGGCATAATATCGAGAGTGCATCATCTGACATCAGTTATTTTTCCACATTGACAGCCAAATGGATACTTACATGTATATTGACAGAGAGGGAGGGAGGGAGGGAGAGATTCAGGCTTCAAAGAGTTAATTTAAAGCAGCTTCTTTGCTGAAGTTTTCCATGTTATCAATCTTCCTTTAGTTTTCTAAGTAGCCTTTTAATCTCTGCATTTCTACTCAAAGATCAAAGCCTTCCTATTTCTTAAACAGCTAACCTTACATTATGGTTAATCTATGAAGCACCAGGTTTTGTAAGAGAGCCATATGTGGAACAATCTGCAGGTTCTTGGGCAGATACCCAAAATGACGACATCTCTAAGGAAGGCTGAACTGACTTTGTGGCTGAACTGACTTCAGGGAAGCTAGGAAAGGTGTTGGGGCAAGCAGGAAAATCTAGCCACTTGTTAAAAAGAGCTTGAACAGGGTTTCATGAGGCGTGTTGGGATGTACAAATTGTGTTGAGATGACTACACAGGAGGAGATACTTTTTTAAGGTTAGCACAGAAACATTTCTCCCCAAAGTCATTTGCTTATGGAAAAAAAGGAGTTACAGCAAAGAGCAGAGATCCCAAGTTGGGGGAGGATAAATTCAGAAATCTGCCTTATTTCAAAAAGCATGAAAACTGTACATCTTTCTGCACTTGAACTATTCATACTCATTGTATGAGTAATCTTTGCACAGATGTTTCAGAAATACTTTTAGACTGGGTAGGATATGAGTGCAAAAGAATAAAGCTTTTAGCTTGTTTGGTGGCCAAAACAAAGAAAAGCTAAATTTGTCCCTTGATGATTTAACCCAGTCACATACTGGGTTAAAAAATATTTAAAGTGTATTCAGTGTTCCTAGTGCGAAGTATTAGTTCAGTTCCTGCTGAGCAAAACACACCATGCATTAACAGTTAATACCAAAACTAGTACAGCAAACCCTTTAGCATGTGGATAACCAAACTGTTATGTCACTGCTATATCGGATCTAATCTAGAAGCCCTCTTTCTGTATCGTTAAGGCACTGCAGGAGATTTCAGTTGCTCTTGTTTGGTCTTACACAGGTTTTTACCTAAGTGATACACTAAATTTACAGGGCACCTGGAGAAAAGCTGGCACCAGTGCTGATTGGAACTCCTAGGGATCAGAGAAAGCTTCACCCAACAGTGCTGTTGCTGTACACAGTTCAGAAATGTTACAATTCAACATCAAAGGACTGAGCTATTAGGTTGAACATTTTGTTAATAGCATTTTCAGTGCCTTGGGTTTTTTTCCAGATTTCACCAGAGTTAAGCCAGCAAGAAATTCTTGGTTCATTGCTTGCTTTCTCATAGTAATTTGAGAGAGAAACATCTGAATCTAGAAAACAAGAAAATAAAATTTTACTCTTACATGTTCTTTAAGGGTATGATCCAGATCTATTGAATTTAGTGGAAAGACTGTCTTTAAACAGTTTAATTCAAGCTTTTTAAAAGAATTTTTTAAAACATGTTTGTAACAACAGCAAACCAATAAAAAAATTAGGAAGAATGAAGCTCTCTGTTGATGTCAACAGAGGATCTTATGGAACCACCATAAGATCCTTTATAGTCTCCCTACATGTTTATTCATAAAGTACGTGACAGTGGGAACATGCTAGATGACTTCCAAATTTAAAATGGTTAGAGATCCTTCAGGGGGTTCCCAGTTGTTATCTGTACAATCTCACCAAAACAGATGATGTAGTTTCAATAGTAATGGAATTATCAGTTAATAGATTACTATTGAATTGTCAGGACAGCAGGTTATATTCTTCTCAAGAGATAACGTAAAGTGTATTGTTCAAGAATTTTTCCAATGAAAATGAAAAACATGTAATCTCTATTCCCAAACTGAAAGAAAAAATCCTGCAAAGGCAGCAACTATTATAGTGCGCTCATAACATATAAACATTGGACAAAATAGTGCATGAGCCATAGATGATCAATACAGTAGCCTAAGTAATTGTAAAAGGCTGAATTCCCCATAGTTTCGTTTAAATCTACAATCAGAAACATATTTATCCTGGCTTATCTCCCTTTTCTCATTCTCCATCTTTTTCTCCCCTTTTCTGTCTTATCACTGAAGAAAGTGGTGAAAAGAGAATAGAAGGAGAAGAATACTGGAAATTGTTATTTTAATGCAAAAAAAAAAAAGGGTTAAAAGAAGCACAGTGTTTTTAGAGAATCATTTTCTAGGAATCACTGTTTTAGAAGCAGGTCTGTCACTAGGCAGGCTCTGCACTCAAAGAACTCTGAGACCCTTGGAGAAGCAGCAATACAGAAGTCACTAAGAGAAAGGTTATGTTGATATATGTGCTTATACACATATCGTGTGGTTAGATAAAGACCCTATGTCTTATTTCCAACAGACAGGATAAAATAAAGTTAAAAGAAACATTCCCATAACATTAAGAGTCGTTGCCTTCCTCGTGGAACATCATAACTGATGAAGCAATTAAGTTTGAAACATTTTAAAATACTTTTGGTCAAATGCATTTGTGCTAAATGACTTCACTCTGACAAAGATCTATTCCTACTCATAAAGACAGTACTCATCTGTACTTCATTTTCAAACAGGCTTTTTCAAGAAATGCTTCATACTGCAGAGCACAAGATGATGAATATCGCTTAGAAGTTACCACTCCTTTGCAGAGGGTTGACTTGTTCATGGGCCAGTTCAACAGTGTCCTGTTAACTTCGATATCTGTCTTCACCAAAGAGAACCTTACCATTGCTAATCTGGGAACTTCGGAGGGCCGCTTCATGCAGGTAAGTATTACTATGACAACTTCACAATAAAAAAACATACCGGAGTTTAGCAGGATGGTGAAAAGTGAGGAGCAGTTGAATGCCCAGTTTAACAGGGCATTAGAAAATTGAAATTGCTGAGTAAAATACAGCTTCTGGAATATAAACAAAGAGCCTAATAGAGCATTCAGCCTATTAAGTGTTTACACGGGCTTTGTGGTTTGGAGCAATGGTTTTGGAGCAAATTCTACCATGATCTCCACTTAGTCCAGCTGGCTCAGTTCATAGAGCATTTTTGGTCCATACAAACTACATTTCTTTCAGAGGAAACTAAACTGAAAGCTCTGTCTTGGATACACATCAAATATGCTCTAACCCCAGTTGGGGCAGAAGGGTCCAAAACAGTGACTGATTCTTCAAATAGCTTCAGATACACACTTCATATGGTCGTTTGGTCTAGAGGATCAGATTAAACCTAGTTCAGTGTAAAATGCCAAGACAGCTTATAATGTAGAAGTAGGAGCCCCAGCATTAGTTGTTTCTATATACTGATCCACTCTTCTGGCACCAAATTACTTGCTTATGTACCCATAGCCTATGACTCACAGCTGTAGAATTGAGATTAGCTCCTCCTCCACCTACTTACAAGTTTCTCTAAGTGCATTTTAGATTTTCAGGCTCTTGCTCATTCCCGTCTCACTCTCTTCTTTTGGACAGCAATTCTTCCGGTTCTTAAACAGGTTTTCCACAATAAATGGTAAATCACCCTCCTAAGAAGTCTGTCTCCCTCCACTGAGTACATAACTAATCTAGACAGGTAGATTATACTACACGACTTCTTTGTAGGTGACTAACAAAATTAATCTAACCCATAGAGCCAACAGTGTTTTAAAAACTTGGCAGTCAAAATCAAACATCAGAAGACAAAATATTTTGAAGCACCAAGGGCTCCCTCTGTTCACCCATCTTATTTCAAGCCCTGTCATCTTACAGTGACCAGCTTGGAGAGCTTGGCTTCTCCAGCTGCCACAGAGTCCAGCCTGGATGTGCATCTCAGCCTAGATCCCTCTTGCATCCAAGGACCTGTGTACTTTTACTCTGCCAGTGTTATTTGTCTTCTGGTGGGCTTCCTGAAGTATTTGCAGTCTTTGGCCCTTCTTGCTCTGTAGGCTACAGAGAGTCACCAAAGTTAGTAGTGTTGTCCCCCAATCATCATTAACTGAAACCTGATGAGAAGGCTGTCATTTGCTGTGTCCTTAAAGTTTTCCCATTTCCCATAACCTTCCATTAGAAAATACTTGGGCACATGTAGCTTCATAGAAACAAGCCTTCCCTTTCTTCTCTCCCTTCCCTTTGTTCTCTGTCCTTACCACATGCAGTAAGTACAGTTACATATTGTCCCCAGTATATGCACCCTTTCTGGACAAAGGTAATACTACACTTCCACTTCTGTCTTCTGCACAGACTGGACGCAGAACCTGCCCCATAATGCAAAATCCGTAGTGCTCCTACAGGGGAGGAGGTCGAAATGATTTACCACAAAGAACAAATGAAAAACTGACGAAAATCATGTTTCTCTTTCCCCCGAAAAGACAGGTATTTAACAAAATGTTCAGTGACAACCCTGCCATTTTTACTGAACTTCCCATGATGACCTTGGTAACTTTAAGATGCAGTCTGTCTTCAGCACAGGAAAGACAAATGCTAAGAGCTACACACTGAGCACAGGACCAACCTACACTCTGTTCTTAAACATAGATACTGATTCACCCAGTGAACATGAGCAATTTATTTAACCTTTCTGAAGCCATTTCCCTATTTACAAACTACAGTTAATAACAACTACTGTCTTGCAGCATTTCTTCTGGGCTGTCACAAAGCTTTTAGGGAGGTTTGGTGAAAAGTGCAAGGCAGCATTATTTTTATTTGTAACATTCTTTAAATTATTCATTCAAGTCCTGCACCACACACTCCATTCAGACATTTGCCCAGCTCAAGGAACAATTAAAATATTTCCAGGATACATTTCCCATTTCAGGTTCAGTTATAGATCAAAAGAAAGGCTATTGTGTAAACTGCACATTGCCATTAGCAGAAATGTTCTCATCATTGAATTAGATTGGCTTGAGCTACAAGGGGAAGTCAGCATTGGCCTCATGCTGTAATAAGTAGGAGCTCTCTCTGAGAGTTTGGTGCAACCAGCAGGAGAATAAGCATACTGACCACCTTTAATGTCACTACCTCCAAATAAAAAGGTTAGTGTTTCTTTTGCCTTTAAATGATCTTGGAATGAATACTAGGTCTGTAGACACAGCTTTTTTTCAGAATTTAATGTTCACTTACATTAAACCTTTTTTTCCTTTTTTTTTTCACTAATAGTTATCTGGGAAGTGCTTTCAAACATGTTCATTAGCAAATGCCCAACTAAAGCAGATCTGCTGTGTTTCTATGGAAATATAGCTATTAACTGCAATGAGATGGAGATCATTAAAAATTGAGCTATTAAATGACCATTACTGAAGTAAAATAGGTTAAAAAAAAATCAGGATAATCTAACAATGACTTAATTTATCAAAAAGATATCCCCAAACACTTCCCCACATGTTTTAGCAAAGAAATGTAATGATGTTCTCTTTTGTTTCATTCACAAGTCTACTGGCATATTGCAAAGAATCCTCAGTTTTTCACTTATTTTGCACCTTACTTTTGCACCGGCATTTGCACTCAAATTTTTAGCTCTTTGTACGTGCAAATACTGAATTTTCCTGTGCAATCCCCTTGTAACTTGTAGCTATTCAGAGCTGACTGTATCCCTTCAGAGATAGGTATGCTTTCAGAGAAAACCAGTTGCAAAATTCTACCTATCAGGGAACCTGTTTTAAAACTGGTTATATTGTATTAATATCTTGTGAACATATTTTCATGCCAACTATTTAAAAGCAAAAGAAAAAAATATTCATATGTACGTTTCTAAAATTAGAAAATCAGCTCAGCCCTTCCAGTGAATCCAGTTCATCTTGTATCCTCTTTGAAATACCAAACCTTACCATATTTAGACAATTTAGTTTGTGACATAAATTTCAGCACTAGCAGTCATCTGTGAGATTAAAAGAAGTAGTAGTACAGTACCTCTGTCTTTGGCAACCACACCCTGAAGTACCCAAATATGAAACAGCTTGGTGAAAGTAACAAACATTTAATTCATGTATTTGCTGTATTAATTTAGTGTTTCCTGTAATTGTTATGAAGCATTTGGGGGGGGGGGGGGAGGGGGGAAAGGTGTTTAAAATAAAGTGATCATGTCACCTAAATTGAACTGAAACTACAGCCTGTGCTGTGGAAGCCAGTAGTTGCAGCAGCAAGTGACTGATACTCAACCTGAGAGAAATTTGTTTGAAAATGTTTCTCATAGTCTTCCATTATACTTGTTTATACTTAATCAGCAGCCAACCACTTGATTCTTTTTTCTCTTTTCTTTTCTTTTCTTTTCTTTTCTTTTCTTTTCTTTTCTTTTCTTTTCTTTTCTTTTCTTTTCTTTTCTTCTTTTCTTTTCTTTTCTTTTCTTTTCTTTTCTTTTCTTTTCTTTTCTTTTCTTTTCTTTTCTTTTCTTTTCTTTTCTTTTCTTTTCTTTTCTTTTCTTTTCTTTTCTTTTCTTTTCTTTTCTTTTCTTTTCTTTTTTCTTTTCCTTTTCTTGCCATCTTTCCACCTCTTTTTGCATTTCTTCTACTCATCACTTTCTGCATTCCTACTGCCCCCTCATCTCTGACTCTATTTCCGTGTCCATCCCTTTTTCTCTCTTTATCACACAACTATAGCACAGCATTGCTGCAAAAGTCAACTGAAGGTTTAACATGTAGTTTCTGAGAGCAAAGTTCTTCTTTCTGTAGATGATGGCTACCTGATTCTGGGGTTTGTTGTATTTAGAGACATATTGCAATGAATAGTTCCTATCTTTACAAGTGATTTCACTGAAGCTTATGGCATTACCCATCAAAACTGTGCTAATGACCCAACTCAAAATATAGCTTGTATTTTGCTTATTTTAAAAAAAGTCATCTGAGGAGCCAATAATATTCAGAATGCAAAAGCAGGTATGTTTTATCCAACCAAGGACTAGTCACCTGTTGTTCTCTGCTTGTGCTTTTAGTTCAATTAAATAGAGTTATTCACTTAAACAGCTCTGGAAAACACTAATACTGAAAGGAAATACAGCCTCCTTCACTAGATGTTTATTTCTTTCAGCCAAAATCTAAAACTAAAATAAAATCGATCTGGATGGTCCAAATACAGAAGATTCATGAGTTCTTTTAAGGAGGATAAATTGGGGCCAGGAGGTGAATTCCAAAGCTCTCCTGGAGAGTAATTGAAGCCCATTCACATACTAAGTATGTTTTGGCTGCATCAGAAATGTTAAATCTGTATTTGGCCACGAAGAGATTGGGGTTTGTATTTTACCAAATATTGTGAAGTTTCTGTTACAAAACAGAGCAGTAATAATTTTTCTAAGACAGCTGACATGCATGAGACGGAAAAGAAAAATGGTTTTACTTCCTTCCTAAGCTGGAGCCTGACAAGAAGCTTTTTTTTACCTCTTCTTTTTTTTTTTTTTTTTCTGTTGAGAAGTTGCAGCTGTTTCGGCCTTTCTTATTGTGCTTGTTTTCAGAGTGTGACTGGGAACACAGGCTGAAAGTACAGCTGTTGGGTGCAAAGTGAATCAGGTATTTCACAGTGGTTATTTGATTAGAAAACAGCACCCAGTCACACTGCTATAGTTGAGGAATCAGATTTTCAGCTGGTGTAAAGCATCCTTACTCTGCTCAAGCCAAAGAAGCTACGCTGAGAATATGGCTCACAACTGGAAAAGACACTTTCATTAGCAGCCAGTATTTTGGGAAATTATAGTTTGTCAAAAAAAACCAAACCATGATATATTGAGATAAAATATCTTCTACTTTTGCTCAGTTCCAAAGTGATTTTTTTTTTTTTTTTCTGCCCAGACCTTAATATTATTTCAGGGAGTGACTTTTGAGTGGTGAAGAAAAGAGCAAAGTTCTTCAAGCAGGGGAAATCTTTCCAATAACTCTGGGAAGAGTGGGATATGGGAAAGCTTTACAAGATGGAAAAGCTTACATTTGGTCTGGCCTTAACAATGAACGAGAGACCAATGCCCTTGATGTATGCAGAGGCTGTTTTTTGGCATAACGCTATGTTTTGAAGCAGAATACTGCATGTGCTCCCTACACTTGAAGCTGGCCTCACCGAGGTAAAGCCCAAGCAAATACACTGGTGTTGGTGACCTTCTTGAGGAAGAAAGGGATAGAGAAGTTTTCACTGTACGTTTTACAACTACTATGAGCAACCACTCTCTTTAGATGCAATTTTGGCAGCAGGGCCATCTCATCCTTCTGACTATACCAGTGAAACTCAGTGCGCAGTGGGGCAGCACTGGGCTGTGTGTGGAGTGAGGAACTCCCCCATGTGCCCTCTCATCTTCATGGGGCAGTAGGACAGCCATCCTCTTGCTTCTGGAGGTAAGGAAAGGGTCTTCCCATGGGTATACATACACCCTGAGATGCAGTCAGCCACATGCTGGCTGCAGTCCTGTCCAATCTAGCTGGACATGAGCCAGCTCTAGCTGAGAAGCCAAGCATTAGCAAAACATGGTCACGCACTGTCATGTCTGAACAGATTCTGGACTGAAAATGGCTTAGGGCACGAGAACCAAAGCATGATGGCACAGATAGGCCTCATTGGAGTAGAGCATGTCACACAACAGGCCATTCACCCTCTTCAGGGCCTCTCTGCACTTGTTAGACATGAAACAATACAGAATAGTAATAAAACTTCTTCTAGGGACCCATTACATCCCAGTATTTTTAACCAGATTTTCAGCTAAGAAAGGATGTGTGGGATTAGAATAAAGGTTCAAGGAGCAGAGTTCCTATCTCTGGCAGGGGCTAAGACAGATAAAGTAGAAGTATGAGGCAAGTAAAAACACACAGTGATACCTCTCCCAGTACCCTCCTCCTTCTGTCACTCAGTGGCCCAGAGATTCCCTGAGCTAGAAATTGCAGCCATATCTGGCATTTAGTAGTCCTTTATGGACTTCTTTTCCATCAATTTTGCTTATTGTTTTTCGAAATTATTTGTTGTTTTGTCCTGCGTGGTATGAGACAATGACTTCCATAATTTCATTCTGCTTTGAATGATGAAGAGCTTTCTTTGGGGTTTCCTTAACCTGCTGCCTTATCATTTAATTTGGTGCCCCTGATTCTGTCTGATGAGGAATAGGGATGGAGCTCTCACAGATCAATGGTTTGGGAAGTTTTCACACTCTGAGCATGAGCCTGTTGGCTTTCACATCCAAGTAGACAGAACACTTGATAGTCACACTCATTTCACAGGAATACTCATGATTAAAAACAAACACCAACACCACCACCAAACTTTAGCACACATCTCATTTCCCTGGAAAGAGAGAAATTAGCATGTGTCACAGCTGCTTTCATAGATTACATGCCAGGGAACATAATGCATGCTACAGAAATTAGTATAGACAAAAATAATCACATCTGCTTTTTATTTGTAACTGCAGTCAAGGCTTGGAAAAATTTGTCCCAGAATTCAGCAAGAAGAGAGCCAAGCCTTCAGCATTTCTCTTCTCTTGCAAACAGCAAAGTGGCAAGGCCTCGCCACTCCAAGAATTGAGGCTCAAAACTATGGTGCCTATCAGCAAAATGAGTTGATGCAAAGAAATACAGAGCTTTGCATCTTTCAGCATGGTCATTCAAATCCAGTTTATACCATAGTATACTGGAAGCCAATCCCATCTTTGAATTGATCAAACTTCATTTGATCTAGTTCCTGTCCCACTAGACAAAGGTAGTTGTAGCAAAACCCATCAGTGCAAGTGGCAAGCCACATTGGAAGCAAGTACGAGGAGGTCAAGAAATACTTGAGCATAAACCTTAAACCTTACAGAGCCAGGACAAAAGAGTGATAGGATGTCCATGGAGTCATTGCAAAGGTTGTCCTCAGTGCCCGCTTCTGTCCTGCCTCTGGTCCAGCAATTCACCTGGCATTTCAGTACTGGCAGTCTGACCTATTTAAGGCTAAATGCAAACTATGCAGATGTGCATTTGTAGGAATGTGAATAGTTGCAGTCCTTCCCACTTTATCATTTTTAACCCAACAGAAAACTGTGGCATGCTCTTGATAAGTAACATTTTCATATCTATAGCTCAGCTTTTAACAGTTTTATAATAGTAGTTCTTTCTGTGGTAAAGAAGGTATCTTGATGCTCCAAGAAAAAAGTATCACAGTGCATAATGCAAAATCCATATAGTCAAATTAAAATCAACACCTGGTGCCAAATAACTGTTTTGAGAGCACACGTGTTTTAATATTCAGTTTGAGTAGAAAAGCTTACACTCTTCAGAGGAGATCCATTATACTCTCCATGGATTAGAATGATATACAGCATTTAGAGAGCTACATATGTGCCCTTTGCAAGGCTATGCTGCATATCCCAGGGCATTTGAGGCGTTACACAATAAAGTTAACCCTGAGCCTGTCTCTGCTGGGTAATGGCCTACACCTGCCAGACATCTAGGGAAAAAATAACAATATGATACTTAGGATTGCTTTTAGAAGGCCTCTCATTTTTGCAGAAGATATTTCAACATGTAGACAGTAACATTTGTAATTCAATCCTGCTGACTAGCAGAACTGAGCATCGGAATGGTTTTTAAAAGAAACTGTTGCATGCTGTTTTTCAACTCACTCAAGTTATTACAGTCTTAATTTGGCTTATTATGCATAAACAAACGTAGAGTCAAGTCTTCTTACTTAATATTAATACTAGCTGATGGCAATGAAAGAATATTTAAATGAATTATTTTAATGTTCATGGACATAAGTGATCACTGACTTCCAGTATAAAGGATATATTAATTAGTATATTCATTCATTAATTAACTGTTGGCTGTTACCTTCATGGAAGTACTTTGAGATATGCTGAAAGACCACATACTTGTTTGTTTTTCTCTTAGAGGGACACAAATACCGTGTTTGCTTTGAAAAGGATTTCTGGGATTATAGTTACTAATAATGAATGTGATTCTTGAAAGGGTTATTTGTAGGAACATCAGAAGAGCCACATGGGTCTAAACGAAGGGTCCATCTAGTTCAGTCTGCCACAGTGGTGACAAGTGGATACCTAGGGACCTAGGCAACATACATAATACCTTTTGCTTCAAGCCTCTAACTATTTGCCATTCTGGGGATTTCCTAGCTATTGGGTTTTGTCTGTTCAGCTCTTTCCATGTACGTGTGGAGTTTCCCTTTGAACGTGTATTCCTCTTGCATTCACATCCTTCAGCAAGGAATCCCACAGGTCATCACATATTGCTAGGAAGTCTTACTCTTTTGTTTGCTTTGAGCCTGACTCTCACTTTTGTCTTTTGATGGTGTTTAGTGCTTTTATTAGAAGAGAGTAAATGGTCAGTCTGTACCCACTCATGATTCTGTATACCTTTTTCATAGCGTTTCCACACCTACCCTACTCAGTCATTGTTCATTACAGGCTTTCAATCATCTTTGTTACCCTTCTCTTAACCTTTTCCCATTTTAACATACTTTTTGTCATGAGGCAATCAGAACTGCACAGAAAATTCAAGGTTTGGGCAAACCATGATTTGTATGACATCAGGATGTTTTCTGATTTGTTCTCTTTTTCTGATAATTCCTAAGTTTTTGTTTGGTTTTTTTGACTGTTGCTGAGCAGTGAGATTATGTTTTCATGGAACTATCTATCATATACTGCTTGAAATTAATCTTCTTTGTTGTATTTCACCTGCCATTTTATTGCCTTGACATGCTGTCTTGTAAAGTCCTTCTGCCATCCTTCATAGTCTGTCCTCATCCTTATCACCTTGAATACCTTCAGATCATCAGAAAACTTTGTCACCAGACCGCTCAACCACTTTTCCAACTCATTTGTGGATATGTTGAACACTATGGATCCCAGCACAGACACCTTGCAGAACAGCTCTGGTGACTTCTCACTATTGCAAGGACTGAGCATTTACTGCTAATGTCTGTTTGTTCTCTTTTAGTCAATCATTTATCTGTGAAGGACCTTCCCTTTCTCCTAACTGCTTGAGTGCAGGCACATAGATATACTTTCATTTCTCATGCTCTGGAGAAATGCTTGATTATTAAATTAATTATTAAAATATAAAAAAAACCCAACACCACTCCCCCCCAAAAAAACCCCAAACCAAACCAGAACTTTATAGTCTTCGTAAAGAGAAATCCTTCTGTAGTACTGAACCATTTGCACGGTAGAAGTAGCCCCTGTAAGGTGGTGTGTCCACAGTAGATCAAAGCCACGCTGTATGCATACCAGCCCAGTCCCAAACAATAAAAATCAGAGGTTTCTGAGAAAGACACTGGAGTCCTAAGTAGCCTCTTCTTCCTGCTGTAGAATCTGTCTTCAAATTGCCTTTACCTTCAGGATTATGTTGGATAAAGGTAAGATAGAATTTCAAGGACTGGGCTGCTGCATGCAAAAACCACACAGTTATATAGCCCAAAAAGAGCATTTTTGCATCTAGTATCTGTTACGGCAGCACTGTAGGCTGGTAGGTTAGTTCTAAGCAAACTCCAAACTTTTATTCCATAGTCCCAAATGAGTTAGGAACTGTAATTTGAGCTCCCTGTATGTCATGAGGTCAAAGTCTATTCACTTGGGCTTTGAGCAGGTGATTTAACTATCAGCCTCAGTAAAATAAAGGTCAGTCAGTGTTTAAAGTACCGGATAATTTTTCCAAGATTGTAGAGATGGGATCCAAATTTTCATGTGTTGCTCTGAGGTTGCAACACAGATGTGCTTAAGGGGTTAACACTGTGGCTCAATCAGAAAGAATGCTTGGCAATAAGAGGAAGCCTGGATTAATGATAGAAAAGAATTCTTAGCATTTTATAGCAGTGGGTATTCGAGATGAGACATGGCTAATGATCAACTAAAAAGGTATTTGCAGCTGTGGTGCTACCTCTCCCCATAATGCCAACATTAATCAAGCTTTTTCATGCAGCTTTACAGTCCATTCTATTTTTCATTGTCCTGAATATAAAAACAGAGCTCATGCCCTAATACACTGAGTCAGAGACCATACTTCTGCATCACCAAAAATGATCAGACCTTATTGATTTCTAAAAGCTGCACCTTCTGTACTGTGAAACAAACCCATAGCAAAGTCTTTAACAAAGCCAGTTTCATTTTAAAGAAAAAAAAGCCTCTTGTAACCCCAAACTGTAAATACCTCTGGGATATGAAGCACTTATTGCCATGAATTAACTGCTCATATATTTTATTTAAGTCTTGAATTACAACAAAACATCATCTGTAATTACAGCATCTCTAAGACTAGTTTTGGAGTCAGCCATCTTGTTGAAAGACCTTGGCAATGCGAAAAGCCAGTGAAATCGTGTAAGTCAATGTCCTAGCTGTTCTGATGCTGCCTTCAAAGTCAGAAGAAAAGCTTCATTATAGTGAAAAATTAAACATTTGACATACAAGTTATTTCCAGAATGGCTTCAATCTTTTTAAATAATGAACTCCATTGAATCTCAACTTCTCAGCAAATGTTGATTATCTAAATTCCTTAAGTAAACTACACGTGATGCAGCTTTTGAAACATGAACATGATCTTCCCTCATGTAAACAATCCTCTGCCTTTGTTGCCTGATGCTATCGCATTTGGGCGCACATCCCTCTGGATTGCAGGCCCGAGCCTATAAAATCTCGCTATCGAATATCCACCCCAATCTGCAGATGCTTTATGCCTCTGCTTAACAGCCATGACTCATCCCATTAAAGTCAACAAAGTTACAGTAGTAAAGTTAAGCGTGTGTTTGCAGGAATAGGCCCAAATTCTCAGAAGTATTTAGGTAACTTAAGATGCAGAGACATGACTAGTGGGGGAATTTCATACTGGTGTGACTAATCTACCTAAGATCTTCTAAAGTCAAGAGAAAGAGAGAGAGAGAAAGAACTCTTGCTCCTGAAAGGGGCTTCAGGACAACTAAATTAGGCTCCTGTTTTGGAGCATCTTCCAAAGAAGCCTCCAGGTCTCCCTGTCATTTAAAAAGTGCTTTGAGTGCTCTGTCCTGGAGACCCAGCTCCTGCAGAAATCAGCAGGAGCCAGACCTCAAGGTGCCTAGCCACATCTTGCAAGGAGCTTGTCTGCAGCAATACCCACCTCGCCAGCTCTGGGAATCAAGTTCCGTGTGCTTGTGGTTCTGTAGCACTGCTCACAGTGACGACCTGTGCCTGACATTGCTTTGCACTCTGATGGCCCCACGTGCATCAAGACCAGATACTGTTGACACAGGGTAAAGTTTACCTTTCAAAATGAAGGACCAAAGTGAAAATAAATGGAAATATCTTTGACTTTTGAAGTCCTGGACTTGTAGATAAAATTCTCCTTTCTTAAGTGTACAGGACTGACTAAATGACACATCTTCATTTTTTATGGTTGATTTATAAATACTTGAAATTAAAGGACTAGAAAACATTCAATGACTCCTTCATATTTTAATAAATACGATGTATTTTGAGGATCCTCCAACAGCCATGATTTTGCTGTGTTAAATAAAGTATATTTTATAGCGTTTTAATCAGATCATGATGGAACATTATGCAAAATATTATGCAATGTAATGCAAAGTAATTAATGCAAGCAGAGAAGTGGTAGGAACGTGAGACCGCTGAGCGGCATGCATTTGTGTCACACACTGCCTGCTGATTTTCCCAATTTCTTTCTTTCTCAGATAGTGGTTTCCCGCTCAGAACCCACAGCTCCACATGTCAGCTTTCAGCTAGACTCCCACCCCATCTCTCCCCAGGTTGTTGTGGAGAATTCATTAGCAGATGATGGCTATACCCTGGTAGTGACTGGAAAAAAGGTGAGTGGTTCATAATCTAATCCTTCTGTGCAATGTGTAAGCCTGCCTTCAGAGCAGCAACTTTCAGTAAGAGCAACTATTCACACTGCTGCTTTATGCTCTGCATCCTCACAGCCTTGCCATTCCCTTGGGAACATTGGAAGGGCAAGTTTCCTCCAAGATATTTTTTTTCCCCCTACTAAACAAACTGAGCCTAATATTGAGAAATGTTTAAATAATGTAAGAGCTGTGATATAAACCAACAGAAGCCAGGAAATGCAGATTTTAAGGCTAAAACCCTGTCCTTAATTCAAGTGCTTGCACAGAAAAACACACAATAGCTTAAGAAAAGAATGGTGCTCAGTTTCCTGGCTTTTGTTGGTTTGTGTCATAACATTATAACTTTTTAAGGAGAAGTGTGCACACAAGAGTTACGTGGGTGTATTTAAAATTGGGAGTCAGTGTTCATAGTAAGGTTTCAAACTTACTTTAGCATGTAGTCTACAAAGGATTAATAAAAGATGAAGAGCTGTCATAAATATGCTATTGTCTTAAGTAGATATGCATTGTAGAATAGGTTTAAGACATCAGCAGATAATATTACAGATAATCCTAAACCATAATCGTAAGCAATAATTTGAACCCTTGAGTTCTATGAGAATTTACAGCAATACATCAGCCATTGGTAAAGATAGTTATTAATCATTTGCTAGAAATGTATGGGATATTTATAAGAATAATCTTCAAGGAAATGTCCCAAATAAGTTTAAGGAAAGTACTGAAGGGTAAAGAAGTATGATGAACTTATATAGTAATGTAATTATATACTAATTTTAATATCTTTACTAAAAAAAGTTCTTATACATTTAGAGGGTCTATTATCATAACTATCCTGATAGTTTAAATAATATAAATTTTAGTTCATATTTTAGCTATAGTATAGGTTTTTTGATGGGAGGTGTTAAAAAACAAGTACGTGGGCAGTCACACGCTGTAAGTGTGTCACAGATATTAATACAGCCTTGCCAAAGTTGAAATAGCCATCATGCCTATTTTTACAAACGTATGAACTAAGACATACTGAGATACACTGTTTTTTCCAAGAACTAGTGCAGAATTGGGAGGAGCACACTGCTGTTTTCTTTTTCCATCAGCAAAAAATGCTATCTTGCTGTAAACACCAGATGCTGGTAGTAACTGTATATAACATTAAGATGCCTTTAGGGTTTCTCCCAAGCGAATTTAAAATCATGTCAGTTAAATTACTTATAAGATCCTATAATTACTGCGCTAAAGAGAAGTCGAACCGCAGCTTGCACATCTGAAATCTGAATAACAGCACAGCGCGTTGCATAAATAGCGACTCTCCTTGCCATTTCGTGTATGTATTAAAAGGATCTGTGCATCATGTCTTTCCCTTGCCAGATAACGAAGATCCCGCTGAAGGGGCCGGGCTGCCATCACTTCAGGTCCTGCAGCCAGTGCCTGCTGGCACCTCCCTTCATGCAGTGTGGCTGGTGCGGCCAGCAGTGCCTCAGGTCTCCAGAGTGCCCCGGCAGCACCTGGACCCAGGAGACCTGCTTGCCTAGGGTTTATGAGGTAAAACGGTGGATGTTTCATATTTATCTCTGAGGGAAGAACATGCCCTGCACCCTGCGGACATTTTCTGTTTATTTTTATGCAATTATGATAAATGAAGCATCGGCTCTCCTTGACTTCCCCTCAGCCTCAGTGTCCATAAAGCCTCTGGCTGGATGCACGTGCTCTCCCTGAATGCTGTGGGCTAGGTGCTCATGGTGGACAGATCTGTCTGATCATCCCGGCTTGACTTGGGAGGGCCTCAGCTCTGCAAAGCACTTGTGGTGGGGAAACAGCATGGGACTGAGCCAGCCTGGCAGGGGTCTGACAGGAAAGGCCAGTCACAAAAAGGAGCACCCTTCCTCTCAGACCCCTCTCAAAGGGAGGAGGTGGAGAAAAACACTTCCAGTCCACAGCTGCCACAGCCTGACCCAGCACAGGAGGTCTCCAGCCACGGCTCCTCATCCATCCCCATGCTGGCTCCAGCATTGGAGCAATGGCCAGTGTTTGGTGTTTCCCTGTGGGGGAAACTCCCTCTCTCCCCTACCTAAGCACTGCAACAGAGCTGTCAACCAAAACACCACCCTGGGGGAGATGTATTTTTCCTAATGTTCCTCCCTGGCTCCTTGTTCCCATGGGTCCACTCACTACTGAGGGGGACAACCCTTTAGCTGCACCCCTCCCTGGGACAGGGGACAGCCAGAGGCTGCTGCCAGCCGGCCAGAGCCTGTCAAGGGTGTGCAAGAACGAAACCACACGGACAATCAGAGAGACGCACTGGCACGTTTCTGTTTTAATTTAGCTATGGTTAACACAGGATTCATATTGGCTGGCTGTACGTGTAACCAAATCATCCTGTGTGAAGTGTGACATAACTGTGAAGGTGGAGGTTTATAGGGCAGTTAACAGACTAGAAAACTGAGGGAAGGACAAGAATAAAACTTTCTGGTAGGACTTATACCCATTTACTTTTGTTAATGCATTTAAACTACATTTTCCCCTACGGGCATACAGCTTATAAACAGAGATGAAAATTTGACATGCTAAACTCTCAGAGAGAAAGGGAGACAAAAGGGGTTTTTAAATAAATAATGCATTTCTTTCAACCAGGCAGATGATTTCATGTACAACAACTTTTTAAAGAGTAGACAGGCAAAACTGCTAATAATCTAGAAACAAATCTAGAAACACATGTTTACAGGGGTTTTTTTTCTTTTCCATGTTCACCTCTCAGATACAAGATTTAGGACTAACACAGGCAAAATTCAATGAACAAACAAAGAAGCATTGTAAGAATCAAACCCAAAATGGATGGAAAGGCTGCGGAGGGAGGTGTTTGCCATGCCTTCTATTGCCATTTACCTTTGTGCAAAAGAAGTGTAAAAAAATTGCTAATGCAGAATGTTAACAGTTTACTTTCCCTTTATACAAGAACACATTTATTTCAAAAAGGCTGTATTAGATGATCAAATAGTCCTTTCTGGCCTTAGTTTGTATGAGACTATGAATCACCAGTTCAGGGGGTTACACTGAGAATTAGTCCTGATGATACATTTTTATATACCTCTGCTGGCCCAAGCTACTCACCTATTCTGCAGAGCTTGTTTTGTCTTTCCTAGAGCTCAAGCACAAGTAGCATCCCTTAATGCTTTTTTTCTTGGCAAAACTTTCCAGCAGTGGCTGTATGTTGCCATGCCTTCAAAAAGATTTCTAAAGCTCTGAACTGCTTAGTTTCTGATTTTCAGAGGTGCTGAGCTCATATAGCCCTCTTTAATTTCAATTATGATAGTGTGCACTCAGCAGTTTTAAGAACCAAGCGCCTGGAACCCATGCAGAGATGCTTAGACCGAGAGGTGTGTCCCCAAGGCCACCTCTGTAGTCCCTATGAAGTGGCTGGGAGGACTCATCCAGGGGAGCACGCCTCGGACGTGGGGCAGTGGGAGCAGACTTTGGGCTGGCTGGGCGCTCCCCTTTCCCACGTGGCTCAGCCCTGCCTGCTCAGCACAAGCCCAGTCTAGCCCTGTAATGAATATGGATCTGTGGCACTGATGGATCTTAAAGTGAATCTCAAATTACAGCATGCCCACATTGGTAGAAGTTGCTTCTAGAAGGATTGTAAGGTAAAAAAATGCAGCTGAGTACTTAAATCCCTTTGGATTGCTAGCTGTTAAGACAGATTTTGTGCTCTACTGGACCGTGACATTTAACATGATTACTGAAAAAAATACAAAACAGATTATTCATCATCTTCTGATCTGTCTTTAAACCCATATGCATAAAATATGAGAAACAAGCTTTTTTTGTTCCTAACAAAAAGAGGATGACCTGCTTTGTATAGTATCTGAAATTCAGTCCAAACTCCCTCCTAATATTTTGCAGCTTTCCAAGGGACAGATTGCTTGAGACATGTCATACGATTGCTTTAACCTGAGGGGAACAGAGAGCTTCTCCAAGGGTCTGGTCCAGTGGACGTTAGCTAGCTAAGTCTTCAGCAAAGTTTTCCCAGGTTATTACGCAGAGGAGTGGTGCGCAATGGAAAATATAATACGAGATTTTCCTCTCAGGAGGGATGGCAGAGAAGAAACCCAGAGTTGTCCCTTTGTCTCTCTGCCCTGCTTTAAGCACTTTTCCTTGGAGCTGTGGGTGGCAGGGAGCAGCCCCGCACCCCAGCCCTGTGGGGAGCGCAGAGCTCCAACTCTGCCTGGGCATCCGCCCTGCTACAGACAGCGCAGTGGGGCTGGCACCGGGACACATTCCCACCACAGCCCGGCTCCCACCCCACACCTCAGCACTGTACCGCACTCCCATCCACCACCTCTGCCAACAGCGAGGAGTGTTTTGTCAGGACAAGTGGTGCTAGAGGAAAGTTGGGGGACTCAAGGGAGTCTCCTCGGAGATCACTTGCTGCTGGAACAAATTGCAGGTGTCTGTGTGCAGCGTTTAGGTCGCGCTGAAAGGTGAATGGTGTAAAAGAAGAAATAAATTGGTCTACCTTTTGATTCTTTGTTGTGGTTAAAAACCTGACATGGTTTCTTGTTGTTTTTAAAGTGAGTCATTTTAGCTGGCTTTTGTCTCAGATGTATCAAGAACATCGGGCTTTCTGCTGCCAGTTTAGAATCGAGGTTTTGCTGGAAATTTCACCTGTGGCCTGTACATGTTCTTGCCTCTTAATTAAAATGAATGGGCTGTTGAAACTTTAATAAATAGATACTTTCTTCCAACAATTTATAAAGTATGTGAGCGGATATTAGCATAATGGCTGTCAACATAAACAAAAGGAAAACACAGTACTTTAAATTTTTCAAAAAAGAAAAACTTAACTTTCTCTCCCTTAACCCAAAAAAGTCCAGAGAGCATCAGGGACAAGCAGAATGGCAGGCCTTGCAGCAGGACTTGCTCCATGTTATCAGTGGAGTTTCCTTGCTATAGAGAACTTTTGAATCCTGAATTTCATAGCATTTGTAACTGATTTGGGTTTTGCTTACTTTCTGTTACTACTTGCGCAATGTAGGCACACAGAATATGCCTATGTATATCTCAGTTCAAAGTCCAGGAGGTTTACTATTCATTCCTGTCGACTCTCCCATGAACAAGTCTGGGAAACCACATTTGACTTTCAGAGGTTTTGTCATACAGAGCAAATGGAAGAAAAATAAAGATACCGATAAAAACACTGGGGGAATTTGTGCAGATCTTAAATACAAAAGTTTAAGTTTTGGGTTATTTTTTCTCTCTGTTTAGAGGTCTTGCCTCCTAAATTTGCTGGCAGAATGTAGTAAATTCTTTTACTCTCCCTCAATTAAGGCACATGGGCTGCTGTCACAAGTCTCTTTTGGCAGATAAGATCAATCAAAACCAGTTAAGTGCCTTTGGTTTTTATTCTGTATGGCTCTGTGAAGCCTGATTTTAATGCCCTTATTTTGCTAACTTATGGATTTCAGACTCTTCAAATGCCACACGTCAGTCCATTATTGTACAAAACATCGAGACATCCTGTACCCCCACAGAGCAATTTCAGTTTCTCCTAGAGTTTTGTTACTCCAAAAATAGATACTATGCTGAGATACTAAGTAGAGTGGAACACTAGGATCTGAAGTCAATCCAGATTTTGAAGAAAAAACGCAAAGAAATAAGGGAAAGTTAAACATGGGAATAGCGCGGACTCCACAGGGTACAGTACTGCTCCACGCTCTTAGCTGCAGTGTTGTGTTGGGGCTGTGTGAGCATCACTCCTTATTTATGGGATTTGTGCAAGGTACTGTTCCTGCATAGGTTCCCTCTTCTTTGCTCATTGAGAGCTGATTCAAAGCTCATTAAAATAGGAAAGATTCCTGCTGGCTTCAGTGCATTTTAGATCAGACTCTTTGTCTGGTTTTTAATGGGAGCAGTAAATTTCCCCATATAGAATATATGGCATAATTCTTTTGAAGTATTTTTCAGCTGCCTTTCTATCTACAGTAGTTCATTTGTGAGAGTCTTGAAGTATAGCTGCAAGACAGTTGAAAAGAAATGTGCTGTCTTACTGGATTTCCAGATGAAATAATAGCCAAGTATCTCTCAAACACTTTCCTTTCAGCTTGAAAATTAAGTCGGGTCCTTTGAAAGGCACAGCTGTATTGCATTTTAGGGACAAAAATTACTATCACTAAAGCATTAAGTCTAAGACATTTAGGCACTATGACCACAAGTATAAATTCAGTCTTTCATTCTCTCTTGTTTGTACAGTGGTACTGGTATGTTTGCAAAATTATGCAGTATTGGTAAAAGTCCCCATAAACCCTGAATCAATATCTTTTTTTTTTTTTTTAACTGGCAGTACTGACCAGTACTTCTACTGAGTTTTGTAAGACTTCTATAGTGTTCCTACATTTTTCCCACCATTGTTACATTTTACAGGACAATTTACAATATACAGAAAAAAAAAAGCGCATTTCCTTTGTAGATTGTCTCTGTGTTTCTGAGGGGTAGTTTATTTTTAACTCGGAATTAGAGGCAACCAAATGTAAAAGATTTAAGGACAGAATAGCAGAAGTCACGTTAACTTTATCACAGCCAACGCAATATCGGATTATGGTGTCTTTGAAGCTACTTCATTCTGAACCTCACTTTCATCAAGCTGACAAAAAATGGTCATTTTGGGGCTCTTTTGTGTTCGGCATTCAGCTTCTAACAAAATAAGGACATTGTATGTTTAACATACCAGAAATAAGATGTGGAAGACAAGAACGGCAGGATTTAAAAGGCTATTACAATGCACAGCTTGTTCAGTGCCCCTAAACACTATCCTTCAAAGCTTTCTAGTATAGGTTTTGTTATTTATTGCTACTGTCAGAGAAAGCTCATAATGTGACAAATGAAAGGTGAAGAACAATTAAGATGAATGGCAGGACATAGTCTACCAGAAGAAATGCTTTTCTAAAATTATTCCTTTGCACATTCTTTAGCTCCATTTGAAGTTCAAGAAAACCTGATGTAACTAACACAATATTTTTTTAACAGATTCTCCCGAGCAGTGCTCCCTTAGAAGGAGGGACAAAACTGACACTGTGTGGATGGGACTTTGGACTCAGCAAAAATAATAGACTTGAATTAAAATATACAGTAGTCCATATCGGAGGACAAATTTGTGCTCTGGAAGCAAAATCTAGCAACAAAAACAAGTAAGAAACCTCAAATATGAATTTCCCTTTATACAGATGTCCTTTATGTGGTATGGATTTTTTTATGATATAAACATTCAGTCTATAAGTGTCATCTCCGATTCTGAAATTTCAAACATGAAACAATCCCTTGGTTTGATAAGCTGCCCCAAGAAAGAAGTGCTCAAAATGGAGATGAAGTAAATCTGGTTAATGCCTATGTCTCCTGCAGCAGCTTTTTCTGGTTTGTCTGCAAAATACTGTTCAACATCTGTGGGAGCTGGCAAGAGTGAAAGTATTCAAAGGTTTGAAAAGGGGGCAGGTTCCTTTGGCCAGGATCCTGCTGGACTCAGTTGTGTCACCTCCGTCTTCCTGAGCTGTGAAGCTGCTGAAGAGAAATGTGAGAAGATGCAGGTATTCTGTCATCCAGAGGCTTATGACCCTCAGCTGCACCTCTCCTCCTCCTCCTCAGAAATAAGTATTTGAGACAGTGGGATAATGGCTTAAGTTTTTAAGACAGAGGTTATTCTGCTTGTTATCTTGAAGAAATAGGAAGTTCAATGAATATCCTCTCCTAGTTCAAAGCATATGACTATCTACTACCAAAGCAATGTGCAAATCATGGCACAGCTTCCCTATTCACATATACAGCAGCAAAAAGGTCACCCTCCTGAAGTATTGAGCACTCTCCTAACTACTATTCTGAACAGTCTTAATGTAAACAAAATGATGTAAGGAGTCTAACTCATATATGAGACTGTGTAAATGTAATGTAATCCATTGACACGTGCTGCCACAAAAGTTCAAGTTTAATTTTTGGTAATATTTAAGTTTATACAACAAAATTGTGTATGTGATGCATTTTTTTCTAATCCTGTTGTCTGCCAAAATTTGGCACTAAAGCAAAATTCCAAAAAACAACTGAGCCATTGAATGGGAGTCATTTGTTTTCTCTAGCATGCTTCTTTTTTTCTGAAATGTATTTGATATACTAAAATAATTTTCTCTGGCCAAGTATAAACACCACAGTGTTTGTATTTAGTATTAAAGAAGATGACCACAGTTCTTTTAACTGTTATTTCTGAAATGTCCCTGATGTACATAGATCGATGTTTTGTTTAGTATGGATCCTCCATTATTATGAGTTTGAAGTGGTCTGTTTTAATACAAAAAATCAAGCCAGAAAAAAAAGTAATCCTGTCTTTTTCCTTATTTTCCAAAGGCTTGAATGCACAGTTCCTGCTGCAAAAAATGCAAGTTTTAATATATCCAGTAGTGTTTCTGTTGGACATGGCAAAACACTATTCAATACATTTTCATATGTGGTAAGCACTATGATTAAAACTTTATTGCTAAAATTAGCTTCAATATTAACTGGAATGAGACTCCTCATGAGTTCAATCCATTATGGTAATTCTGTATTCCTGTTTCCTTTATCATTACTTAATGGAAATGCTAATAAATGTTTTAAGATTCTTCATCTTCACATTTTGAAAATAGTTTAACAATCCACTGTTCTTATTTTTACCCCCCACCTCCTCAGAATCCTGTAATAACAAGTATTTCTCCCACGTATGGCCCCAAATCTGGAGGAACATTGCTAACTGTAGCTGGAAAATACCTAAACAGTGGAAAATCCAGAAGGATTTTTATCGGTGAGAAACCATGCACCTTGAAAAGGTAATACGCTTACTAAAAGTGATGCATTTAATATTGAAATGGCTTGATTAAAATGTCTTGAAGTCAAAAAACCCACAAATGTGCATTGCTCTCCTCTCCTCGTATTACATATTAGAGAATTGATACTGCAATAAGCATTCAGTTCTGGATTCCATCCTGAGTTTAGGATGTCTGAAGGGTTCCTAGAAGGGACTATGGTTCCCTAGAAGACTTGTTTACTCTGTAATGCCTTCATTAACCTCATTAAAAGGTTACATAGAGAAGTAGCAAAGCAGCTTCTAATGGACTAGAAAATTTCCCATCATTTTTGTCACCCCAACTCCCACACACTCAGCCCTCTCTCTTGTATTGGCAAGAGCTGCTATTCTTGCTGCGGCTCCCAGTGAGTGTCCAGTGGGTGCAGGTGACTATTTCCTACTGGTTTGTTTGATGGAAGGCTGACCAGTGTGGGAATGTGTATCCTGTGCAGAGGAGCAGTTATTTCTGTGCTACTATGAGTGAACAGCCTCCAAACCAGAGGCAGCATCAGTTTGGGACTTTTCCTGGTATATATAAAATTGCTTTGAGGATTGAGCCAGAATTTCTTGTGGCTCTTTAATGGATCCAGTAGGAGCTCAGTCAAGAATTTTTGACATGCTCTTTGTGGAAGTGCCTTCAATCCCAGTTGAATATAAATGTTAAATACCAAGCACAGATTCTCTGCTATGGACAGACAAGTGTTAAGAATTTAGTAGCCATTCTACTATGGTGCAAATCCTGCTTCGTCCTGTTTTCAGGTACAGCAGGGTGGCTCCAGAATTGTCACCTCTGCAGCCAAAGGCAGAATCTGGCCCACTGTGTTCCAGGAACAGGATGTCCAGTAATTTCTCTAAATTTTTAGTCTCTCCTAATGATTATTGAAAGTTGTAGTGGTGAAGCATCACACTTGCAGAGAACGTAGGGAAGCAATAGCCTATTAGTTAATGTCAGACTCAAAGTCAGGAGAGCTAAATTTTATTCTTTGCTGCTAAATGATTTATTTTATGCTCTTGATTAAATCAGCTAAGTCCAAGGTAAATCAAGAAAGGAATTTAGGTATTCAAGTCTGATATTTAATCACTACCAAGATCTTCAGCACTTTTTTTCAGTGGCTACTTAATAGTTTAGGGTAGTATTGATTGATGATGTCATCTCAGCTGGTCAACTAATGGACAAATATATAAACCTTTTGAGAATGATTTATCTGATTCATTTGAGACATCTACTGTGGGGGTGAGATGACAGACAGCTCAGAGGCAGACATCTGCTTTGGTCAGTGGATCTCTAGGTATTGAACTGTAGTTGGGGCTTATCCAGTAAGCATCCCCAGCACCACTCTTTCTCACCAGCCAAGTTATCTGGACACTTCTACACAGGTCTTAGCCAGTTTCTCAGGGCAGGTATTTCTCTACCTAAACTGGCAGCTTTCCCCAATTCTGAGGACAGCTAGATCAAGGGTTTATTTTTTCCTTTAAAAGATGGTAAAAGCTTCCAGATACATATGAACAAATCACTAACCCCTACAGCACATGGTGAACCCCACCTTCCTGGAAAGCTTCAGAAGTGGCAGCAAATGGCCCTTTTGTCTTCTTTGGAGACAATCTCTCACATCCTTTGAGAATGGCCTCACTTGAAGGGCTCCTGGATGTGGTTGGGCCCAAATTACTGAAACCACCTGGTAAAGTTACATTTGCTTCTCCAATCAGTTGTTACCCTTGCCTCTGATGTGCCCTGGTCCCTGTGGCAACACTTCATGTGCTTCAACCTTCAGGATCCTTCACCCCTCCTCTGCCTGCTCACCCACTGAGCTCAGTGGAGGAGAAGAACTTCCAGGGCCAAGCATGAGAGAGCAAGGGAAAGGTGAATATCTCAGATACTCTGCTGCTGTGCTGAATTCAGCCAGCTCTTCCTGAATTTTCACCTTCTCCTCCCTTCCTCCCTTCTGCTTGCCCTCTGCCTGCCCCTCAGCAGTACCTGGAGCCAGCAGATGCCCCCAGGACATCTCTGACATGCTGGTACATCCCCCACCAGCACATTTTCCTGAGGTTTTTAACACGAGGTAAATCCTGTGGATAGCAAAGAGAAAGATGTTATCCCTTGGTTACAGCAGAACAAGTCATCCTCCTTAAGCTGGAGCGTGCTGTCATTTTCTAGTCTGGAAGTTGCCTTTGCAGGGTACAGGGGCTGCCATGACTGTCACCATCACTGAGGAAACACCTTCCAGCAGGCACGGTGCAACTCAACCAAATTAGGATGAATCTTGAGCCTAAGCAGTGTGTTGCTGTTTCTACATCATGCCGTGCTTGTTTGTTGCAATATGATCGTCCAGTGTGGGAATCAATGACATTTTTTCACAAGCACGGTTGGGGCTCACTAGAGGACTGTGTTTTAAACTGAGTACATATTTTATAATGCTGACAAGCAAGCCTTCTTCTGTCTTTCTAGTGTATCGATGAGCACTGTGGAGTGCTACACTCCGGCACAACGAATTCCCCAGGAATATCATGTGAGGGTGGAAGTCGACGAAGCTGTTCGAAACGCAAGCAGTCATTTCACATACAGAGAAGACCCTGTTGTTTTAAACATTCATCCGGCCAAATCTTTTCTTAGGTGAGTAAAAGTTTCTTACAGAAAAAAGAAAAGTAATGAATGAAGGAAGAATGGCTATGCTGCGCAGCAATCTATCAAAAGAAATTGCATTTTTATCTCTATCCGCCATGCCAATTGCTTCTATTATGGTGTAGTTGCAGAGGGTAGATCATTTCCTTTCAGAGGTGAAGGAGAAGGGGGAAGGGTGCCTCTTTTCTTTATGTGATTTAACTCCTAGCTGCTGCTGCGCGTACCTGTGATGTCCTGCTGAGATACCTACTGTACAGCTAAGTGTGTCTCCTATACTGCATCTGGACGTTATACTGATTAGTGAGGAAAATCATTTAATGTGACAAGTCAGCAGTACTCAGGAGAGCAAATGGATTTTAAAATAGCCTAAATCCAGCGCTACATAAATATTATGAATTTATATGTATGGTAGTATGTGTGTGCTTTTAAGTGGCATATTTATGGTCTCGGTAGCTCTAATCCAAGCCATCTGCATTTGCCAAAAAAATGTCAGCAGTAAAAAAGACACCTTTTTCAGCACCACTGAAAGCAATAAGTTAGCAAATGCTAAGTATACACCCTCCTTTAAAATGTATGCATTTGTTTTATATCGTGGCATACCACTCTTTTAAAGTATTTTTCTTTTCTTGTATTTGATTAGTTGTTATAACAAGTGTAAAATTTGTTTCCCAGAAAAATAATCTCAGTGCTTAGACCTATGTATTTGCATTCACCCCATATATCCCTAATTCTGGTTTTATGTTGTCATTTACTCTAGAATATAACTTGTAATTAAGATTATCATAGCAGATGTATCATTATCCTACTCATCTTTTTTTTTTTTTTTTTTTTTTTTAAATTTTTCCTAGTGGTGGAAGTACAATCACAGCTCAGGGAATCAACTTGAACTCGGTGTGCTTTCCTCAGATGGTGATTACTGTACCTAAACTGGGAATGAACTTCTCTGTGGTGAGTCAGTCTTTGAGAAGACAATCTGTTATCTTGTCATCTTCATGTGGTGAATAGCACAGAATTTTCAGTCAAAATACTTTGAATTTGCCTTGAAACTTCGGGGCTTCCACCAACATTTTGGTGTTTTCTGCACAAATTTTTTCCACAGCATAGGCAAAACTCAACGATTTTGAAATTAAGCTGGGGGTAGAACAATAATTTCCAAGGAACCTCCTCCAAAGAAATAATACTTTTACAGTATACGATAACAAGAATTTTATATTGCAATTTAAGAATGCAAATTCAGTGACTAAACACAGAACAATGCAATACAGGTATGTCAGCTTACACAGCAAGTTTAAGTGCTACTGTGGTAGGTAGGAAACATATATTCAAATGGTGACTGTGGATATAAAAGGAAAATGGAACAAGCGTCAAAGAAAGAGGAAAAGTAAATATGTAAAATCAAAAGTAAGTATTATTGTAAAGAATTTCTGATTGCCAAATTACATATTGAGGCAAATCTTTCCTAACGTATCAAAGTTTAGCAACTAAGTTTGAGGAGAGGTTTGGGCTTTTGCGGTTGAGTACCTCTGCATGAACAGAGGGTCAGTAGGGATCTGAGCCGCCTTTTGTTACCTGAGTTGATAATGCACAGTGTCTAAATCTAAATAATGTGTTCAGATATGACAAATAAAAGGCAAAGATGACATTTATTGGTTAGTTGTACTGGAACAGTTTCCTGTAAGCTTTTGCCTACACGTTTGTCTTGCACTTCCAACATTTTCTTATCCTTTAAGGTCTGTTTAGTCTAACTGAAGCTACATTGACCTACACTCTTTATGACATGGTACGATACTGCTCATATTCTCGGCTTATTTCTAATGATGATCATACACTATTTCCTGTATTGAATTCTAAGTATTAGACCTAGGTTTGCTCAAAGCATTTTAAATGGTATGTCTGCAAATTTGCAGTCTTTTATAGCTTCAAGGTCATAATATTCTTCATGATCCTAATTTGTATATTATGAGTGTCGGGACCTGAATTTCAGCTGGATGTAATCATGGCTTGTAATTTAATGGGTTCAGATTTTAATCTGAAAATCAGTGCCCCTGCAATGAAACATGGTGTTCAATGTTATCAAAAAGACACTTTACCCATGAGTTGGAAAGCAAAATGATTCCGTGAAATCAACTAAACTCAAAATTTGTGGGCATGATTATTTCATGAGTACAAAAGATCTCCAAATCAACTCTTTAGATTTTGCTTTGTGTGGATTTGATCAGTCTTTCTTTTGAAGTAGAGATCATTCACTTGCTTTCTCTGTTCCCCTGTGAGAATATGCAATATTGCTTCTCTTCAGGCCCTGATTCTGTATACCTTGCTTGTCAAATATTTGGGACTTCCTCAGAATTTGAACAGATTTAAAAGGATCTGAAGTTTTAAAGAACCAAATCCACTGTCCAAAAGTGACTGGCAATGCCAGACAATGAACACTGTAGAGTGTACTCTCTCCCCTGAATATTGGGGAGCAACCTTTCCTTTGAGCAGTGGTTTGCTGCCATCCTGCCTTTTAACCTGCCATTGAAAAAAGACATGAACATAGACAGTCAGAATTATCTCCTTTATTCTTTTTCTTTTTATACATTGCAGCGAACATGATATTTGCCAACATATGAAAACAGGCAGGTCTGACCCTCCTTTTCTATAAGGATATCTGTCCCCTACCACAGCTGATCTCTAAGAATTTGTACAAGTGTAAAAGCAGCTGTACACAAGTTTATTCTCCATGCACAAAGGGTGGAATATAACCTCAAACAGATTATAATCCAGAGTGTTTTATACTTTGATGCTGCCCAAGCAATATATTTTGCTCTTATTGAAATTAAAGGCTTCTGGCACTCAGTGACTTTCCCTGCCTCTGTGGCAGACCAGCTCTGTTTGCCATTTGTTCTGCCACTAGTCTTTACCTCGAGCTTATTTCTCAAGGAAGGATATTAGTTCTCAGGGAGAAGGGGAAGATTTATAAGTGGCAAAACAAGATAGCACTGTGTAACTGAGGAAATTGCTGGCAGACGATGCCTATGGCTGCAGCCTGCCCCATCCTGTGCTGGAGATTCTGGGCCCTATGCATGAGCGATATGCCAAAAAAACAAACTTTCATCCAGTAATTACAAAAATAAACAGCGCTGAGGACTGTTTCCAGGAGGGATCCAGAGCACTTCAATGACCAGCTATCCCATTTATAAAGGAGAAAACAGGTTGTGGTCCTGAATAGACCAAACCCAGACAAACAGTACAAACCAGAATGATCAAGAAGTCCTGTAGCTGAGGTTAGATATCTTTTTGCTTACTTAGCTTGGAGAGATGAGTCTTTTTTCTTTTAAATCATTATTTAAGCCCTTTCTCTTTTCAGTTTTCTCTCACCAGCCTCCTACAAGAAGCTGCTTTTGTCAGCATTCAGAAACTCTGGCTCTTGGGAAAAACAAAGGCAGCACTGAAACACATCCCAAAACATCAAAAGAAAGTACAGATGGGAAGGACCACAAAGACCTAGCCTGGCCCGCTTTCCTGTGGCAGGAGCAAATGTACCTAGGCCACTGCCTGACGGATATTTGTCTAGGCTGTTATTAAAGCTCCTTGTGAAAGAAATTTCACAACCTTGCTTAAACAAGCTTTGGAGAGAGCTGCTTTACCTGCTTACCTAGTGGTTTGGAAAGACTTCTTTCTAATAATTAACCTGAATTCTAGCTGCTAATTAGCTATCTTCTTGTTTAACCTTCAGTGGACGCAAACAACAGATACCAGTTTCTCTTGCTAATTTTACATATTTGCATTACATTATGATTCAGCCTTTCTCTTTTCCAGTTAAAAAAAAATCAGACTGCTCCAAATTCTCCAGATAAGTATTGTTTCCTAGAGCTTTGCTCATTCTTTCTGCCACCTCCCAGACCCTCTCCCATTTGCCTAAAACTGGTGGTGCCCAATATAAAAGATGTCTCACCTTCTTCTGTTAACTATCTGTCCCCAGACCCTTAATTCACTCCTTCAGGCTTAATTGTGGCCTAGAGCCCCGCTGGAGTCACAGTGTAAGTGAGCCTCACTTTTGTAAGCACCAGGAGCTGTTGAGGATGCTTTGCATCCCAAAACCTCAGGGAGCAGAGCCAGCTGACACACCCTGGGGCATTTGCTCTTCTCTGCCTGTTTCTTTCCATCCTGGTGAAAGAGATGAGTGGTACAACTGGTGAAAGAGTTTTTCTGGAACAAATTCCCATAAGAAATGCAGTTTCACTGAGACTGAAAATTTTGGGGAGCAATGTGCCAGCCCCCTATAGAAGAAACATTTAAGTTTCTGGGGCCCCCAGCATAAGAAGGACATGGACCTGCTAGAGCGGATCCAGAAGAGGACCACAAAGATGATCAGGGGGCTGGACCACCTTCCTTATGAGGACAGGCTGAGAGAGTCGGGGTTGTTCAGCCTAGAGAAGAGAAGGCTCCAGGGAGACCTCTTAGTGGCCTTCCAGTACTTAAAGGGGGCCTACAGGAAAGATGGGGAGGGACTTTTTAAGTGGCAGTGTAGTGATAGGACAAGGGGTAATGGTTTTAAACTGAAAGAGGGTAGATTTAGATTAGACATAAGGAAGAAATTCTTTACTGTGAGGGTGTTGAGACACTGGAACAGGTTGCCCATAGAGGCTGTGGATGCCCCCTCCCTGGAAGTGTTCAAGGCCAGGTTGGACGGAATTTTGAGCAACCTGGTCTAGTGGAAGATGTCCCTGCCCATGTCAGGGTGGTTGGAACTAGATGACCTTTAAGGTCCCTTCCAACCCAAATCATTCTATGATTCTATAACTTGAGCTTTTCAGCTTTCATGTTTGAAGTCCAGTATTTCTGAAACCTTTTCTTCTATAAAGCAAAAATGCCTTGCTTCGGCTTTATCATTTTCATTTCATATTTATTTAAATTTCCTTAAAATTATTCAACACTGTGTTCACACTAGTTGTGTTTATATTACATTCTATGTTAACACTATCAAAATAATATATTTTGCCTTCAAAGTTGGTATTTCAACAAGTGAAAAAAATGTTCTAGAGTTATTGAACCATATGTTTCAATACTTGCAATGTGTTTCTTTTTCATTTCTATTTCAGGAGTTCTTTTGACCATTTGTTCTGATTAGGAACAAAAAATATTAATTTAGGCAGTGCTGCATAAATTCCCAACAGCTCTAGATAATGGATAAGGATACTCAAATCCTCTCACTTCTGCTCACACATCCAGTTCCTGTGTGAAGTGCACAAGGAGAGAAGCAGCTCATTCCTTCCTTTCACTTTGTGCTGTGCCTGTAAAAAAGCTTTGCACAGTTTGGAATGGTATTTGATCAGGAGCCTGTTTACAATATAAGTGTCTTCTAACCTCTGCTATAAATTGTGCTAGATGATTCTTCTGCTCCTGAAGCACTTGAGGCCAATATTTTCTCTTTGAAAGCCTGTACTTTACATTGATTCCCCAATAGTGAACAAGGGGTCATTCGGGGATCCTTTGCTGTAGCATTTTTAATATTCCATCCATTAACTAATTTGGATATATATTCCCACTGCTTAATCTCTTCTAACCACGAGTGTCCCAAGGTATGAAAGGTTGTAAAATTAGGAAGAATCACCTTTTAATGCGTGGCCTTCAAGAACTGACCCTGTAGCTATGCAAGATCATCTCTTTCCACAGACTTTTAATTATTTCTTCAGTAAGTAGTGTCTTGAATGATCATTAGCATTTCTTAATTGCTCCCTGTTAGATGCCATTTCCTGCTGTATTACAGGAGAATTTTAAAATACCCTAAACTTCCTTCGGTGTTTATGAGTCTGTGAACAATCCATACTCATAATACTCATCAAAATGCCTATAATTCACCTGCAAGTATCTACCTTAGATTTATTAAATGATAGAAGAAATTCCCTGGAAACTGTGGATAGTGAGCATATGATCGTTGAAGATGTTCCTGACTACCTATCCAAAGACACTCAGGGTTGGACCTTCTCTCTGTGTTGACTCTGTGGCATAAAGCTGCCACAGGAGCCCAGCATAGAGTTTCCCTCATAAAGGGGAACCACTGGCCTTTCTTTCTGTGCCGAATCTGCATTTCATGCACATCTCCTGCCAAGGAAAGGGTGCAGCAGCGGGTGCTGGAGAAAAGCCCATGCTGTGAAATCACTGGGGTGCCAGGAATGTGGTGCTAGCACCAGAGAAGAATTCAGTATTGGTCTTGTTGTGTGAAGGGCTGGCTCTTAGACCCAGGAGCAAGAGAGGCTTTACTCTACCTTCTGGTCCAGTGATCTGATAGACTGGAAGTATCATCTCCCATGGCTTCATCCAAGAAGACAACCAGAATAAAAATGCTACCGATCCATTAGGGCACTGCACTACCTGAAATGGCAGAAAAAGCCAATGAGTGCTCTGAAAAATCTTCAAGATAGTCTGCTTGAGTGTCGCTGCTCAGTTTCTCACCTACGCAGAAAAACTTTCTGAATGGGCTTTCCTCAAGTTGGACCGGAATTCTCGTCTCTTTCTATTGAGAAATCATCCTTTGATAAAGATGGCTGGAGAGTCTCCTGGTCTGTCTTTATTCACCTTTCATTCCTCACTGGAACTCCAAAAGTTTACTTACAAAAGAACAAATTGGCCCTTTTCTCCCTTCTGACTGCTACAGATCCTGTAATACATATCCAACTGCCCGTCTTACCTGGGTCAGCTTCTGGGAGACCTCTGGCGCTCAGAGATCCTCCCTCATACTTTTCCCGTTGTTCTATCAGATGAAAAAAAATTGAATTGGGCACTGAAGTTCAGATTCTGTAGGTCAGGTTTGAATTAATTGCCTCAAGGGTCATATTTTACAAATGAAACAAGAATACATACCTTTAAGTGATGAGTCATATGCATTGTGCAATGGATTATTATTCCCTTTGGGGTATAGTATTTACTTATGCTTGTGAAATGCTCCATGATTTTTACATCTTTTCTTCCTTATTGTCTTCAGATGTAGATTATAGTCACAAGAAGAATGTAGGCTTAGCTTTTGAAGTGAATGTACTTTAAAGCCTAATTAAATAAAAGTTAAAGGTGCTGGGTGATAGGCAGTATCTTAACTGAGAAGGCAATAGATTGAATTAGGGTTTTTTTCTTATAGATCTTCAATCCAATATTTCTTGAAAACTAAACCATCATATTCTTCAATTGCTAAAACCAATTTCAAGGTAAAAATGTCATGTCAAATCATGTACCAATAAGGGCACTGCAAATAAGATTTTTCTTGACCTTACCAATCAGTCACATTGCATCCCCTCCAAAGAGTATTATTAGATTTTTATCATTTTCTGAAAGCTTCCTCTTCAGAGACCAGCCTGATAAAGTAAAGTATCTGATTCTAATAGATAGCCACAAACAAAGTTATGAATACCACTGCTATTCATTTAAGGGACATCACTACTCTACAGTAGATAAAAAGTATCATGAATTTACATTAATCAAAAATATAATGATTACCTGGGACATATTTGGTTTTATAATTATATATATATTTTAGCAATCCCTTTTTAGAATTGACACAATATGATAGATATCTTTACAAATATTCATATATCATGGAAAAGTATGGCTTGATCATCCATTATTCTAATGATGCATCTTAATATTACTATACTGATTCAAGTGAATTTCTAGATCCATGTGATATAACAAAGCCTGAGATATAGTCAATGGTGTATAACAAGGTATTCAAAGGAGGAAGAACAGTCTAATACTGTAAGCAAATGGAGCGAAATTCTGCCTTGTGTGGTGTCCCACGGATTACTGTCATTGGGGATGCACAAATATTTCTGAATTTGTGCTAGGAATCTAAATAGGCTGTTAGTTACATGGGTGCAAGTCCCATTAGCATCACTGAGAGCTGCACCAAGTTATTTAACTGAGTGCCGAACTCACAGCTCACAGACATGTAACCCTTGTAGAGCTCTAAAACTCTAGTGCTCAGTTTCAGAGCCTTGAAAATGTTTCCCTTGGCAGATTCAAGATTTCGCAATATTATGCACAGAAACATGAATTGCTGTGGTGATAAGAAAAAGTGTTGATTTGTAGATAGCTAATTTAATCCCACTCTTCAAGCTAATGTGAGTATACAACCGATATAGCTTGAACAGTTATGTCACTGATTTGAAACAGCAAAATTGCATTACATTAATTTAGTATATCAGAGACAAATATAAACTAATTTCACAGCTCCTTCAGGCAGCATTTTATAATGAGAACCAATTTATTTTGAAAAACAAAACAGAAAAAAAAATGTTTTGGGCCTTCTCTAGATGCGCAAAGGTATTCAACAGCACTGTTGGTTTTCCAGGGAAATTTCTTGTAGAACAAATGTAAGGTTTATGATGACTAGGAGCTAAGCCCCATTATTACCAGGGCACATGTCAGCCACTCTATTTATATTTTAAAAAAAAGCAGTGTAATCTCTGCTGTCAGGTCACTGTACGAGGAGCTACTTACAGGTTTATACAGTTGGAAGAGAAATACTTCTGTGGAGCTAAAGCAACTCTGTGCCAGCAGTCTTTCAACCATATCCATGGTAGGCAGCATGAAAGGGAGGCACAGAGAAGGGAGTATACTATACAATCACAAACAAGCCACTCTGCGGTTTGCATGGTGCTGCCCAGCACCCACCATTGCCTCTCATCGATGCTTGTAGATGTGCTGTTGACATTATAATCAAATTAGTCATGTAGAAACCTTCACAGTCAAGAGAAAGAAGTTGACCCTTCTAGAGCACCGTTAATCTAATTAAAGCTATTGTCTAAAATGGATCAGATGAATCCCACTTTAGGTAAGCCTGTTCCCCTCTGTTGACTATAAAGGCAGTTTAGACAACTAACTGCAACGCACGTGTCTGGATGCAGGCTGGATGAATCCCATCTGCAAGGATTCATATTATCCCTGCAAACTGCCTAAACTCAGCTTCAGATCAGGCTGCCTGCAAACCCCCTGTCCTTGCTTGCAACACAGCAATCCTTTTAGGAAGGACCTGGGTCCGTCTTGTCTGTCTCACGAGCCCTGCATCAAGGCGGTATGAGATAGAGGGAAGCACCCCGGCCAGACATTTCACCCTGGATCACACCCCCATGGCACAAAGCATGCTCTGTCAGGTCTTCTGGAGTGTGGGGTGCACCAGCAGCTTTCCCCCAGGAAGCACCTCCAGAGCAGGTCCTCACGAGGAATAACAGCAGAGTGAGGCGCAAGCATGACTTCATGCCTGTTGTCAGGAAGCTCCTGCACTGCAGTGGGGGGCAAACATCTCATCCCTGCTGCTCCAAGATACAGTGTGAAGCACGCCCCTCAGTCAGTGCTCCCAGGAGGGACTTGCATGACACCTATGTACCTAAGCAGCGAATGCCACATGTCTGGGACCTTACACATACATTTTTAGAAAGAAGATACACTTTGCTGAGCTTTCATGGCCCAGAATCCCATGGTGGCTTTGGCCTTAAAGCACTTTCTCAGAGTCCATAGTGACCTTCTGGAAACATGGTAACTTAGCTACGCTGTGGGTAAATGGTGCTTTACTTCTGTTTTCCTCTATTTCAGTCAGATTCATTGGCCCTGTTTTTACCTCTCCTCTGGTCCCTTGCTATTACTTTGGTAGTGAAAAAGGAAGAAAAATCCATGTGGCAGTCACTCTGACATAGGCTGGGTAAGCTGAATTATGGCTTCTCAGTACATCAGGCTAGCCTCCTGATGGTCCTTGGCTTTGGAAATCATTTTCCATTAATTATCTGCAAAATATTTACTTTAAAAGTGCTGTGAACAATCAGGCCAGGAAGCTTGTTTACTTGAACATTTCCTCAACAAGAGTGCAAACACCATTGACATGAAGTTTTTATACTTTTCTCCCAGCTCTAAATAAACGCTGTGTAGCACTGATCAGAATTTTGCTTTGGTTAAAGAAGAACAAGACCCCTGGTGTTTATTTTTTCAATATATGTGTATTGTTAAAGAACAGTTACGTTAATCGGTAACTTCCTATGCACGTACTTACTGTAATTACCTCTTTCTTTCTTTCTTATAGGCGTGTAGCCACCGCTCTAGCTCAGAGATAATTTGCTGTACAACTCCTTCACTGAAAGCCTTCAATCTCCAACCACCCTTTGTAACCAAAGTGTTCTTTATTTTTGATGGTGTCAGCTCTTTGTACTTTGATTTTGATTATGTAAATAATCCTGTATTTAAGCATTTTGAAAAGCCAGTGTTCATCTCAAGAGGCAACCAAAACATTCTGGAAATTAAGGTAAGAAATGTTAGATAAGTTTTTCAATTATTCACAAACACACATCAGCAGCATAGTGTGAAACAGATATTTTGATGAGATAAAGGAAGCCCAAAGGAAACAAGGGCAGAGAGAGCAGTGAGTTTGGTACTGCATTCACCTGAGCCCCCAGCTGTCACAACCTAAAAGATGCAGAGCTGAAAACAAATATATATACCAGGGTGGTTGTTGGCATCAGGTGGGGTGAAAGAGGGGCTTTCCTCATCTTCATGGGAGGACCACACTGCATCAGCTTCTGATTACACTGAGCTGCATCACCAATTCAGGATTAAACATGGCCAGCAGCCCAGAACCTGAAGTGTGTGGCCTGTACGCAAGTCCCAACTCTGACTGTCACATAGTTTTGTGTTCTTCCTCATGAAAGATGTGAAGTTGCCTTTAGAAGTGGTCTAGCGGCTTTGGCTCTCTAGAGCTGAGGGAAACTGGCCTGTGCACAAAGTCGCTCATGAGGATCAGTCACCACTGTAGCTTAAGTATTTACTGATCCATGAAAAATGCAAAGTTGATGCTGAGTGCCTCTTAAAAGAGCATTGAGAATAGCCTACACGGCACTGAGAAACATCTCTTAGGAATTCACGGCCCTCACAGGCACAGTCTGCTCTCTACTAGTACTGGAGAGAAAGTTAAACCCATTTTGAGAGAGTCTGATTTCTTGAAATCTAGTGCTTTTCTGAGTTAATCAAATAGAAACAATATAAATACAGGTATTTCTAATTTACAATGAATGTTTATGAAAATTTATTATGTACGTGTAATTTATACAGAATACAATCTGTAAAAAACGCTTTACAGAAGAGAATCAGTCTTAATGCTGGGATCATCTCTTTGTGTAGCTCTGTAAACCAAAACTCTTTTCGTCTACGACAGTCATGAAATTTTGAAGCCCTGAGGTCTTTGACTCCAAGACAGTCCAGTGGGTCAGCTTCTGAGCTGCAGAAAATCAGAGGGAGTTACTTCAGAGCTTCTGTCAGCCATGCTCAGTTCCAGTCAAACTCTCTGAATATTGATCAGTCTCCACAAAGTGTTTTGGGCAAATTCCGAAGAATAATTGGTCTGAATTTTTTTTTTTTTTTTTTTTTGCTTTGTTTTTCTACTTGGAACTCTTGGCCATATAATCACTCCTTAGTGCAAAGCAATTCTCTCGTTCAGTTATGGAGAAATGCTAGAAAGAGTTCTGGTGTGCGTGTCAATGGAGAGCTGGGAATATATAGCTGCTGCATGGCTCAGTGCCTCTGTGCAGTGACAGCAGTTTTTTTCAGTATTTTCCAGGTCATTCATATCAACCAATTGGAAAGAAGACTGATTTGAGAAGAATCACAGAATAACTTAGATTGGAAGGAACCTCTGGAGGTCTTCATAGTCTAATCCCCTTGCTCAAAACAGGGCTAAGTTAAAAATAGGTCAGGTTGCCTATAGCCTTGTCTAGATGAGTTTTGAATATCTCCAAGAACGGAGATTTTACAGCTTTAAAAACCCGGCTCCACTAGCTTTGCATTGCGCATCCTGTGCTTCAGCTCCCTTCCATCTAGTTTGTCAGTATCTCTCTGTGGGGTTCAAAACTTGACACAGTTGTCCAGGTGCGGCCTTACAAGTGCTGAGCAGAGGAGAGCAATCATCTTCAATCTACTGGTTTTGCTGCTACTGAAGTATATGCTCAGCCTTCATCACTACAATGCTGCCTCATTTCACCTTGTGATCAGTGATTTTCCTAAATCTGATGTCATCTGAAAGCACAAGGACAGTGCATCCTGTCCCTTTGTCCAGGTTGTCAATAAATATTTAAGCAGTATTGGTCCCAGTGTCAGCCATTGACAAATACCACTTGTTAGACTTCTAAGATTTGAGCTGATGGCCAGTCAGTTTTTCACACATCTTATAGTCCATCCATCTAGTCCATATCATCCCGGTTTGTTTTCATTGCTAGGAGAGATTGTGTGGCAAACCTTGCTAAAATCAAGGTAAACATTGTCCAGTGCTCTCCCTCCATCAATAGAGACAGTCATCTCCACATAGAAGGTAATCAGGCTACTCAAGCAAAATCCACCTTTGGGAAAGATTGTGTTTGCTGTTGCCAATCGTGTTCTTGTCTTTCCTCTGCCTGGAAATGCTTCCATGAGGACTTGCTCCATAATCTTCCCAGAGACTGAGGGTTTAAAATTAGTTGGTTTTTAACTCTCCTCTTTCTTTTGCTCTTGAACCTTTTATTCTCCCTGAAGGAGAAGTCTCTGGTGCTGTTTATTGCTGGGAAGAAGCCATTCAGATGAGAAAGGCTGACTGAGGACTGTCCCACTGACAACTGACCACAGTCACAATTTTGTAGTATTGATGTCACCTGTAGTCATGGCACCCAAGGCAGATGTCTATCTAAGCCTGGTTATTTCCTGGCAACCAACTGGAGAATAACATTAGTGAATGCTGGTCTCCTAGAACAAAGCATGAACAAACACCAATTTAACATCTTCCTCTAAATAGAATTAGTTATAGTGGAATGCTTCTATCAGAACAGTGAGGCGACTTTCAGAAATTATAGTCGGGAGCCAAAAGATCATTACAAGCCATATTGGCAACACTTTGCCCTCGCCCCGTACCCACATTCAAAAATACATACACACAAGTTTACATGCCTCATGGTCATATTTTGTGCAGTAATTAAGCAAGCTCAGCATGAAATTAAATGGCAGCTTGCTTCAGTGAACAGTCTGTTCTACCAAACCAAAGTTCTTTTATCTTTTTCTTAATTAGTTTCAGAGGGGTGGAGGGAGCTTTTAACACAAATTTTTCAATCAAACTAATCTAGTGTGACATATTTGGCTTTCATCAAACGACAGTGGGTACCAGTTGAAAGGTTCTGTTTGGTTTCCCCTGATGACCATAAGATGTTCTTGTAAGAAAATGTTACACACAAGAAAACATTAAGTCTTCTATCTAAAACACAGTCAAGTCACTGTGTGCCATGAATGCCAGCCCTTCTTGTCCTCAGTGCCAGCCCTTTTGTCTTCCACACTACTGAGCCTCTCAAGGTCCCACATCATGTCTTCCTCTGCCAGGTATGTGTCTCTCTGAAGTCTCTCAGTGCCCACCATGCCCCAGTTAGAGCAGTCATGACAGAGTGGCTTGAAGCACTTCACTGCTTCAACACCATGAAGATACCACTTCAGAAGTGCTCCTTGTCTCCTGCCAACACAGGAAGCTCTCAGGGCAGGAGAAATTCTGGTGTTTCACTGTTGGGGACAACTGAAGACCCAAGTCTGCTGAAGAGGACAGTCTACTTGCTACCTCCCACAGGAGCCACTGACCCAGACCTGCAAGCTGGCCTGCTGACAGCCCAGTGTGTCCTAGCTGTGAAAAAAAATCCAAATAAATAAGGAAAGAAACATCTTCTTACCTTAGTCTGCCCAGAGGCCTGGCCTAGTCTGGGGTTGTGCTCGTGCACCAAGCTGGTGCAGGGACTCTTGTGTGTGCTTCCAGAGGAGGCCTAGGAATGGGCCGCCAGGTGATTAAAGTGTATTTATAAAAATAAGTCTTCCACTAGAGAAATAAATAACACAATTGTCATTTCATGTTACACATCACATCTGAGATCTTGCCTGGTTTTTGGCACATCTGTACTAAAACTCAGAGTAGGACAAGACTTACTAAATTGCCTACTCTATTCCCAAGCCAGTACAACACATTCTTTATGAGACAATCTTAAGGAACTCCTCTTCTCTATTTATAGGTCACTCTATTTCCAATCTTCTTCCACATTGCGTAGAAAATTATGTTTCTCTCAATAGCTGGTCCAAGAGACCGCAGTATGGAAACCCTGGTATTTCTGAGCAAGCTGAAGTAGAAGCTCTGCAGCTGCAGTAACTCCTCATTGTTCCCAAGTCAACCCACTCTACTTAGGAACCTCAAATATTCTTCTGACACCAATCTCAAAATTTTCATGCCTTGGTCCTTCTACTGCTTCTAGACTTTAACCTGAATTATTCCTGTCCCTAAAGTTCTGAGGTAGTTGGTCTTGGTAGTTGGTTTGTGACAGCTACTTAGTCCAGCAATGAGCTTCTACAGCTTGCATGCAAGGGCATTACTCAGCAAGAAGGGAGTAATACGCATTTTAAATAGGAAATATTGTTTCCCAGTTCTCAGAGGAATAAGTTTCCTCCTCTTTTTAAAATCATAGGCAAATTTTGTGGACTTTAGAAGACCAAAACTTTTGCTGAAAGAGTTCTGAAACTCTTCACATATTGAGATTATATTGAATATATTTGAAATTATAATATATTAATGGCAATGCAATGTTAATGATAGTAAGTAAAAAATACTATCTTCATTATAACTAGCTAAGGACCACCTTAGGAAATGTCAGTATGATTATTTTTTTTTGGGGGTAAGCATCAGTTTCAGTGGAGAAAAAGTCTAAGACTTGGTGTAGAAGAAAAAGAGGCCTCTCACCCACCCTCTCCAGCATAATATTTATTCTGAAGATGGAAGACTCAAATTAAAGTCTTTTGAGGTACATCATTCAAACGAAAAATTTGAACATGAATGGCTCACAATCTGTAGCGAGTCTTCATACTAATAAGCAATAAGCAGTCAATCACATGCTCCCTGACCCATTGAATATTTACTTAATTAATACCAAACAGAATGGATCCAAGTAGATGGAAGATAGAGTGCAAAATGGGCTATTTTGGCCAGCAATTAAAAAGTACTCACCTGGGGTGTGTCTTTGCCAGTCAAAATAGGACATTAAACTGGGTCTCCTGTATTTTTATTAACGTTTTCCCAGGTCTCAGTCTGATTCTGCAGCAGACCCAAAGCTTATACCGAAGTAAGATTTTTTTTTTCCCATCAGAACAGGATTCTTGTTTTCTTTCCAGTATACGAGACCTCATAGCAGTGTCAGCCATGCCACCTTCCTCCCTTCTTGTGAAAAACTCCCAGATCCAGCCCACATAAATTGCCTGTATTAGTGTTATTCCCCATCCTCCCCTTTCCCCTTTTACTCCTGCTTAGTATGCCTGTTCTTTCGTCTTAAGCTAGGCTGTACATGGAGTAGGGTAGCTTCTTAAATACTGATGCACTCTTGAGCACAAAAGATCCTAACTTGGCCTTTGGACACTACTATCACAATACCAGAAGGAATAATATTTCATCTAAGTCTGGGATGTGAAAGCAGGTTTTCTGAGTAGAGAGTGCATTTTTCATGCTGTCATCTTTACCATGGTTTGTTCCTTTTTGGTCTGTGGAATGTGATTTTAACAGATTTGTGCATTTTATGATTATAATTAATTAGTTCTTTTTGAAAGCTTCACTCCTGCTACCATAACCACTTGCAAAACAAAATGTTTGAGATGCCTTTAGTTTGTGGATAATATACTACCAGTTTTGTGTAAACAAGAGGGTCACATAATGCATCCTTTCTGGTGCAAATTATGCAAAAATCTAAACAGGAACAACAGGATTTATCACTCGGACGTTTACAGTTTTAGAAGTCTGTATGGGCTGTATGAGTGTTAGTGACAGCAGATTTTATTCACAACCTTTATCATCCCCCTCTGGCCTGTCTGTCAAACTCCCATTTATATGAAAAAACCTGATACATGCATATTGACAGGGCAATGTAAATTTGCATTAGTCTTTTCTTTCACAATTGTTTTCCCATTAAAAACATTTTCCAAGGTAATAAAAGGACTTCTCCTGAACTTTTATGAGATGGTTATGTAATATGAAATTGATTTCTTTTTTCCAAGGGAAATTATATTGATTCAGAAGCTGTTAAAGGAGAGGTGCTAAAAGTTGGAAATAAAAGCTGTGAAAACCTCCTCCTGCAGTCAGAGTCAATTCTGTGTACAGTTCCCAGCGATCTCCTGAAATCCAACAGCGAGCTAAATATAGAGGTGAGGCAGCTACACTACTCATGAGATATTAATGTGATTTTTATTATCATTTCCAATGTTACTACTGAACCTATAATCTTTAAATTTAAGCCTAAGCCTGTGTTTACAGAGATATCTCTATCCCTGTTTGTTTGGGATGGAAATTCAAATAATATAGACTATTTTAAAAGGAATGTTATCATCATTGTTGTTATTACCTGTTTGTTCAGAGACTTTCTGGAGCCTTAGGCACCAAGTAGGACCTAAACTAAGCACAGAAATAGAATTACAATTATTAATCCAAACACAAGAGGAAACATATGGGGAAGAATGGGAAGCTATAATGGAGTAGGTTTACTTTGGAGCTCACAAGCCCTTTTTTCAGCAAAAAATTTGTTGCAGTCAAGAGGATCAGATCCTTTCTGAATAATTTTTTCTCTGCTTTTTATAATTTCAGTTGAGTTCTTTTTGTAAGATGCAGACACTTAGGACAAATGTTTGAGTTCCACTATTGTTCTAAAGGTGGTCTCACTAGAGTCATTCAGACTGCTACTCCAAATTTAAATTGTAGAGAGTTTTGACCTACTGATTCATAGAGTAAGACATAAATCTTTCAGTATCTTTGTATGTTTTTTTAAATATAAATAAAGGAAAATCACAGCGGAATGAGATTACCTTTAAACTATGAAATTTGTTGATCATGGACTCTGAATCACTGAAAACAGTGGAGACTTTGCCAGTCATGTAAGTGTGATTAGGATCAAAGTCTGTGTAAGCTTTTTGGAACAGGGACCATCTATTTTTTCTGTGTCTTTATGGCATTCATCTCAGTAGGGTCCTGGGCCATGAATGATATTCCTATGTGCTACTGCAATCTAAGTAAATAGTAATAACTAAGTTGCTTTATTAATACAGTAAATATTAATTTATTTCAATGTTAATTTATTTTGAAAAGTACAAATTAAATGTCTTGGATGTATCAGGCAAACTATAAAATTATATGCAGCTCTCCTTTTGGTTTCCTGGGCCTGTAAATGCCTAGTTTAATATAATACTTGTGCACATGTTGCATTCTGTACCTGTTCGTCTTTTTACATATGCATCTGGGATTGGCACTACATTCAGTCAGTTCTACTATGTGATATTTCCTTAACCTCTAAGAAACAGATATACGTAACATGTATTTCATATGTAGAAAAGAACACAACATAAAGGGGTTAAATAAGGTTTCTACTTGTTTACTGGCAAGGAGCCTCAGAAATTGCAGTCTGCCCAGCGAAGAAGAAAATTTGCTCTTTTGACGGACAAATCCATCATTACAGTACCCAGAGGAATGAATTCCACAGGAGGAAGAGAAAAGATGGCCAAATGCATTCCTACTGACTGAGCTAGTGCTGTGTGACCTAAAACAGTTTTTCCCTGTTATCTGCTTCATGTTTGTTTGGTTGTTGATTTTTGGGATTGGTTTTTTTGTTTTGTTTTGTTTCTTTAAACTGTTGACAAGTTAGAAACTGGCAAGGGACAGACTCACGTGACCTTGGGAACTAAAATGCAGGCACATTGTCAACAGAGAGAGAGTTTGATGTTACAGCATATTTATGCCAGAAAGACACATATTAAAGACATTTGGGCTATTTTTTTTAACGTACATCTCAGCCCATATATCCATAGGCTTATACATTTCCATGCACCATTTGAGTAAAAGTATGAATTTAGCATTCTGAATTAACATCTGGTAGCAGTGGGACCCTGTTATCCAGAGTGCCTGTGTGAGTGTATGTCATGTGTGTGGTGTAGCACATACATAATCGTGTCACTACCAGAGCTCTTGAAGGCATGTAATAAATCATAAAAATGTAGATCTGCTTTTGGCGTACACCAATATAACAATTTCTCCACTCCCAGTGTTTTATCACAGTACAGCATCACAAAATCAAAATTTAATACATATGGGACATATCAGTTCATACTTTAGTACTAATAATCTACTTCTTACTTGTCTTTTGAAATCATCACACTATTTTTTTCTTTGTTTTTTTCAGTGGAAGCAAGAAGTTTTGTCAACAGTTATTGGAAAAGTGCTGATCCGGCAAGATCAGAATTTCACAGGACTAATTGCTGGAGTTGTTTCAACATCAGTTTTAATTTTTATCTTTTTGATGTTTTTCCTCTGGAGAAGGAAGAAGAAACAAATTAAAGGTCCATCATAGTCAATTCCATCAAGCAATCCCATTATTATATCTTGCATTTTAAAAACTGACACCAATTTATGCTTTGTTTAACTGCTGTGCAATGCCATGTTGTAACCTGTCAGCAGAGGTTTTGCAATCAAGTCCAATGTTTAGTTACATTTTGGCCCCTGGCACTTGCTGAGCTGGGTGAAGGGCCACACTATGCCAAAAGGAGAAGGGTTTCAGAGGAACTCTGAGCTATTGAGAAAACTTAGTAATTTCTCTTCACCAATCAGCATTGGAAGAAGGGACGGGTAAATGACATGCATGGAATCACAAGTACATCAGCTTCATCCAGTTGCCCTGTAGTTCTCCAGGCTATGCCTAAGTTGTGCAAGACACAGAGCACTGCAGTGTCCTGCTCTCCTGGTCACCCAAATCAGGAACTTGGTCAGAGTGGTCTTTTGGCCCCCATGTCTGGGTTTCCTTCCAGTGGGAACGGCTGCACAACACAAGGCAGGAGGAGGGGAGCTAGTGTATAACCAGGTCTTGTTCTGACACAGTATCACAGTCAGATCACGAAGCTGGTCCCAGAGGCTTCAAAGCTCTCTTGGATCTTCCAGTGTGGCCAAGAGTGGGGCTTTAACACAATTACAGCAAATCTTGTGCTGCACAAATAGCTCAAGTTCAGCTCCTGTGCATGTCTGCCTCAGCAACAACCCAACCCTCTTCCTAGCAGAGCAGAACATCTAAACTTAAATAAATACCTAAATGAATGTTGGCACACAGTGAGCATGAGGGTTTTCTAATATTTCTTCCTCCTCCCACTTCAGATCTGGGAACTGACCTAGTGCGTTATGATGGCAGAGTGCACACTCCTCACCTGGACAGGCTGGTAAGCGCAAGGAGTGTAAGTCCAACGACAGAAATGGTTTCAAGCGAATCCGTAGATTACAGATCAACTTTTCTAGAAGGTAGGCCTCTATTATGAATCTGTACAGATTATATTTTATACATCTTTTCACATGTCTTCAGATGATAGCTATTTTGATCAAAATCTTAATTTCAATTTCTCATCTGGTTTGTCTGTGTCTGCATTGTTTGGGACTTTCATGTGTTCACAGGCTTGCTATTTGAACTGGGCTCAGGTGCTTCCCAAGATTAAGGTGCAAAGGATTTTTACTTTTCCTCAGGTTGGAGGAATATATAGAATACTATTAGTAAAAACTCTGGAAGCATGCTCCACAGTTTATTAGGAGCTAGTGGATATAACGATTTTGTGTTATCGTGAGGTTCATCACACCATGCGCAAATCCACTTTGAAAAAAGTGATTTTAAAGATAGTATCAAGTGGCTATAGGTTTAATGTGTCACAGTGACTTCATACTGTCATTACAAAACAGTTCAGTCTGCCCAACATGGGACATGGAGTTTTGTAAATGGATATTCTTTTGTCTGTTCATGCCCCTCCTATAAAATGGCACATTGTATGACACAGAGATGTTGATTTTAAAAATTAAGCTAAAAGAATATAAAAGCGGTGACAAACTGAGTGCATGTCCATGTGTGCTGAGATGCCAGTCTCAGAAAACATGCTGTTCATTTTCAGGCCTGTAGGCATGAGAGAAAAAAGACCCTATGCTGAATATTTTTTTGTGCCGTATAACACCATTTTAGAGTGTGTATTCTCCAGAAGAGCACTCAGCTGCGCTTGTCATAAGTTAGGCTGAACATGTCCTTTAAGACATGTGGAGACCATGTTCTGTGATTACCATTAAAGAGTCTTTAACTATTAGGAGTACCATATTATGATATTTAAAATATCACAGATATTTGTAGTCTTGCTATAAACATAGTCTTGTACTATTTCAGGTGCTGCTGTTTACAACTCAGTAGAAATCACTTCAAACCCTTATTCCACCTTTGTAATCCCAGTCGCAGAGCTGTTTGAGAGCCAGGCCCATTCCCAGCTTCCTTTATGATTCTTTAATTGCTGCCGCCAGCTCGCACAGGAAGTTTCTTGATTGAAAGATTCCCAAAGGAAAAAGAAAGGAAAGCCTGTGCCACTGGTTAGAAGGGAAAGTGGTACACGAGACAAAACTATGCAAAAATCCATGGTGGAAGGTAAATCTGCAGTGGTCCTGAGGCCACTGTGCACTAGCAAAGCAGACCCAAGAAGGGGGTGCGTTCACTTAATGTTCCTGTAGGAATGTTTATGTCAATTATTGTCAAAGAATAAAATGACAGGAACATTAGAAAACATGCACATTTACATGTAGCAGCTGTAAAAAATATTTTGCAGCCATGACTAGAGTATTTTACTGTGATTATTAAATATATATTTGCCCTTGGTGACATAAACATGGTTTTGTAAATGTAAGGATTTGTATTTTTGCTTCTAGATAGAGCAGCACTGAGTTCTTCTCAGCACCTAGAGTGATAACAGCACTATATGAAAATTTCCCAAGTTTTATACATACATATATAAAGCATGTCTGTACAACATCTTTTACTCTTTGTGATAAAATATCTGATAATTTCTGTTGTTAAATTTATTTCCTTTTTAAAGTTTTGACCCTGGGCTAAATTCTGCTCATTGACTCCACTAGAATCATTCCAGACTGAAATTGGTGTAAATTAAACTTAGTTCTTTGATTCTCTTACATAAAACACTAGAAAAAAATCTTTTAAACAAAATCAAATTAAAATACCTGAACAACATGCTGTTGACATGACATGAGACATTTATTTTCTCAAATAAATACTCCTTGATTGACTGAAGCATTTTAATTTCTGCTATTTTAAATCAGCTGGCTCATGTTATTTTCATGAGTAGCACCAACTGTATTATCTTCAGCAGTTACAGGATATGAATCACCTCTAGGCATTTCCCTGGTTGAATATTTACCATTGGATAAATATAGCTAGTCACCAGCAGTTTGGAAACCTTCATGAAATGTAAAGTTTTCTACCAAATTAGAACATGACAATAATAAAAGGTTTCATGTTTTTAATTGTTCACTACTTCATCCTGTCATATCACTGTCATTTTTCTATTTTACTCTTGTTACTCCCAATTACTAGAAATAATATAACCTATATTTGGCTAGAAGTTACAAGGCTTCATTCCATCCCCTCAGAAAAGTGGAAGTTTTGCCATTTACTTTCATAAAAGTAGAGATGAGACAAGCATAAATTTCTAGTGACACGGTTTTCCTGGATTTTGGCAGATTAGCAATGCATATTTTCATTTTGCCTTTGTGACCAAAACTTCTGCAAAGTCAAGCCACTTGCAAACTGATAAACTCAAACCTTGCTTACCAGTGCAATAAAACTCTTCATTTTTCGAAGGAGAAGTCTGAAAGGATTATAACAGTTTCTGTTCATCTTGCAGATCAGTTTCCAAGCATGTCTCAGAATGGATCGTGCAGACCTGCCCAGTATCCTCACTCTGACCTCTCCCCAATTCTGTCTAGCGGAGACTCAGATTTAGCCAGCCCACTTCTCCAGACTAATGTCCACATTGACATCAGTGCCTTAAATCCTGACCTGGTCAAAGAAGTGCAGCATGTGGTTATTGGTGCTGACAGCCTGATTGTGCACTTCAGTGAAGTAATAGGAAGAGGTGGGTACTGCGACTTTTACCTTGCAAACTGCTATTCGTTTTGCACACCCATTCATTATAAACCATTCTGAATAAGGTGTCTTCGCAGAGGTTTTTTAAGCTTTTTACCTCTTACAGCACTGCATCCCATGCACCAAATAAAGGGGGGAACCAAGGGGCTCATCTTTGAAGTCAGATGAAGGGTTGTGCATTTGATCAGTTGGACAAGATACCAGAGGGAGAAAAGAATCTTCCAATTAATGGGGCTCCTTTGAACTCAGATACTTGCTGGCTCCCCCTCAGCTGCCTCCCTCTCACCCTTTTACAGGCTACAGAAAAGCTCAGCCAGGGCTTCTGATCCATGAGGCTGCAGTGCAGGAGTGAGGCTGCCACAGAATATTGCACAAGCCTAAGGCACACACCTAAATGGCAGGGAATGCTGATGTGGGGGCACCAGCGACCTTAAACTTGGAGCTGGCATGAGAGCCGTGAGAGCTGGCAGGTTTGCTACATGATGCAGAAAACTCCTGCAGTCACTAGTGCATTCAGGAAAAGTCCCCATGGGCCAGGTGAAATGCACACACCCCTATTCCCTCCACAAGTTCCCCCCAGCTCTGAGGAATTCACTGGTTTTGTTTCCTCCAGCCAAAGGCTCGCCGTTCCCCTCATTCCTCTCTCATCCCAGCTGCAGTAATGCGTAGCTCCTGATTCCCTTCGCTTTATTTCTGAACCTGATATAGCAAGTCCCCTATTTTTCTGAATTTCTCCCATCACTCATTCCTTTACATCTCTGTAAGCAGGTTTCCTCCTTTCATAGCCCAAGCCAGCATTTCTGTTAGGGGCCTTTATGAAACTCTGTAGTACTGAGTTACCTATTAGTAACCCAAGTAGAAACTGGATTTTCAGTACTTCTACAGATCATGCATGAGAGGTCTCTTGTTGACTATCAGAATACTGATAAAAATTTGGCTATAAATTATATTCCTAATGCCTCTTCTGCAGGAAAATAGCCACAAATCAGTCAGTGTGTTTCCCTTCCATGTATTACACTTCATCATCCCCAAAGCAAGGGTGGGCCTTTTTCTTTTCTTCCTTGTTTCAGAAAAGTCCAAGTAATTTCCCATTTTTTAAATGTTGAAAAATAACTGTAATGTCACCAATATAATTAACCATTTTTAATTTTCTCCTCCGTAACTAGAAATGGGCCAAACCCAAAAATATTTTAGACACACCTGATCCAAGCTTTAGGATTTGTGCCCAGGCTCCAAACAATCTGTGGTCTGATGGGATTCTAGTTGCTTTTATAAAACAAACTTTGTATTAATTTTACCCTGAGCCAAAAGCAAAGCCAGCTGGGCTCTGAACAGTGCTTATGACTGGAACCTAGTAGAATTATTCAGATAGTCTTGTTCTCTGCAGAACTCACACTTGATAAAAAACTACTTTGCTTCCTAACTGCAAATATTAATATTTTAGAAGTGTCCAGTAAATAGTACATCTGTGAAGGAAGGCCACCATTACATGTGCATAAATTGATTTGGATAAATTAATGCTTGTGCCTGGAGCTCAAAGTTCTGTTTCCCAAACCAGTCAACCTGACTTCTCATAGTAGGTTTCACCACAGTAGGTTTCTGTAGAGTATCCTATTTGCTTTGCAGGAAAGCACAGGATCAGAAAGGGTTTCTGTGCCCCTCACAGTTTATTTCACTACTTAGACTGTGAGAAAGAAGGCAAATTTTGCTCATCATCTTCTAGTGACATTTCACCCATGGAACTAGGCCATAGCAGAGACCATAGACTGCCGCCTACTGGTGTGGTCCATCATCAGTAGAGTAACTCCCAAACTGTTCATGGCCAACACATGACTTTTAACACTCACCATTTTCCATGGAATAGCAAGACCTCAGAGACTGTAAGCCCACAGTGACCCTCCTTATGCAGCTTTCCACTGAAGATGCATCAAGGCTGTACAATCCAGTGGACCACTTAGCATGGGCTTGCAGACCACTGGGAACCACCAATCCAGTGGTCATGTCAGCTCCTAACTGCTGCCTCCTGCCTTCCACTGCCCTCCTTTGACGTATATCTCACAGGAGAGTATGGTGGGAGTGGGCTGACATGGTTTTTGTGTGCATAGTCATTACAAGAACATGAAGCAGTTGTGGCACCAGCCTTCTCATTATTTATTCTCTCCATCTAGGTCAAGAAATATCAGTTATGCTGTAAATAGAGTTTTCATTTCATGTAATGATGGTTTTATGTAATAGGAGTTTTATGTGTTAGTTATGAAGTATACATTACAAATGTGGGGAATTGGACAGTAACAGAGTGTGATCACTTTCTTAAAGCATAATTGCTACCCAGTGGAAAATACCAGAAAGCTGATTTTCCATATTAAAGCTAATCTTACTCATTTTTTACACAGGACATTTTGGGTGTGTGTACCATGGGACATTGCTGGATAACGATGGCAGGAAAATTCATTGTGCTGTGAAGTCACTGAATAGTGAGTTACGTGTTTAATAGTGAGACATTACCATCATTCTAAAGATAACCAGGGTGAACTAATTACAGTGAAGTGTACTTTCACAAATAAAGATTCTTAGTTGCAGCTGGATCAGATTTATCTCTGGAGCAATTCCAATGACTTCAGATTACCATAAGGCATTGGTATATATTTGTACCCCAAATGAAATACCCATATATTTCCAAGAAAAGGATACAGGAAAATGAAGGAAAGGCAGTGTAATTTTTTTTCTACTGACTACTGAAGATTTGTGTTTGAAAGTTAAATTGCTAAAGAGCGGGCAAAGCTGCTGGAAAAACAGGAAGACACTATAACAACATTTATTAAAGGCTTTACTCAAATGTTATTATTCAGTTCTAAATAATTCATAATAAGAAAAGGAGAAATGGAATTAAAATCACCAACAAAATGTATTTGGTCATTGTAAGAAAACCAATGCACGTAACCTAGTTGTAATGTGGGAGGTGGGGAGCATGTTTGTAGCTTCTTATTATCACTTTGTTGTGCAATGACATGCTGTACAGAAATTAACTGTAGTTTGTTAGGGTTTCTTTTAATTAACTCACTTTATTACTGGATTTCTCAGGGATTACAGACCTGGAAGAAGTAGCTCAGTTTCTGAAAGAAGGAATAATCATGAAGGATTTCAGTCATCCCAATGTTCTGTCACTCCTGGGTATCTGTTTGCCCAATGAAGGATCCCCCTTAGTCGTTCTTCCATACATGAAACATGGAGATCTTCGAAACTTCATTAGAAATGAGACTCATGTAAGTACCTGGTGAGGTCTACCAAACAGTAATGCAAGTCTAGCCACGCCCTGCTCCAGCACCACAGGTTATAAGCTCTGATAATTACATTACATCTATAAGTTGCTGCTGTTACTACACCTTAACCTTTAGCACTTGCTTAGGCTGGCACCAAGCCTGACCACAGCACTGCCACTCCTTCCCTTCCCCCTCAAATTCCGCTCTAGAATGTTTCCCAGAAATTACCAGCAATAAGTATTTCTCATTTCCCATTCATAAGCCTCTTTATAAACAAATGTGTTTATGAGGTCTAAGTCAAGGGGCCCAACCATCTGCTGGTTTAAACTGGCATATCTCTGTTGACTTCAGCACAGCTGTGCCAGTCATCACCATCTGCTCTTCCAACTCCTAGGTAGGGGATTTTCATGTCCAGCTAGTGTTACAGTCCCATTACTATCAATATTTTTTCTTCTTAAGAAAGAAAACCAGCAATTGTTATACAAACTATGAGTACTCTAGTATCAGAGATTTTCCCTGTTTCCATTGAAAGACTGTAGATTTCTCAAATGTGCCTCACTGCTTCCTCTCAAGTATGTCTTGCCTCGGGTAGTGTAAGCCCACTTAATACTGTAGTATTTCACCCATTTCACAGTGTGAGGACAATATAAAGCGACTTCTGAGCCAATAGGATTTTGACCCTGCCTTTATGGCAATCAACAATAGCCAGTACAATTCAAAAAAAAATGCATCTTGACAAATTGTTGGGGGAGTTAAGCTTTCTGTGGTAGAGACCTCTTCCCTTTTGAGTTTCTATCATTCTACAAGCACCAGGGCCCTTGTTTGTTAATAGTATCATGGTCCTTCCTGAAATAAATAGAATAATGACCACAGCTGAACAGCATTATTCCACAGAAGAAAATGATATGGAGCAATGTCAACAACACAAAAATGTGGGACCTTACTATTACATAACAAGTCATGCTGTTGGATAAAAGAATTACAGGTGTATGTTTATACTTATTTTGATATTTAACATTTTCAGTAAGGTTTCACCTTGTAGACCAGGAGAAAGAGTTATCCATTTTTGTGGAAAATATTCCTCTGGTAACTGCTAATGTCTCTTTTGCCTTTTCCATGGCATCATAGTGATGATAGCTTGCATTTATTTTGCCCCAAATAGGACTCTCTTCTTTCTTGGTCATTTCCAGCTGATGAGCTCCATGTTCATAGTTAGTACCTTCTACTGAGTTACATGCTGTTACTCTGAGTTCACAAATGTGAATTTTGTGTGTCAGACCAGGTCATGCTGCTTATGCTGCAACTCCAAGAAGGCCAATGGTATCCTGGCTTGCATCAGAAATAGCAGGGACAGGGAAGTGATCTTACCCCTGTACTCGGCACTGGTGAGGCCGCACCTCGATTACTGTGTTCAGTTTTGGGCCCCTCACTACAAAAAGGACACTGAATTACTCGAGCGTGTCCAGAGAAGGGCAACAAAGCTGGTGAAGGGTCTGGAGCACATGTCGTACGAGGAGCGGCTGAGGGAACTGGGGTTGTTTAGTCTGGAGAAGAGGAGGCTGAGGGGAGACCTCATCGCCCTCTACAACTACCTGAAAGGAGGTTGCAGAGAACTGGGGATGAGTCTCTTTAACCAATAAGCGATAGGACAAGAGGGAATGGGCTCAAATTGCACCAGGGAAGGTTTAGACTGGATATTAGGAAGCATTTCTTTACAGAACGGGTTGTTAGGCATTGGAATGGGCTGCCCAGGGAGGTGGTGGAGTCCCCATCCCTGGAGGTGTTTAAGAGTTGGGTTGACATAGCGCTGAGGGATATGGTGTAGTTGGGAACTGTCAATGTTAGGTTGGGCTGGATGATCTTCAAGGTCTTTTCCAACCTAGACGATTCTGTGATTCTGTGATTTCACCCTTCTGGAGCCTGTCAGCTTTTCTGATTTCTTAAAGCATGTTTCCTCACTGGAGGTAAGAACTTAACCTAAACTTATGACAGTTTTACAAGCACCAACCTGTCTTGATCATTCTGGTGGCAAGATAGATGTATCAAAAACTGAGAGTCACAGCAAAAAACAGTCTGCTCCTTGGGCTTCTGCATTCACTGTATCACAAATGTTTGTATTTTACAGAACCCAACGGTAAAAGATTTAATTGGATTTGGCCTTCAGGTCGCAAAAGGGATGAAATACCTTGCAAGCAAAAAGTTTGTCCATAGAGACTTGGCAGCAAGAAACTGTATGTAAGTACAAACATCTAATCCAGCCATGTTATCACACTCTTCTGTGTAAAACAGTGAGATGAGATAAAGTTTCCAGGATTCTGCTTTTTTAGTCAGAATAGGGTGTTTTTTTCATTGTTCTGTAATTATACTGATGTTTGTCTTGCATACTGATGAGCTACGCAGCTTGCTAAGGGCTCACTTCTTACACATAAGCTTTTTTTGAGTGTGGGAAATAAGAAAAGCTGAGGTGAAAGTGTAGCCTCTCAAAATCATTGGTTAGAGAGCTTAAAAGGCATCTCCTAAGGGAAGTTAAACTGCTATTGTCTCAACTTGCTGTGCTTCCACCCAACCTCTTCAGAAGCAGCACATCTCTGCCGCCGCACCTAGCAGGAGGGAGAGAAACACAGGGCAACTTTGTGAGAAAAACAGGAACACAAAGAAACACCAGTGAGACCTCTTGACAGTAATCTTTTATTACATGAGTATGAGCTTACTTTGGCTCAACTGTGCACACAAATTAGCATTAAAAAATCAGAGCATGCAAATAATCTTACTGTTGTCTGGGTAGCCAGACAGTTCAGTTCACACAAAGACTGATACAGGAGTTGCTGATTCTATTATGCTGATTCATCACCTATGTTGTGAATTAATGAGGTACAGGATTAAACGTTAGAGTTTATTTTTAGGACATCATGATCTAGAACTCTGGGTGCAAAAAGGTTATTCACCTGTGACATCAGATTTCTTATTTTTTCAAAGGGTGCACACTTTTGCAGCTGAACAGCCTCTGAAAAAGAACATTTTCTTACAGCTGCTGTTTTTTAAGGGAGGAAAAAAGCCACAAGCAACATGATTTTCAGGTTTCCTAAGAAGAAAGGAATTGGGTTGCTGGATAAAAGTCCTGGTTCATCTAATCAAAATCCAAATAGTGGTAACAGGACATTCCCTCCAGCCTACTGTCTCTTCCTTGGGTGAGGAGGGAACAACTATCAGGATGTCTCACTTTGCCAATTGAATGGCTGCTTTTGTACTTCTATATGGCTCAGCACTTCAGAGCCTGGAGAGCCGCTGCCGCATGAGAGGAAGATGTAGGGTTGAAGACCCACGCTCCCCAGTGGCCACATGCAATCCAGCACTCAGAAACACAGCCCCTGCCACAATGGCAGTGTCCATCAGAAAGGAAGCCAGGATGCAAATATGGTCCCCATGGACTCTTGACTCTATTCCACTATCCTGGAAGAGGTGCAGGAAGGTGCTATGTCATAAACTGTCCCCTGCTGACCCATAAAAGTTCCCTCCTACTTCCTTCATTGGTATTGGTTTAGTTATTAAATTAGTAAATACAGCAGATGGTTGTGTGCCATTCAGATGGACTTCAACAGACCAGAGAGTTGTCCAGACAGAAACCTCATAAATTCAAGATGGAAATGCCATGGGTAGAGGCTGAGAGAGATGGGATTGTTTAGCCTGGAGAAGGCTCAGGGGAATCTCATCCATGTGTATAAATACCTGATATGGTGGAGTAGAGAAAATGAAGCCAGATTCTTCTTAGTGGTGCCCAGGGACAGGCCAAGAGGCAGCGGGCACAAACTGAAATAGAGAAAATTACATTTAAACACAGGAAGAAATGCTTTTATTGTAAGGATGACTGAACAATGGCACAGGTTGACCAGAGAGGTTGTGGAGTCTCCATCCTTGCAGATATTCAAAACCCAACTGGTCACAGTCCTGGGCAACTTGCAGTAGCTGACCGTGCTTTGAGCTGGGGAGGTGGTGGTGAACTAGATGATCATCAGAGGTCCCTGCCAACCTCACCAATTCTGATTGTGTCATTCTGTAAGGAAGCCCAAAACCTGGTGTTTGCTGTGGCTAGGTCTGCACAGGCTTAAGCATGCCAACACCTATGCTCTATCTGTTTTCTGACACTGATACCACCTATCAGGACAAACACCAAGCTTAGGAGGAGTAAAGCTAGGAAGATCTGGTATGTCTGAGCTGTAACCCCAGCAGAACTTTCCTTATGCCACCATTCTTTCCCAGTACAGACACCAAACATATCCTTAGTTACAGGACTACATTATTATATACAGGCAGTCACTGAGATAATGATGGGTCCTTCCTTATCAAAATTGAGAGTGAGTAGGAAAGGTGATGCCTTGACTTGGAAATAAAAATGAGAGGTTTCTAAGAATACAGAAGAAGAAATAGCTGTGGAAGGAGTGATGCAGCACTCAATCAGAATGTATAGGCTATTAGCAAAAATCTTTTTATACAATTGTTTTAAAAGAACTGTAATTCAAATTATATTATCAAACCAATATCAGAATTTCCTGAGTTCATTCACTGTGTTAAATGGGTGTCAAATATACTTTGCTGCACTTTTTGTTTCACTGTTACATTAGTTAACAGATCCAAGATAAAGTACTGCCTTCCAAAGTCACGGTCTCAAAAATGCAAGTCACTCATTATAATGCACCATCACTGTAAATCTTGTGTGCTCAGTTGCAGATAATACTTTTTGTCATTTCTCTAGGTTGGATGAAAAATTCACTGTCAAGGTTGCTGATTTTGGTCTTGCTAGAGATGTCTATGATAAAGAATACTACAGTGTGCACAATAAAACAGGAGCTAAACTCCCAGTGAAATGGATGGCTTTAGAAAGTTTACAAACCCAGAAGTTCACAACAAAGTCAGATGTGGTAATGTACAAACATATTTGTAGCACCTATTAATTTCTCTTATATTACCTGAGACATCTCTCTAGTATTTAATGAATGCACTAACTCCAAACCAAAACTTACATTTGAATCTAACTTTAGTTCACGTAAGAATAAGAGACTGTTTCTACATCCAGAAAGGGTATTTGTCCCAATCACAAAGCAACAATTTGTTGACCTAGTTATCTGTTACTGATCAGGAAAGAATTAGGAGTTTAATCCCACTCCAGGGGAATTTAAGGACATTCCAAGAAGCCAGGTTGGAGCTGAACCCTGCTATAGAAGGGGCTCTGGAAAGCTTGACAAAACAGGTTAACTTTGAGACTTGTAAAATGTAATGGTTCTCAAAAAGACTTCATTTGCTTTATAAATACTTACTGACTGCCTACAGCAATCTCAAGTATTACCTGGCCGTTTATGAAGAAAAAATTATAAGATGAAGTCATTAGTTGGCTGGATCAGTTTGTATTTTAGCTCTCCTTTCAATCCAGATTCAAATTAGCCTGTGATGCATAGAATTTTCACCACGTATATTCTCTTCAGTATGTATTTACACAGGGTTAGTCAGATCATCAGCTCATGTAAATTGGCAGAGCTCCATTAACCTCAAAATAGGTCTGCCAATTTATACGAGCTAAGTAGCAGGCCTATAGGCTTTTATTTTCTTTCATTTACTTAGCTGAGTTTCGCTGGCTCCAATTTAAGTGGCTCCTCAAGTCCCTACAGCATTTATTAGCCCACTTAAAAGAAAGATGAATGCAGTAAAATAACTTTTCAAAGGGAAAATCCATGCATTTGAATGATTAAATCTGTCAAACCATCTTCTAAAACTGGAATGTAAAGCCCTCCAACCTTATAACTTATTATTTATTTCTTTGTTTTCTTAGTGGTCCTTTGGTGTGTTGTTATGGGAACTTATGACAAGAGGGGCACCACCTTATCCTGACGTAAATTCTTTTGATATAACTGTTTACTTGTTACAAGGAAGAAGGCTGCTACAACCTGAATACTGCCCTGACCCACTGTAAGTAAATAGTTTGCAAAGCCTTTTGCAAATGCTGCTGATTCTGATATTATAGTAAGTGTGACTGTGGGAGGAAAGAGGGTTTTTTTTCCTTTTTACATGATTTCATAATTGAACACTTCTTTTACTTGAATGACAGGTATGAAGTCATGCTGAAGTGCTGGCATCCAAAACCTGAGATGCGTCCAGCATTTTCTGAACTTGTTTCAAAAATATCAACAATCTTCTCCACTTTTATTGGGGAACACTATGTTCATGTCAATGCTACTTATGTCAACGTGAAGTGCATTGCTCCCTATCCTTCTCTTCTATCATCACAAGACAACACAGACATGGATGTTGACACATGACGGGTATGTCTGAGATAGAGGAAAATCCATTCTTAGTTGTACGAACAAAAAACAAAACATTTTGTCCACTAGTTTTTACTGCCCGGTCTTTGTGAGAACACTGTTGCACATGTTTATGTTGTTGCCCAAGTTGCACTAGTACAAGGACATGATATCATACTGTTTAAGGCTATGGGATTCTATAAACCATCACAGTAATTTTCAAGTATTTGGACAACTGCATCAATTTACCAAATGGAAAAGTTGTGTGCTACCATCCAGAGCTAGTTCCCACTAGGTCTCATTAATGTGTGCTCAGACCCAAGAACAAAGATTCATCATTAATGCCATGAAGAAGAAAGTAGAATACCAATCAGCATGGCTGTAAGGACTATTACTGTTGCATGTACCTTAGGATAATGATCAGTACAGAAATGGTTTTCACACAAAAGGCTAAGACAATGAGAGTTACAAGAGTTTAAAATGTATTTTCCTCCCACACAGTCCAAACTTTGGATTTTTGCACTACATCAACAAGCTTTCTTAGAACATAGGCAGCCAAGAGAGCCAGCCTCATGGTAAATGTCTTAACAGAAATCAACATCAAAAAACGGTGTGCAGTAAAATAAGTATGTCAGCCTTGCCAGTCCTCTGGTGTAGTCAGACGGTACATAAAACGAAGGGAAAATCATTTAGTTTAAAGCATTCCTAGTGTCAACTTTACTCCAACATTCAACCACTTCTTTGAGTCAAACAGACTATATCGGCAGATCTCTCGCTGAAAAGTGCAAAGCCTCCATTCTTTCAATAAAGAATTAACCACTCTCTGAGAATAAAAAGTTGAAGGCATTCATATTCAATGCCAGGCTAATCTCTGGGATGTAGTAATATGGGCAGCATTATTCTAGAGAGGAAGAGGAGACGGGCAGGCTGGCAACCTTGTGGAGCCACTGCCTGGTGAGTCACACACAGCAAGTAGCTGAAGCTCTGCCACCTACCCTTGGGTGGAGCTGCTGCCAAAGGTGAGTAAAGAGCAGAGGTGTTGCAGCCAGCCCCAACCTAAAAAGGCACTGTCATAGCAGGAATGTTGGTAACTTCTTCATGCCAGCCCTGAAGAGCTGAGAAGACCGATCAAAAGAAGACACAGCTTTAGGTCCCCCCAGCCTCTTCTTGGATCACACAACCCAGTGAATTATAATACCTACTTTTATTTCTAAATTATGACCAGAGAAACAATTTTGAAAAGAGATAGAAGATAAAACTCATTCATTAGGGAAGAGTACTATAGCTTTAGGGCAAACATCACATGTAATTTCTGTTCCTGTGGAATTCTGTGCATACTACTGTATAGCTTGTTTAGTATAGGATAGAACTGGGTTTGTTGGTGTAAACACATAAAGTATTCTATTTTTATATTTAAAAAAAAGTTTATTTTTAATGACATTTACAAAGTTTGGTTAGGCCACAAAATAACTGCACTGTGAACATTTCAGAAGATGTATGTCAGCGTACATGATTCATAAATTGTAGCAACCTTAAAAAAATGCTGTGTAAATATTAAAAAGGAAGAGAACTGACTGTAAACACACTCCACCCTAAGTATAATATCTCTGTTGCTGCAAGCCAACCATTTTAAGATCTTCAACAAGGTAGTACAGATAAAGAACTGATATAAGGGAGATATATTGTTCTTGGAAGACAGTGTTATAACTGAAAGATTTATAATGAGGGCAGAGTGTGTAGGCAAACCATGAGAAGATAATATTGCATTGTGTTTCATCACCACTTTCATTTCAGAAACAAACTTTCATGTCTGTTGAGAGCAATACTAATTGTAGATTGCTCAAGGACAAAAGGCTTTGCTGCAGGCAAAAAAAAAAATCATCTCTATGGTTATTAAAACAGCTAAGGAAGTTTATGACACATAGATTTGGAGAAGATACTCCAAACTTGTACATACATGCTTGAGGAACGCTGCAATGTGAGACAGAGGACATTTTTACTATTTATGAACTTTTGCTTAATAAAGTTAATGTTGTGTCTGGGACACCTGTAAGAATACGTGATTCTGGTAAAGATTTGGTGTTAGTAAGTTCATATATCTGCAAAGAGCTGAATGGTACTTATGTTTATAGTTGTTGTTATGACCTAATAAACATGTTATTAAAATTATTGTAATACTTTACACTCCAAGTGCTGTAATTTCTGCTAACATTTAACTGTTAAACTGGTAAAAGTCTGTGCTTTTTCTGACTAACATGGGAAGAGCAACCTGTGGAACTGTGAGAGAGAGGAAACAACTCAGAGATGTAAAAATATGGAGAGTGCACCAATAAATCAAACACAGTTCATCAGCCTCCTACCCATTAACAGATCAGAGAAAGTTGCAGAATATTTGTTGTGAACAAGTACGGCATAGTCTGTTTGAATAGGAAGTCTCTTCCCATGGGCTGCACCCATGCAAGGCCTTAAAACTCTTCATGCATTTAGAGCTGGGGGTGACATGTGAAGCTCAGAGTTGAGGCATCATTGTAAAGAGTACCTGCTTGGCCCAACAAAGATGCCAGCACTTGTGTTTAGCATCCAAGCTCCCTCATCAGTTGTGATCCACAAGAAACTTCAAGCAGCTGAACCTATGTCCCTCATAGTCATCCATCACACATCTCATCTCTGCAAGGTGCTTTATGGTTGGACTAGAGATGATCTTCAAGGTCTTTTCCAACCTAGATGATTCTGTGATTCTGTATCTGTGTCACATGAAGAAAGAAGGCATTGCAGTCCCCAGGGGTCTTTGTTCTTCTGGGGAAACAGGAGGCAGCCTTACTCTTCTCCCACACATTTCCTCCCAGTTACATTAGATGCCTCCCACTGAATTCACAAGTTCACTTCTGTGGTACCCCACGAACACTGCAACATCCACTGTCCTGTGCCACTCTTAAGCCAGGTGACACTGCAAGCTTGTTTCTCCAGCAGCTTACCTCAGGGGGACATCTTATACTTCACTCAGAAACATTTTAAGGCACAAAGTCTCAGCTCACTAAAACCAGCATTTATATGTTCTTGTAATTTCAAGATATCAAGCAAGCCAACATCAAAACACATTTTCTCCAGACACATTTACTTCTTAACAAAACATATGCTCAGTTTCAACTCAAAGTGTATTTTGGGGAAAAAAGGCATTGAAAATAGCAGCTAAGGATGAAAACATTCTTCTGTTGTGTCATAAGCTCAATCCTGCTATAAGGACTGACTTTTTTTATTCTAATTATTTACATCTAACTTATTTTCCAATACATTTTCCGATTTTCCTGAAGAGTCAGTAAAAAGTCTCCAAGGTTTTACCACAGTCCCCTATTAATACCAGGGTCTTCAATCTAAACCAGCATAACACATAGCCAAATGATGATTTGAACTTAAATACCAGATTTGTAACACATTCCTCTGATTACTTCTCATGATTTCTAAGGGATGCTATATATTGCATCTTTGAAAGGGTCAACAGAATCACAAGCTTCCCATGCTCAGTTTTATCTTAGTAACTTTTTTATACCAGGTACTGCAGCCGATCTTCAGCTGACTTAACTGGCAACCTTCCCCCTGCATGAATATTAACAGCAGACATGGCCCATGGTCAAAACATTGCCTAACAGATACACAAACGGTACACAAAAGCCAAGATATTAAAAAAATAGGGAGGGATATCCTCATCCCACTGAAGTTTTCCTATTGATTTCACACAAACTTTTTTTTAATGCACTATTAATAATTAAATAACTTACCTATATTAAGGAAGATTTTTAACACATCCAACAATATTAAAGATTTCTAAAATCCAGGAAAATGATACACTGTACCATTGGGTTGCTAAGGCTTTGCATATTGCTAATTTTCAGTCATAAATAATGGACCTACAAGCCTTATGCAAATAAATGAAGAGGAGTTTTTGTTACACTAGCAGAAGCAGTACAGGTGAGCAACCACAAAAGGGCATCAAAATAATTTTAAAGCTAAGCATGAAACTCCCCATTCAGAAATTTCATTTCTAGAATTCAACCATAACACTATATCACAGGAAAACATCATAGCACATAAAGAAAATACAAATCCTAACAGGTTTTTTTACTCACTAAACCAAACAGCTATTCCTGAGAAATTCTGATTTCCATTATTTTTAACAAATAGGTCATGAACTGAGTATTCCGAGCATTGAAGAAAGACACAGGAAATCTGAGGATTTTGCCAGACCGATTAGTAAAAACATTTACAAGAAATTGTGATCTCACACACAGCAGGGAGAATTCAGAGCAACTTGCTGACACCAGCCCAGAGGAGATCAATCTCTCACCCTGGAACTGTGTGCTCTGATATTAAACCTGAGCTTGCCTTTTGAAATCCCCATCCACCTGCTAACACTCAAGGTGTAATCACTTCCAGTGAGGATACTGTCAGACTCTTCTGATTAAGGTCAAGCACTTGTAGCTGCTCCATGACCTCCTGGAGGACAGAGAGAAAAGGTTTCTGCTTTGTAAGGAACACTGCTTCCCTAGCTGATGTTACTATTAACTTTGGTGCTTTCCTTTCCAGAGCCAGCAGGCTCCTCAGGACACACCACACCTAGGGAGAGACCCTCAGCCGATGGTAAATCCCTGCCGGGGTCAGCCCAGGGAGACCCTCCTGGTTGAAGTGCATTCAGGTGCAGTCCAGCCAAATCAGGCTTAAACGGGAGGGTCTGAATGTAGACCATGCTGGGCTTTTAGTTTTTCAGTTGTTAGCTGATTTGGAGTTAGAGGGAGGAGGAGAGGTACACTGAGATTTCTTTTTCCCCTGCTGTCACCTCATCCCTTCCTTCCCGAGTCTGGAGTTAGCACAGAAAGCCTCAGGGCAGCAGACTGACCTGGGTCTGCAGCCTTACAAGGCTCTCAACTTCAACAAAGGAGCACAGTTGTAGTTAGAGATTTAAGTGAATATAGCCAGAAATTGTAGGTTGTGCTTGATAGGATTTTGTTTGCACAATCCAAGGTAGAACACCAAAGAAGGGGGATTCATTTAATCTGGTTTCCATGCACTTATCTCTTTCAGTAGTCAGTACTTTGCCACAGACTAGTGCCGTTAGGAGGTTCATTAGTATCTGCCAAAAATCTCACGTTCGTTACAACAATTTAACAGGGAAGTCATCCTTGTTTGGGCCTCTGAGGCCCTGTGCAGTTCTACAAATGCTATGTATTAATACTTGCCAGAGTTCTAATTACCAAGTGCACATTGAGCCCTCTGGTACAAATGACAGCTGAATATCCTCCTTTAGGATGTGAAAAGTATTCTTACCAAAAACTTTAGGGTGCATGACCAAACATGGACACCTCTGCTGCCATGAGGTTGCAGCTCACTGGGGCCACTGGCATGCTTTGCAAGTGCGACAAAACTGAACACAAACGCTAAAAATACAGTTTGAGCTTTAATTAGGAAGGAAAAAAGGCCTTCAGACAACAGCAGTATATCCTCCATCTTTTATGCAATTCAGAAAAAAATAAAGGCAATTTAAGAAAGACAGCGGAGCTGCAACCTGTTGGAGCTCATGGTGCAGAATTCATGGCAAACACGTGCGATGATGTGACAACACATACACCCTAGTCAGCAAGTGGGACATAACAAGGAGTGAGTCACATCCAATTCCAATTGTATGCTAATGGTTTTCTTAAGAAAAGCCCTTCCTTAGAGGAGGTTACTGCTACAGGAAAGACAACCATCTGCAGAAGTCAAAAACACTCTCACCATGTAAATTTTTCATTTTGTAGAGAAATGCAATTACCTGAATAGTTTCTTCATTTGTTTTCAGTTACTGGAAATGTGTCTACTGAAATTTGTTTGTAGATTAAATTGGTTGCCATGCCTATGTAATACACCTGCCACCTGGCCACAAGAGCCATAACAGCATTCAAAGTTTTTCCTTCAAAGGTCAACAGTTCAATAATTGTAAAAAAGCTCCAGCATTGCTTGTGTCTCCATACACCTCTGAGCACCAAATTGTTACAGCTATGGCAGAACTTTTGAACAGCAGCTCTGAATCAGATGGGAAGAAGATAAGAGTTTGACAGGCCCATGCAGTCCCCATGAATGTTAAATCATGTCATTGAAGTGATAAAAACAAACTCACCTTGTTGACAAGCATAAATCTCGGCTGCAATATGAAATGCAGGTAAATAAAGGGCATCTATGTCAGGACTATTTCTACTTCTTTTTGTGAATATTAAGTTTACTCAAAAATATCCTGGAAAAATATTTGTACATCTGCAACAACAATGATAAAATATATTTGCTAGGTATCTTGATATTAATTTATAGCAGCAGGGTTTTCTTAAGACCATCGTAAAAATACAAAGTAAATTATTTTAAAATACATTTAAGTCTATGTCATATGTCTAGGAGAGTGAATGCCTTCAAAATATATCTGCCTATTTGGATAAATAAAGGGAATTCTCTTCTATTAGACATTCTGGGCATCTTGAAATAGGTTTTGTTTCTTCTCAAAGCTGAACTGGTTGGGAGGAGTCTAGGGAAACTGATTTTGGATCATTTGGCAGAAACTAGAGAACTTGAGGGTTCTTCCGTCCACCAGAAATGATTTACCAAACACTTCGTCCTTTTTCTCGTCTCTAGTATCTTCACACTACCAAAAAGCATCACAATCTGGAGGTTCTGTGTGCAAATATCTACCCAATATTATTTTCTGCATACAATCCTGAATAGGAAGGTAATGTCTGGATGGTGATGACCAGCATAAACAAATCCTTATTGCTGCACTGAGCAAATTACTATCAACACAGCACTTTTCCCACATACCACCTTCCAAAATCCATATAGTACTTACCATGACTGCATTAAAATTTATGTAGTCCTTTATTTTACTGCATAAAACCTTAAATAGTATTAAAACAGTAACATCATTGCAGGGAAATTGGTGTCCATGAAGGTTAACAGCACGTACTGAAAGCCAATAACAAATGTCCTTCCTTAATAAAATGCTTGGTTTAGATCATATTTGTCATACTGTACTTATGCACTAGTCTGCCAAGCAGATATTATAAAACAGACTCATTCATAAAGTATAACATACAGGAGCAACAGTCTGGCATTTTCAACCTGAATTCAGACTACCAAGGCCTCATTTCAGTGAAAACTAAAAACAACCCAAAAACTTCCTTTACCACCTGAAAGAGAATACAGAAACTTTGTCCATCGTTCATACATTCAGCCACAATCAGGAAATTAGAGACTGCAGTGAGATCAAAGGATTGTACTGTTCAAGGTACCCAACATTATTTTCTAGAAGTTTAATATCACTTCTTCCCATCCCCCCTTACTTAGTTATATACTACCCCTAACAGCTAGGTCAAATTTTATGAGGAGCATTTCTGAAAGCTGGAAAAGCATTCTCTGGAAAGAAGCCATCTGTTTGAAGCATTCAACTCCTTCAAGATCTGAAATGCTTCCCAGTGTTTTTTCGCTTCCCAAATGTATTGCAAGTTCCAAATATCTAAGCATAAAGTGACAGACTTGTACAGTTGCAAGGCAACTTCTATTTAGTGGTAAAGCACAACTCAGAGGTAAGCTGTGTCAGCCAGATATAGAGGATCTGAACGAGAAGCGTTGCTACTTAGGCTTATCTATGTTTTGCAATGCCAGTGTTGTATTTTTCATGTACATGAAAACTATCTTATGTTGTGGAGTGGGTTTTCTTTAGATACAGATTGCATATATAATACATCTTCCCACAGAGCCAAGCTACACTTAGAGAATATGAGAGATGTTCCTCAGCCTACAATAATTTATACTTCACGTCAAGGGAAAACTGATAACAGGCTGTTGAAAAAGAGCCAAATCCATCCTACCTCTGTGATCAGCTGAGATAACATCAGTACATTGTCCAACACGAAGGGATATCCAGTAACAGGGACCACAGCATACAGCTCAAAAATCAATCACTCTGAGGAGGAATTGTTAAGGAAATTAATACCAAAAATACTCGTAATTAGGAAATACTGAAACACTGGGAAAATTCCCTAATAGAAATGTCATCGTAAAAGCCTCCATGTTTCCTTTCTTGATGCTTCTAATCAAACACTCCTGTTTAAACAGCTAGTGACATTTCAGCCTGCTATGATAATGCCTAGCAGCAAGGCCTGAGGAGGAAAGCTGACCAAAAAAACCATTTTGGAGAGAAGAGTCTTCCTTTGTAACTACACTAAGTATAACAGAGAGTACTACCCAGTTTGGAGAGAGTGCTTTCCATCAATAAATTTTAAAGCACTTTCACAGAAATATAAGGCTGGAAGAAATGTCAGGAGATCATTTGGTCCATCCCATGTCACTAAGATAGAGTGAACACACCTAAGTCACCTTGGCAAACAGCCGTCTAATGTTTTCTTTTAAAAAAAACCCACAACACCTGTACAAGCTACAAGGATTTTTTTGTATCTGTATAGTGTTAAAGCTCTCCTGGATTTCTTTTATAAATCTTCCTTGCTGTAGCATGAGACCCACACCCCTTCTTTTTGTCCCAGAACTGGCTACATAGCCAAAAAAATGACTGTCACATGATTTATAGAAAAATTTTAAGCAAAGATGTCCCATCTTAATCTCATCTTTTCTAAGCTAAAATGGGTTTTTTTAAACCCTTAGTCATATCCTTTATTTTCTAAACATCTTAATTTTCTTCTTGATGGTTCTTCCCAGTCTATCCACATTTCTTAAGTGTGGTGCCAAGGATGAACTCGGTACTCTCAAAACATACTACTTTATAGAGTGATTAGGTCAGCAGCTCTGTTGCTCATGGCTAAAGAAAGCCACCAGTGATATAATCCAAATTGTCTGGAAAAGCAAGGTACTACAGCACATTATGTGCTTAGAGGTTTTGTCCACAAACAGATGCAGATTAAGAACTATGGTTCTAGGTGCTAACAAGGCAAATTAATAACTTGCTTGAAGATCTTTCTGGTTACACAAGTTAGATGGGTTTGCAATTCTCAGAGTCCTCTCTTTTTTAAGTATCTATTCTACATTTGTCTCAAGACAATGTCCCTTCCCTAACTAATTCTTTTGTGATTACCTTAGCTGAACCATGGCAGTCAGGAAAGCTGCCTTACCAGGAGGACGGCTTTCACCCAAAGATCTATGGCAAAGCCAGGAGCAGGAACTCAAATTAGTTGGAATCCCAATCCTTTGATCCCTTAGCCTGCATTACCCAATGAAATTCCCTTAAAAGAATGATTACTCTTCATATTTTTAAATGCATATGTATTCTGTTGTTTCACACTTACTTTGTCTGTATTTTAACTAACTTGGATCAATTAACTTTTAATAACTTGCATAATCCAACCAGGCAGTGCCAGAGAACTAGAGATCTCTGTCTTCTAAAAAGAGTGCAGTAAATCAAAGAATTTCTTGAGCACTTATTCATGAGATGGGTCAAGCAGAAACCAGGCCAAACCCAGGGAGCAGAGCAAAGCTAAGAGCACAAAAGAGACATTGTTTGCAGTGTAATAGAAAGTTATGATATTTGGAAAGACGGAAACATCAGACTTCAGTAGGTAAGGGAGGAGGTGTGCCGTGGCTCCGTATCTGTAGTGTTATACTAACATTATTAACATACACTAACATTGCCAGTCTCTCCCTCATGTCAAACCTGACCCACGGAAAAATACCCAGGGACCCCGGGAGGTGTGTCTTTTTAACAAGTGCTCTCTGAGGTCACTTGCCCTGCCTGCCAGAGTTCTATCATGACTGCAGCTGGCGGGTGAGGGATGCGGACGTATCCCCTCAAACTGGTGAGAGAAGATATTTCTTCAGCATTGCTTACATGAACACTGGTAATGATTCATACTGTACAAAGACTGGCACGGCAGTAAAAACTCACACACGCACTCATTGAACATCAGCTCCCTCTACTGTAAATACATTGGTATACATTGCCACTCCATCACCTCCCAAAACAGTCGGTTTTGATAAACGTACTACTCTGAAGCTCTGTGACTAAGATCACTGGAAAAATGCATCCTGCAGAACCAACAGACAGAAAGACAGCATAGATTTTTCCTTTCTGTTCTCATGATTATGATAACTGGGTTTTCAATCTTCTTCTGTGCTGCAAATATCCATCTCTAGTTTGTCTTAAAACTAGAATACATTTCATGATCTTAATCTAATATCTTACAAAGAACTGTAGACTACAGTCTACAGAGCAGTCTGCTGCAGTAACTGCAGTCTTGCCTTTATTAGTCACAACATTCATTTCTGACAGAAAATGTAATGGCATGGACCCTAACCTCTGCTGATCATTATCCTACTTATGATGTTTTGTCTTCCTGAAAAGGTTAAAAATCAGACAAGTCTCAATAGCTGATGGCTGCGCCCATCCATACTGAGGGCTATTCTTGGTTCCAGCAGAAATCAGAGATGTTTGAAGCACAGCTCAGTAACACAGTCCTGTTAACTGATAAGATTTACTCAAAAGTATGACTCAAAAGGACAGAAATTGTTGTTCAGTCCAGACTGAATTCAATTAATAGGTTAATCCCAAAAATACAAGATGCTGGCTTTTTTCAGAGAAAGGGAAATAATTTTTGTTTTGAAATTGACCTTATTTTTTTAATGTTAGACTAAACAAAAGTTTAATTTCAGATTAAACCAGTGCTCAGGGTTTTACTTGGCATGAAATCCAATTAAATGATCAAAGTATCAAAAGTCGGCCAAGAGATCAAGGAAGATGAGGACAGCAGAAAGGCTCTGAGACTTGCCCAAGAATGGATAACCAGAGCCTGTAGTGAAATTTTAATGTAATGGAAAGCAGAGACGCTAGATCAGAAAGAATCCAGACACCTGGAGGGTGATCAATAGCCTATCCATGAAAATGGCCCATTTATTGATTGTGAAAAAAGTAACAGGAAGAAGATGTTAAAAGTTGTAAGACAGGGATGGAGACCTGAGTGTTGAGAGTCTAATTTGTTTGAATGTTGAAGAACAGAGACAAGGAAGAAGATGAAAGAGGGAGAACGGAAGAAAATATGATCAAGAAAGGTCAGCTCAGAGGACAAGGAAGCGTCAAGGGGATGGACTGAAAGCACTGGAAGTATTAAGCTTGCAAGTACCTCCAAGTAAGGAACTTGAGAGACAGCCAGAGCTGCCCTAGACAGAAGGAGAAAGGCAAGGGAGGCCAGGACACCAGTGTGCCCCACAAGCATCAGTTGGAGCAATTTCAAAATCCCCCAGCTTCTTACAGTATCCTATATGCTGCTGTACAGAGGGTCACATCTCATCCTTAGCTGTGGGCCCTCTAGAGTCCCTGAAGACAGATAATGAGAGAAGAGGGATAAAAAGCAGAAAGTCAGTTTGATCAATTTAATGTTGACTTTGTACTGTTCCTTTGATAGGAATGGAATAGTCAAAGCAAATAAAACTGCTTTGAAATAGGAACTGACAGGACAAAATATAGCAAGTACATGAGAGGAACTTCATCAGAATTATGCCACAATGCATTAATCTGCATCACAGTAATAATGTTACTTTAAAGTTAACACCAGTATTTCAAAGCAGAAAGCCTTCTGGATCTCTAGTAACTCAGTGCAAACCTTTTACAGCTAATCAGTATCATTGCTTCAAAAGAAATTAAACTGTCTCCACCCAGTAACTCTACTGGCATTTGATCTACAATTGGCTTGAAGTTAAAAATTAATTACCCTTCCAACATATTGATTACATGACTATAAACATAAAAGCAGCAGCCCAGAACAATGTACACTGACCCTCTGTTGAAAAAGCATGTTTGTTTTCAAAAGGAAGCTAATTAAGACAAGTTCCTACAAGAGGAAGACAGCAGTAAAACTAAAACCAACAGTGCCATCTAGTGCATCCCTGTGTTCAAAGAGCCATAATCGCATCATTCTTCATTTCAGCTATTTCTTACTGCTAACGAAAAGGACTGATAAATAACTATCACATTCCATAAGCCTGAGGTCCCAAGTCTTATCATCAGGGAATACGTGACTTCTAGATGAAGAAAGTCTTACAACATATTTACATTTGTATAATTAATAATACTATAACGATAAATCTACTTGATTAGTAGGATTTAACTACTAACTGTGAATTAATTGAAATAAATAAAAATTCTACACTGACAGTAAGTCTCAGCTTTCTAACCTTCTATTTCAAAACAGCTACACTGGAACATCTATTGTCTTTAGATGGTATCTTTATAATATGCACTAAAATACATTAGATAAGAATCTCTGGATCTCTTTCATGGCTTTTTATCAGATGTATATGTATACACACCAGTGAGCAAAAATAGAAAGCAAAAAAGGACAGTACCTCCTTAGGATCTGCTAAATACACTCCTTGCTAATGGACACTGATCATTTTTATCAGAAAAATGTAAGCCATTAACTTTTTGCTTAGATGTCACTGACAAACCATGTAGAGCTTGCTTCTAAACCCTCTTCCCCAGAAGACCCAGGATCCAACCCACATGAGGAGGCCTCACAGAACTCATGATTCCACAGAATTGCTCTCCCATTTTGTGGCCACCCAATTTTATGCTTCTCTTTGGCTGCTTTAATGTCCCCTATTATTAAATGTTGCCTTTCAGGAACACTGAATACTGACGTGGCTTCCTTTTCCCAAAACCCTGTAGAGTCCTCCCACTGCATCTAGCATCATACCTGGCCCTTTACACTACATTAATGTACATTCATTGTCAGGTCTTAACAGAGATTGCTTTAAACTACAAAAGGGAGCCTGAAACAAAGGCAGTATATCCTGCAGCAGGAAAAGAAAGATTACAATCTCTATGCCAATTGCTTCAGATTCCTTTCTACCCCAAGGACTCATATTTCACTGGGGTTTTTTGCACCCATAACCTGGTATCACTAATCTTTAATCCATACAAAATAGTATCAGGCACGTCTCAGTTGACATTGGGCACACAGATGTGTGCAGCATACACAGATGTCAAGCACACATTTTCAGATTTAGTCAAGACTGTTATTCCTCTCTGCCTTCTTCATCAGCTCCTCCCCTGACATCAGGTGAACCAGTCCCCTGATGCCCACTGAAACCACTTCACTATTTGTTTTGTTTCCCTTTTGTTTTGTTTGGCTAACAGAAACTCCAGTAAATGTTAAAACATAAACCAAAACCTTTGGGCTCACATAGACCTGGCCCATTTTAGTCCCCTCCACCTTGCACCATGAGCAGGAGTGGGCCCTCGCCACCATCCCTCCCAGCCTCCGTCATTCACAGGGCTGGTGGCCAGCAGATGACCCCACCAGGTTCTCCACTGCACACACAACAAAATCCCAACTTTGCCAAGTTCAGAGGGCTGCAACAGACTTTAATGACTAGATGGAGGGTTTATTAACAGCTCATTTGAAAAATCCTTCCCTGATATATAGCCCATGATGAGAGGCAAGCTGTATCACACAGAAACTATGAAGGGCAATATGCTGTAAGAAAAAAACATGACATGAGATGTGCTTCCCTCTCCTCCCCACCCTCCCATTTTCCCACTCCTTTCCTAGATCTTCTTTTTCTTCTCTGACTCACAGGAGAAGCTCCAGCACACAGGACAGGGAGCAATGATGGCACCAGCAACTTGATGTGACTTAAAGAAAAGACTGACTAAAAGGAATGCAAGGCCAAACCCAGAAATAAGTAAGTAGCAATGAAGAGCTAAAAACTAACACAAATTAACACATACAAGTCCAACCATCACATTCCACTAGGGAACAGCCAGAAAACAACATCCAGCGCTGTGAAAGATCACATGAAGAAGCTGGATTCAGTTACAGCAGGTCTGCAAATAAGCTCAACTAGGTTTAGAAACAGCTTTTCATGTCATCATGTCAGCAAGCAGCACACGAAAACAGTGGTCTGCCTGTGTTTCACCACCTCCTGCCCATTATCGTTCCTTCTAGGTCTTTCATAGGTTATCAAAGTCTCACATCCTGCCACCACTAAATTTTCAAGAAAACAGTTTGTTTTCTCCTGTGTTGCACTTGAAGTATCTACAAAGGCTCCTTGATGCTCTCCTTCGACTCTTTCCCTAAAAATGACTTCTGACTTGAGGGCCACAAAAATTTGAAAAAGAATAGTAAGAATAGAGAGCCCTCTCCACTACACTTGATGGTGTTACCTTACGTATCTGGATATCCCACTTCTGTTTGTATCTCTTCATCACCTCCCCCTACTCATCACAACAGGGATGAGACTCCTTTTTTTGCTGTATACTCTGATCTGACATGAGAGACTAAAACCAGAAGTTCAAAATCTTCTGGTGAGGAAGGAAGTGGAGCACAGTATTTGAACTAACTTTCCACAGATTGCAAAAGCCTGAGTTTACCATCTGGAAAGAAAGCAGATGAGGCTTTCTGTCAGACTAATGATCTGTATCAGTCAGGGATATCATTATAACAGCAGCATCAGGAGTTAAAACAGACACAGATACATGGCAAATGCAATTCTCTAAAAATTAGAAAACTGGTTAAAGCACATGTGGAATAAATCTTTGTTCCCTTTCCAGGATCAAAAGCATTTTCTTTGGTTCAGAACAGTTCATCTAGATATTGAAATTCTTTAGTGAGTTATTAATTACTACCAAAATACAGTTCTGGTTTTAATACTTTCCATTCCCAATTAGTTCACACAAAATGCTTGCTGAAGGTCCACAAAGAGGAAAATGGCAGCATTTTTTTTCAGAGTAAGGATGTTTTACTCCTCTGTGTATTTCTTGAACACAGAGAAATGAAACTAGTATAATCTGACCTTTAATTTCTGTGTTACTTTTTTTCTGAGATGTTCTTCTTACCCAAAAGATCTCTTCTTGGGGAGGCATTATGGTGGGACGCATTCCTCTGGATTTGCATTAGACTTTTGCCAGTTGTCTTTCATGCCAGTTGAGGGAGAATTTGACCAACTATCCCTATATCCCAATTTACTGCAACCAAAAAAGCCATATTTTTTCCCTTTTTACAAACTTCTCAGGAATAGACAGAATTATTAATCTAATCAAAATCCCAATCTCATAGAGATAATCAATAGTGGAAATGCTTGGGGGAGGGGGTGGGAATTCTGCCTTGTAAAGCATTGAATAAAGGGGTATCAATATGAAGCTGATCACAGCCGAGTATAAAATAACCATGAAATATAATGGATAATTCCTGTGTTACGCTTTGTTATGCTTCTGATATTAATTTTTCTCTTTGCAACAGACCTCTGTACCATTATATAACCAAATTAAGTGTAGAATTGAAGCCTCAAAATAAGAAAATGGGGTTTTTTGAAGTCAAACAAGATAAATGCTATCCTGAGACAATGTATAGACATGTAAAACTTGGCATTCCCTCCCACAGACACACTGCCCATTTGTCTGTAACCTCCTCTCTTGATTCCCTATAATCTTATCTTACCTCAAAAGGCCCATGATCATCATCAACTTCAGAATCCAGGTGAGTGAAATCCTGCTCTCCTGTAGTCAGACAGAGACCTACTCATTTCTAGAGCACCAGAAAATTGAGAGTAATGCAGTTATTACAGTCATATATAGGTCTACTTTTGTTAAAGGAGAATGGTAAGATAAATGCCTCAGTTTCTTTTACATCTAAGGTGGTTTCACTGCATCCCTGTGCAGAGATAAGAAAACACAGATCTCTCAAGGAAGCAGATCTTGGGGTCTAAGGCCACAGGTGAGTTCTGCAGGACAGGGTTTACATGACTGCAAGTTGACTTGTTGACTACTGTTGACTACAGTTGACTACTGACCACCATCTGTGTCTGTCTTCCATTAAACAGTGCAGAATAAAAAAAAGGCCAAACTCTTTTAATAGATTAATGTGATTTTATCAATACACAACATGGCAACTGTTTCAAAAGTAGATGACTGAATTTATGTTCCCACATCAACATTTGGACACTGTCCTAATTTTCACAAGCATTCAGGACTTCTACTGAAGTCAGAAGCAAGTGTACTCAAGTACTAATTTTGTGGATCATTTGGGGGCCAAACAATAAAAAATAAAATTACGTTACTTCAAATCCTAAGTCCTCTTTCTACTATTTCTCCTAATATGTGACACAAGGTCAAAAATTAAGGACCCACACCACTGTTAAGCAGCAGGAAGTACCACTGTCTCTGACACATTTTTCTCTACCCGGGCACAGAAATTCTCAGCCCTTCAGTCACATCTGCTTGCATGGTTTAATTTTGTTGAGATTTTATCTTCATAATACATTCAGTTCTACAGAGAAAAGAAAAAGGAATTTGGACTCCTCCAGTGAATCTCAACTTCATTAAACAAATCAGCACATTTGCCATTTCCTGTTGAAAAATAAAATTGCCAAACAATGTCTCCTTTAAAATGAAAGTAAATAAATCCAGCTAGAAGACTACACTTTCTTTTTTCAGAAAGGAATAACTAAAAATATAAGCAAGAACCAGGCTCTGTGAGAGTGAAGGAAAGGATTTTTTGTGTTTTCTCATGGAACTTTTGAAAATCAGGTGGCTGCTCTATTCCTGTAACAAGTTAATGGCTGGGGAGAGCAGTGCTCCCGCTCCTTTGCTTTCCTCAGTTTTATCTGCTTTCTCTTAACACCATTGTTGCTTTCTCTTGGTCCTCACTTCTCTTCCCAACCTATCCTGGTATAGAGCAAACGTGAACAAATTATGTACACCAATGGAGAGCAAGACTGATTCAGGTTGTGGAAGTCTCAGAGCTATTGTAAGGCACACAGTTATCTTAAAGGCCCTCTTCATTTGTTGTTTCATTATGGGGTGCAGAACTCTTACACTTTGATTCTCCGGCCTTCCTAATCCCCAGCCTGTCCTCTCCCTTTGTTAATCCTAATCCTATTTTATCTCTGTATTATCAATAGTTACTGATACAGCACTCCTGATGCCCAGGTGGGAGCTGCAATAAAGGCAGTACAGATATACAGCCCTCTTGGTACAAAGTCCTTTGTGGGTGTGTGATTTACCTCCCTGAGTACAGGCTCCCTGAGGAGCACAGAGCAATGTTGAATTACAGGTGTAGTCCTTTCTCCCCTCCCTTAGCCTTGTAACTTCAGCTGTCCTTCATGGTTTTCCCTTAGCCCTTGCCTCCCTTCCTGGTCCATCACCTCTTGCCTTTTGATCTTCTAACACTGAAAGGGGATTTGGCTGTCATAATGCAGGCACCTAATATTTAGACAGCTGGATCTGAACTAGCCACCTTATTACAGCCAATAATCTTATCCTAAACCAGATATCTTAACTAGGTCAGATGAATCTCACCCTTGCACTGCTTATTTCTCCCTGTTGATATAATGGGAGCCAAGGGTCACCAGCTGAGACTTAGGTGTTTATAAGTATCAAAAATACTCCCCAAATAATCCCATTTCAAATACTCTACTAAACTTTTTTAAAGACCTTCTATTTGACCCTGGTCTTCCCTGTTTCATTAATACCCACTCTAACCTCAGTAATTTCCCTGTGATTTTTAATTTCCTCCCTTTTAAAAGACAGATCCCCTTCTGTACTCCATCCTCACTGGATCCAGTTCATTATGCACCAACTATACTCTTTCTTCTTTGGCTCTTCCAGGGACCCACTTACATTCTCACTTGAGTTTCTCTCCACCAGTTTCTGAACAGGCAAAGAGCTCAGAGAATCATGCTGTCATACAGTGTCAGACAGGATTGCTTCAGGAACTTCATTGCTACCTTCTTCTGCAACACAGGCCACAAGACGACTTAAGACCTTGCTGAACTGTAGAATATATATTTTAGAAAAACAGTCAATCTTTACTCTAAAATTGCTATTGCCAGTGTTGCCTTGCTTAAACTGTTCCAGTAGTCAACTCCTCTGACAATTAATACTAAGTTTATTTATTAACACTAAGTTTATTTTTAGTCTGAATTTGTCCTGTTTTAACTTCTGGACATGGAACCTGTAATATCCTAATACATCAAAACATCCTATTAACAACCTTCTGATCCCCCAATAAGTACTCAAAAACCTTTAAGCTTTTAGCTGATAAAATAACCAGATTGGATTTCTCACATTTTCAAGTCCCTGATTATTCTTTGAACCCTTTTCAATTCATAAATGTTCTCCTTGAAACCCTCTAGCCATACCTGTCTATAGCTACTCTATTTATCTTTGAAAAACAGGTTGTAAAATAGACATGCCAATACTCTTCTTTCCACAGCACTGTCACAGCACATGACTATGATATAATTTATTAATATTTATCACTGTAGTACAGAGTAATGTCTAAGTTAACAACTTTTCCACAGACACTGTAAACAATGCTAGAGGAAACTTCTCTAGTTGTCCTATTTTTTCTGAAAACTCCAGTGCTGTAATTTAAACCCCTAAAATTGCTCAGTACTGGCAAGTACATGCACTGCTAACTTCAAGAATACTTTTAGAATGCACTTTTACTATGTTGTTGTTCCTTACGTTGCATCAGAATTAAATAAATTAGCATTAAGAGAAGATATTCTGTAATGAAAGATGTTTTATAAGCAGTCACTGATCTTTGCATGGCAGTACTTCATTTTACATTTCAGAAGGAAATCAGGATTCTTTCATCAGAGACTTTTGGATGAAGTGCTTTTGCAAGTCTGGCAACTTTATCAAACAATACACTCAAGAAGTCAAAGGGCAGGTGAAGAAAATAAGTTGTCAGGTAGAGACAACATTTTAAAAGCTAACGCTGTGGCTTTTAAATAGTTAACATACTAAGATAGGAAAGATAACATTTTAAGAGAAACCTACCGACACATACCCCATGTATGAAGATTACAGGCTTCCGAATCAGCAGAACATGAAATTTTTTGGCACCTCTGAAAATCTGTACATAATTTGGATTATATGAGCATTGCTCCTTCCAAAAGATAGCTTGGGACTGACTAGAACCAAAAGTAGATGTTTTAGTATGCAGCCCTTCAACTGTATCATCTTCTTTTTGCCTTCAGCTCTTTGCAGATGCTGCTGCACTATTGCTCACTGCCTTTAAAGACCTGCAACCTCCTTATCTCTGCTGGAGCAAGAGTAGCAGCCACCAGGACTTAGGCGTATTTCTTTCCTTTGGTTGCCTTCCTCTAAAATGCTCAACACTTGCTCTTTTTCACCCTACTTCTGCACATTCCCATCCCTGAAAAAAATTTCTGTATCACAAATAAATAATCCCACTCTAGTTCTTGAAAGAGCATATCTGCTTTGAAGCACCTCAATTTATGGGAGAACTAAATCTTGTTGTAACCAGGGAAGTAAACTACTGGCCTGCATTTTAAGATAGATCTAAGAAGCAACATGGCTATCTAATTCTGAAAACATAGGTACATGTCAAAAGAAAAGCAAATGCAAGACTCTGAATTTGAATTACATGAGGCAAGATATATAGCTGACTATTCTTGGAGGGGATGGGGTGGAGAAAGAAGCTGAGAAAACTCCCAAGAATAGAAACAGAGTAGGAAGTCACAGAGCAAGCCTATAAGATTTGAATGCAACACTAAGGGAAACCTAAAAAGAGCTTCTAGGGTAAATGTGGTAATACAGGCCCCTAAAACTGACCCAAAAAAATCCCCTCTAAATAGCAAGTTTGTCATCTAAATAATTACAACATGCATAATCTCCATGAAAAACATAGAATATGATGCAAAATCACAGAATCACAGAATCATTCAGGTTGGAAAAGACCCTTGGGATCATCGAGTCCAACCATCAGCCCTACTCTACAAGTTCTCCCCTACACCATATCCCCCAACATCTCATCCAAATGACCCTTAAACACATCCAGGGATGGTGACTCCACCACCTCCCTGGGCAGCCTATTCCACTGTCTGACCACTCTTTCTGTGAAATTTTTTTTCCTAATGTCCAGTCTGAACCTCCCCTGTTGCAGTTTAAAGCCATTCCCTCTTGTTCTATCACTAATTACCTGTGAGAAGAGACCAGCACCAACCTCTCTACAATGTCCTTTCAGGTAGTTGTAGAGAGTGATGAGGTCTCCCCTCAGCCTTCTCCTCCTTAAACTGAACAGTCCCAGCTCCTTCAATCCCTCCTCATAGGATTTGTTCTCCAGGCCCTTCACCAGCTTTGTTGCCCTCCTCTGCACTCGCTCCAGCACCTCGATATCTCTCTCGTATTGAGGTGCCAAAAACTGGACACAATACTCCAGGTGTGGCCTCACCAGTGCAGAGTACAGGGGGACTATCACCTCCCTACTTCTGCTGGTCACACTATTTCTAATACAAGCCAGGATGCTGTTGTCTTTCTTGGCCACCCGGGCACACTGCCAGCTCATGTTCAGCTGCTTGTCAGTTAGAACCCCCAGATCCTTCTCTTCCAGACAGCTCTCCAGCCACACCTCCCCAAGCCTGTAGCGATGCATGGGGTTGTTGTGGCCCAAGTGCAGGACCTGTCACTTGGCCTTGTTGAAGCTCATCCCACTAACGTTGGCCCACCGATCCAATCTATCCAAGTCTCTCTGTAGAGCCTCCCTATCTTCATGCAGATTGACACTCCCGCTTAACTTGGTGTCATCTACGAACTTACTGATGATACACTCTATGTCCTTATCAAGATCATCAATAAAGATGTTAAACAGAAATGGTCCCAACACTGAGCCCTGAGGAACACCACTTGTGACCGGAAAATTAATAAAAGCTGTAAAAATATTATAGTTGTGAAGCATAAAGAATGTGGTGACAACCTTAAAAATGCCACAGTAACCGTGAACTTGATGAGCAAGGAAACCAAATGACAGTAAATTCTAAGGTATCAAGAAAAATCTTGAGACATTTTTTACAGTGAGAACAATCAGTAACTGGAACAACCTCCCCAGGAAAGTGGTAGAGTCCCCATCACTGGAGATTTTCAAGATGCAATTGGACAGGACGCCAGATTATCTCATCTATGCCCCCTTTCCCACAAAATGTTGGACCAGATGATATTTCAAGGTCCCTTCCAACCTGGGCTGTTCTGTGACTCTAAATGGGACCTCCACAGTAGGTGAAAGGCTACTCCTTCGTTCTCTTGAATGTCTGTCGTGGCCTAAAAGATCCTAAGTGTTATCTAAGAAGGAAGCTCAGTCTCAGGTCTGATCTACAGTTGCACTTTATTATAGTTTTCTTCCTGTCACAGCTTTCTTTCCAGCACTGTTTTAAGGATCTAACATTCAACTCCTCTACAACAAACCTATTTGCTTTCACCACTAAGGTTCTATAAGGCACAAAGAGCAAACTGCGAGGTTTGCAAACACCAACTCCCCCAAAACATGGACCCAAATTGGCAGGCAATTGCTAAGGCCCTAAGATCTGATACGTATTTGGGAATCTCATGAACTGGAGTATGCCTCCCACCAACTCGCAGGAATGTGAGGATTTTTACCAACAGGTATCAGGATGCAGGGAGATGCTTCCCACAGAAAGGAGCAGGCAGCAGGGACAGAGCCCACCACACCTTTCTGGGCTCTCCTCCTGTTCCACTGCCAGGAACACCATCTGAGTGGGGCTCAGAGTTTGGCCAGAGTCCACCTTTGACCTAGGAAACAAGAGTGTAGTACATCTTCCAGATTAAACAAGTAAGCACCAAATATACCTCTCACCAATTTGTCCTCTGAACAGATGCAATAGGACAAATGTCAATCACCTGTCTTGAATAAGAAGAATGAAAATGTAATTTTTTTTTTTCTGCACTGTTTATCCCAATCTTTGGGGCTAGTGCAGGAGAGAGGAAGTGTGCTGTGCTAACCTTATGTCCCATTGTCTTCTCACCAGTCTTCACGATGGCCTTAGCACAGAAACTGCAATTGTCTCAAGCCATTTTGACAGCCCTGCAGAGACACCTTGCAGGAAGGACTGCTGTGCCCTTCCTTCCAGGGCCTGGCTATTCAAGGGCCAGCAGTCTGGCCCTGCAGCGTCAATAAAGAAAGAAATGTCAGCAAAACAGCAAGGTACTTGTAGCTCTGTCGTGTCCAATTAGATTAAGTACAACTCAATAGATGCTTTTTTTTTTTTTTTAATTCATTTGTTTTTCTCTCACTGCATCAGTAAACCACACACTGCTCATCAGGCAGATCTGCCAGTCCACAGTGAGCTTCATATAATGGGACTAGACATCTACTAAGACATGAGCTAGCTAGTTAGCAATAGGATATTTTGCTGTTCTGTATGTGACTGTAGTGCCAATTAACATTTGATCAATGTGTAGAGACACCAGCACATGAAAAAGATCGCTAACGTGGGTGAAATTTATAGCATGAGAAGATTTACTGGCTGGAGATTGGCTTTATTCAATTTAAAATAGCAAGTCAAGATGTACGACTTCAGATAAGATGCATATAAATTCCAAACGAACTCAGGTATCACTGCTATTTCCTAAGTCACTTCTTAATCTTTACATCCTTAAGCCTCACATCCTGAAATTTGTTCTGCATCTTCAGGATTATTTTTAGTCCTCCTTTAAGTTCCCTCTGAAATTTCCACATTCTTCCTGAAAACACATACAAGGACTCCAAAACACTGAGTCACAAGGCAAGAACAGTATTTATTTCTGCATGATTATTCATTTCCTATTAAGTCCTAAGGTTACAGTAAAGCACCTACCAAGGTACTATGCAGAAGATTCCCATTAGTATCTACAATGACTATACAGTCCTCCTCTGAATCATTCACTTCATCATGCAAACTTCCAAGAAAAAAACTGCTGTAAACATGGTACATCCAACAGACCGATATTAGATGTATTAACTTACGAGAAAAGTATTCATGTTTATCTGCTGAGATCTACCTTTTTGAACTATCATTTTAATACATATTAAATAAAGCAACATCCTTGGCAGCATCCCCTAGCTGGCAAATCCCAAGATGTGTTAAAAATTAGCAGCATTTCACAGACCTCCTCAGCTAGTTACTCTTAAGACTCCTGGGTGGAATTTATAAAGTCCTGTTGCATGAAACTGAATGTTGTGCAATGCCTTCCCCTGCTACAGACCATTACCTTTTAATATTGAGTCCAAATAATATATGTGAGATGTTCCAAAATCAAACATCCTTTAGATATACCTTTTCTGCTCTACACTTCACTGCTCTGCATTTAGCAGTGGCCTTATCAAACATTAGGTTTGGTTGTCCTTTATTTCGTTCCTGACATGAGTAAACTACTGTCCGTTATTTTTATCTTCCATGGCTACATGTATTTTAAATCTCTCTTCAACTTTCCTGAATCGGTCACGTTGTCCAACTTGTACATTAATTATTTTGCCTTTTTTTCATTTTCATCCTTCGTTCATATATTGATTTTTGGTGCCATTGTAATTTCCACGTATCCATTCGATTGTAACAATTTCTTGCCCGATATCACTTTCCCTCATTTCCACGCAACAGTCCTGTCAGGGCATCTAGAACAATAGCCTTGAAAAATTTGACAGATGTTGGCAAAATTTTGCTATACTTCATGTGACAGCATTAATCACTGTGTACAAACACTCATGCAAGAAAGACAGATGTGGATGAACTCTACAGCATAACAAAATCCTTTGGCTAGAAGCTGGCTACATTCATACCACTAAGCATGACCGACTTAGATGTATCTTGACATCTGTGATTTTCCAGTCAATGATCAGCTTTTCCTTGTCCATCATAACTGGGGTGAACCACACCATGCTGGACATTAAGAAAATGTATTTTTTAAATGTTATCAAAGAGTTACTACTGGACATATAATTCCTCCATCATACTTCTTTCAGTCTGAATTAATGATAAAAACTTTTTTCTTCCCACACATTAGGAACAGGCCACTAAGTTCAACTTACTCTCTAGCAAGATTAGGTGGTCCATGGCAGACTGTATTTCATTTAATGAATTAGAACTTAAATTTATAAATAATTAAGTTCTTATTCTTCTGAAACTTCTGATTTTGAAACAGCTAATGGTCACTCTGTCATAATACACCAGCCTTTTTACCTTTTCCATCCTGAAGAACAAGGTCTAACCATCGATTTCAACATCATACAAGACTCTACACACTAACATTTTTATACTGATCATATAATCTTTCTCAAGCTCCAAATTGTCTTACATATTTGAGTTTCCTAACATTAATATATAGTAAACTGAAAGATGTATCCCTTACAAACAATGGGTTTGTCCTTTTATAGAACATGGAATAAGGATATTTATTTTGTTCTCTCAGCTACCCTTGCTCTTGTACCATCCCGGAAATTGGCACCCATATTAATGAGATGAAGCCTACAGACACCCAATTTTATTCAGATTTATCCCAGTGTTCCACAAAACCCAAACACTCTACTTGGCTAACACCAGTATTTCCCATGTTCTTTCTACTTTGACCAAGGACCAGGAAGGATTTCTCAAAAAGGTCATCTGACTCCTCTTTTGGTTTCCTTTGTAGGCCTCTGCAGTTTTTCACCTTCTGCAGACTGGAGTCTGTGACTGTCTCACTGTTGCCAGAACAGGTTATTATCAATGCTGCTGGAAGAAGGCAAAACTTCCCACTGTCTACCTGACCCTTGAAGAATAGTTCAACCATCCTCGTTAGAATTAAGTCGCTGAGGAGGATGACCATCTTCTGCACCATGGCTGGCTGGAAGCAAGGAAACATTCCCAGGAAGTGCCAACAGGTACTGCCTTGTTCTCTCACCACTCCCTGGGCATCTGCCCCTGGGTTACTGCTGGAAGAAGATACATAATTTCACTGGCCTCAAACCCACACAGTTTGAGCTACACAAATGTTTTCTTTCCTCTGTTACAGTTTTCCTCAAAACTTATGTCTTCTTGAAACATAAGTCTATGTATTATGTCTTCTTACAGGCAATCCTTGCAAGCTGTCATCTCACATGCCCCTCTGTGTACCTGCGATGTCACATCGCTGGAGGACACTTCACATTTTCTTACTCTCGTGGTAAAAAATTTCCAATCTATTTATCTTCCTGTTTCCTTCCGTTGGCCACATACCTTTTCCATGTCCAATCTTCTACAGTAGAAATCAATTCACACGATTTCCTCAGTCTCTGTTGCTGGCATCAAACTGAGCTTTTAAAAACCTCTCCCAGCCCACCGCGGGGTACTCCCGGCAACCCCGCCGCCGCTCGCCCCCACCCCAACGCTCCGCTCCGCCGCCCCCCAGCACCCACATCCACTAATCCGCATTGAGCGTGCTGCCAAGGGGATGCCTGAAACCTGGCAAGTTTTACTCCTGTCTGCCCAAATTTCCAGTGATTTTACTTAAATGACTCATTTTGCTATTAAAACGGAGATGGGAACTCCTACTGTTCATTCCGAAGACGCCCTGAGGGGCGCAGCAGGCCCAGCCGCCCTGCTCCCACTCCCTCTGCCGCGACACCCAGCCACCGGCTGAGATCCCCGCTTTCCTCCAGCGAGCACGGCGACAAGGCCCGCCCCACGGGCACGGGCACGGAGCCGTCCGCCGCTGCCCTCCCCCGCCTCGCCCCCCGCCGCGCGCATGCGCACAGGCACCACCCTCCCAGCGAGCGGCGCAGCGAGCGGCTCGGCCCCGCCCTTCCTGCCTGGGAGGGAGGAGACGGGGGCGGTGGCGGTGGCCGGAGCCAGACGGGAAGATGGCGGACCTGGAGGAGCAGCTGTCCGATGAGGAGAAGGTAGGGGTGGGTGGGGGTGCTGCGTCGAGCCTGGTAGCCCTTTTGTCCCCCAACCCTGTGAGCCGGGAGGCCGCGGGGCGGGCTCGGCCCTCGCCCTGCGATTCGTATTTTTACCGTTGCCCAGCGGCTGGGCCTGTCAGTCGGGGGGCGGGAGGAGGGTCGGCGGGGAGGCCGGGGGGAGGGCTGGCCCGGCCGCCGCGCCGGCCCTGCCGCATCTCCCGCCGCTCCTTGTACGGTGCGGGCTCGGCGGGGGGCGGGGCCCTGGGCGCGGTGGAGGCGGCGGCCGCTCTGCCGGCTCCCCGCTGCCGCCGGGGCGGTGGGCACGGCCGCTGCGCGCCGCCGCCCCCGCCCGGTGTGCGGTGGGGGGACGGCGAGCGGGGGACGGTCGGGAGAGACAGAAAAGACGCTGAGGGACTCTCCCCTCCCATTCCCCACCTCCACTTCCCGTTTCCGAGGCCTCTTGGCCGTGCCAGCCGGGTGCTCCGGGGCACCGGCTCTGCCCTCGCCACAGAGGGGCTCTCTACCGCAGGGCCGGCCGTGGCCATCGCCTCCCCTTTCACCCCCTCAGGCTCCGGGAGGAGATGAGATACGGAGGTTCGGGAAAGGAGGGGGGGTGTGCGGATGAGGAAGGTTGTTTTACTTCCTATTAGGAGGCAGTAATTGGGGAAGTGTAAGGTCAAGGAGCAGAGGGTCTGTGTTAACAAGATGTACTTGTAATCTCTCTTTATGGCAGTTGGAAACTTCTTAGATTTAGGACAGATTTTTCCAGAAAAATCTCACAAGGAACAGGGTATCTTATAAGACCTCAGTTATCACTGCTCCTTGTCTTCCTCTGTTGGATCCAGCTTAATGGCAGCTGCCTGTTTCAGAGCTAGGGTGTGGCGTTTTGTGTACATGGTGCTGGTGCACTGCTCATGTCTTTATGTAATACACGATATTGTTCATTTTTGACTTTAAAAACGTAGGTTTTCATAGCTGTGGAAGCTGTGAGATGACAAATGTGGGAGACATAAATGATGTTTCAGACTTCTTTGAAGTTAGAAGGATGTATAAAATGTCTACATGGTTACAGTAAGGCAGATTTTTCTGTATGTTTGAGGGTAACAGGACCATGTTTCAGAACTAGAGATGCACTGATACGCTAAGACATGCATAGCACCAGGATTTCACTGTCTTTTCCCAAGAGGCTTTAAGACTGTGCCCTCCTCTACTTAACTCACGTGCAAATGCCACCTCTCTGTTGGTACAAAGTAGTAATGTAATCAAGAAGTTTATGTGGTAATCCATGATTCTTTTCACTCCTTACAGAAAATACAAGTAACTCTAATCCATTATGTTATTCCTAGAGGGTATGCTTGAAAAGACTTAGAATACAGGTTATCTTGGCATGGTTGAGGTTGGAAGGGACCTCTGGAGGTCATTTTGTCCAACCCCCCTGCTCAAGCAGGGTCATGGAGAGCAGGCTGCCCAGGAGTGTGTGCAGACAGCTTTTGGAAATCTCCAAGGATGGAGACTCCACAACCTCCCTGGGCAACCTGTGCCAGTGCTTGGTCACCCTTGCAATAAAAAAGTGTTTCCATATGCTCAGACGGATCCTCCCATGTTTCATTTTGTGTCCATTGCCTATTGTCCTGTGAGTAATAAAAGATGCAGTGACAGTTTTGTCTTGCCTCTGTATGATTTGAGAAGCACTGCCTGTGCTTTTGTGACTGATGGAGTTAGGTTCTGAACTCTCTTCTATCCATTAATTTAAGTTTTTCTTTTCTCCCCAAATGGGTGCAGACCTTCTAGAGACTTTTCCTGCCTTGGTATAAGTGAATAGAATCAGCACTCTTCCATTGTAAATTTAATTGATTCCTTTAGCTGCTTCAGTCCAATATAAAATTGTTTGTCCTATATGAGTGGAATTTTCCAAGCCTGGCAGTATATTTTATTGGCTAATAAAGCAAAGATGGGTAACACTGTAAACTGGGGAAAGCAGGCATATATTCATGCAGATCTTGTGATGTCTTAAGATTTAAATTCTGATACATTTGTTTGTGCTATCATTTTACAATAAAAATGTTATCTCAAATATTCAGTTTTACTGAGCTAAAAAAAGGCAGCTGGATAGCATTTGAAAAGCACACCCTTCTTACCCAGTTGGGACTGTAAATAAATGTAGGAATAGAGGCAGACAGACAAACAAACATTCATTTTCACAGGGAACAAATCACATTGTTCCTTTATATACTTTTCTCTCATAATAGGGAACTGATAGTATTGGCTGATGTAGGTGATGGTGGCGATACAGTTTTGTAGGCAATTTCAATAGAGACATAACTAGAACACTGGTCAAAACTGTTGAAATTCAAGGAGGGAAGAAGGTGAACAAAATAACAGAACTTTTCTGTACCAGACTCCTAATCATGCTGTAAAAGCATAAGTAAATAGGAGATCAAGTGATGTAGTGGTACGACAAGTTCTGAAAGGTCTTTCATTCACATCTTACTTTGTGTATAGGCAGTAGATTTAAGTGTTGCAAAGGTAGTAAGAAATTCCATTTGTAGTGGCTATACCTTCTTCCTGATGCTATCTAGTAGTCAGTTTAGGATGGCTGTATTTAGCTCTTATATAAATCACATTTAAACCTTGCAGCGTTTAGCGTAATTGAGAATACAGAAAGGTCATGAGTTGGAATAATGGCAAAACAGAGGTACAGTACAGGTAAAGAAGCTCTAAAACCAAGGAAGGAGTAGAGCCAGTTGCCAGAAAGAACATGATTTCAATATGCAAGATTGCATAACTGGTTTTGAACCCAGTCTTGTTCCTTAGATTCACATTTTAACATGAGATTTTTGAAGCCTTGATTATCTTTCAGTGATGATAGTGTGAAGATAAATTTGAAAAGGTTTGGTGTTTTTTTTTTTTAATCTGAAGTACTTGTAGTAAATACGGTGTGTAAGATTTGTGTACATCCAAAGGTCTGAAGTTGGGCCATTGCTAGTGAGTTACTGACTTTAGCATTCAATACCAAGGATTTTCCAGTGCTAAAAACAGCTTTTGTGAGACACAGTGTTTTGTAGTTACTTTATTCATGTAGGTCACTGAAAGATCAGAAGCTTTTAGATAGGTGGAATAACACAAGTTTGTTTGCTTCAGTCTGTAAATAAAAATGAGGTGTGAGATGTGGAAATCTTGAAGCTTTGAACTCTTAAGGGAGATAGCAATGGGAAGTCATCACTTCGTGTGCCCTTCCAGTGGGTAATGCATCCTCACTTGTTACAAGAGGATAACAAAACTTGTTTATGTATCCAGCATATTTGAAGTAGTTTTGTTAAAGTCTAGTAACCATTTTTCGCAGTTTAATTTTATTTCAGTTTCTGTGGAAATTGTTTTCCTACCTGTGGCTATGTCAAACTAATAAGCATATATAAAAATGTTTTTAATGAGCATATTAGTGTGAATGTAAAAGCTACAATTTATCTGCATGAATATAGGCAATGATTAATGGAAGGTACCGATTTTACTGTAAAAGTTGCATTTACTTATGTAAATATTCATTAACAAACAACAGTGCAAATGCAAAACAAGACTAAAACTATTTAAATCATAAAACTAGTGTTCTGCACTCCATTTTTGGTGACTCGAAGGGATATGTTTACTGTAGATTTTTTTTATTTTTTTTTTTAAATGTGAATCCTGTTCTCTACAAAGCACAGGAGTGTTATATAGCTGTGTTGATAACTAGATAAAACCTGAGAAAATCAGGATGCCTTCAGGGAGGAAAGGGGAGAATCCTCATGGGGAAGGATAACACATCAATTTTTTTAATGCAAAATTAGCTCTTGCATTCCTTAAAATGCTGAGCATATATATATGGGAATTGTCAAACATGATTTTAAAAAAAGGAACCACACCTCTTTCAGTGAAGTTATGCCTCAGTAGTTCTACTTGTTCTGGAAGGTGGGGTTTAACAGTAGGTCAGCTTGCTGTAGTTAGAGCAAAACTTCTCTTCTGATGAGGAAGTAGTCCCATTTGTGGGAGCCAGAATTGCTTCCAGGTATTTCCTGGTGCATTGGGTAATTTTGTAACTTCTTAAATTAGGTGTCAAAACCTACAAATCTGAGTAATAAAGGTGGATGTCTTACACCAACAAAACTCTGCAGTGTAGTTTTGTCAGATTGTTTAAGGAAAACTTGTTTTCTTTAGTCAGTGCTTTGAGATGATACGCCAGTAAAATGCATTCTCTCGTATTTAACTTTGTCTTTAAAATGTAGTACATTGACAGCAGATTGCACTTGCACCTACAAGCCCACCAATGTGAGAGGTTCAGGTGTTTCCTTAATGCAAACATAAACCTTGTTCCTGAAACTGCTTTGGAAGCATTAGCAGAAATTTTTGACAAAAACTTGTTACTTTTTAAAAATCTTTAAAGCAATACATGTGCTCTAAATCACTCATTTTGGAAGGATCTCAAATTCTGACCTTTAGAATTGCCCTGAATGAGACTTTGAGACCACAAATGATTAGTAGAACAATCTGTTGGAGTAGAAGCAGGATTTGAATAGCCTTTTCTGGGTATAATTGCACTATAAGGTAAACTTAAGGTGAAGTTTTGCAAGTGTCCTTAATGTTCTTTCTTTGTAGTTCATCAGTGTTCACTTGTTTTAAATATAAAAGTGCAGCTTTGCTAACTGTTTAGTGGGAGGACCTTGTGAGTTCTTTGGTTCTTGTTTATATTTAAACTCTGAATGGAACTGGAAATGCTGTCGCAGATTCCAATGAAAGGTTGAAAAACCTTTAATACTTAAATGTGAAATAACTCAGTTACTGTTAAAGCATGTTTTCTGTTTAATTTACTACATTGTCAAAGCTGTGAAAGTTATCATTTTTTCACAAGTGAAATGTGATAGAAGTTGTGTGGAGGGAATTGTTTTTACAAAGGTGAGGTTAAACTTGGTGGTTGCACTTTGATAACATTTTAAGGAAATTCTTGAATAAGAAAGTTGGGAGTGCTTCTCAGACTGACATGTAATTCTGGATATAGCAGTCCTTCCAAGATCAAGATTTTTATGTACATCCTGAGATATCATAGTGTGTTGTCTTGAGTTACGAATTTTTTTTTTTTTTTTTAAATGCATCACTACCCTTGAGATTGAAGGACAGACAGAAATTTTTAATCCCTTTGTTGGGAAATTACAGAAGTGTTCAACACTGTCTGAAAACAATATCATATACTGTAAAACTGCAAATAATAACTTCATTTATTTGTAGTCATACAGGCTGGAAGAAACTTCTGGAGGTAGCTCGAATGCTGCTTGGTCAAAGCGGGCCAGCTTGGGTCAGGTTGCTTAGGGACTTGCACTTTGAGTTTTGTCTGTCTCCAAGGATGGAGACTGCACAGGCTCCCTGGGTGGTGTGTTGCAATGTTTGACTACACCCATGGTCAGAAGCTTTTCCTAATACTTAATTGTTGCAACTTGTGTCCAGTACTGCTTGTCTTCTTGCTGTGCACTGGCATAGAAAGTTGTTAGGCAAAGCAGAATTGTCTGCATTTTTGACAAGTTAAAAAGAATTACCTGAAGCTGTTGTAATGAAACCTGTTACTCTAAATATAAGATCAGTGATTTCTAAAACTGCAGTTCATATATTTTGTTATTAGTAGTTTGAAGACATTAAGTACTTTTTATGGGTTATGACTTTTACCATGTCATGGAGTATTTATAACGCATTGACACCTCAGGACCATCAAAAGCTGCATTCTTGTTGCCTTTGTGCTCAGAGAACTCTTGAGGAAGCTTGCTATCCAGGAAACCTCATAGTTTAAGTAGATAAGAAAAACAAATTGGATCAGAAATAGAGAAGAGTAACAGAACAAATTATTGGCAAATCCAGTAATGAAACCAGAGCCAATAATTTGTGATATAACAGATAAGGTTTCGTTGCCCACCGAGTCGTCAACCTACAGTTCTGCTGTGAAATACCATCTTTGGTTGATTTCAATTTTCTCAGCCAAAGAGGCATAGGATAAGGATTTTAGCCACATTAATTAGCAAATCAGTGTATTTTTCTCAGGCAGCACTGTATATTCATTTCCAGTTTCTGAAAGTGGGGTGTAAAGGAGTTTGAACTGCTCATGCAGAAATGAAAGCAGATTTTTCAGCATAAGGAAATTACTTTTTTTATCCTTGAGTAAAAGGCTTCTGAACTGTAAAATATTTCAAATACTTTCTTAACTTGGCAGAAGGCATTAAAACTTTCAAACTGATAGGTAACTTCGAGAGAGAATTTGGATGGGGAGGTGTACAGTTGAGGTGGTGCCTTATTCTATGACTTTTAATAACAGCATTTTTCATAGAGCAAGCTCTGATATTGTTTGAATCCAGGCTTGATGTCCTTGGAGTATCTAATTATAAATAATGATCTTGGAGCAGTAGGAAGGATCACTTTAAAAATGTAAGCTTTGTGGTGGAAGACTGCTTTGCAAATGTGAACCAAGTGCTTTTTAGGTTATAGCAGATACCACTCTGTAAAGACAGCTGAAAAAGAGAGTTCTTGTTGCTGCACCTGAGGAGCATATGTGTCGAGCTAACAGAATGTCTTGATTCTGTATGTGGGAGATCATGCTATTGGTTTCTTTCATTGTGAAGTCTTAGCCATTTCTCACACCTTTTACTTCTCAAATAAATGACTTTACAAGGAAGTTTTGAGATTTTTTTAATGCTTATTATCTGTTGTTTATCTCATCCATAAGCAAAGTATGCAATTGCTCAGCTTCTAAAGGTTTTATGGGTAAGATTTACTCATGAATTTATATCAGACCAATGACTGCATTAGACCTTTGTCAAATCATATGACATTTCTATTTAGCAAAGGGAGTACTAGCCTCTAGCATGCTTCTCAAAACAATATTTTGATTCTTGGGTTGATTGCATATGTTGGGGCTTGACCCTACAATGAAATAGGAAGTACCAAAGAATGATACAGTTTGAGATACTGGTATTTTAAAGCACCCGATGTATAGTCTCCTGAGACTGGAACTTAATGCTACTTTATTGGACACACCTCCTATTCATCCTTTTTATTTTTTTTTTGTCTTTGCATTTTGTCTGAGAAAGCCCTTTGGAAATTACTGAAAGCAACTTTTGTCTAAGCTGTGAACCTGAAATGTTCGTAATATATTTCTTCTTTTCCTGGTTGCTTATGTTATGAGCTTTCAGGTACATACCTGGAAAAAGGACTACTGCATTAAAGATAAAAACTTGCGGTAAAGATGCTGCAGGAAGAATGTTCTGTATGACAAATTTGGGCCATGTAGTGCTATCAATAATTTTAGAATCTCTTTTGCATGTATGTGGTTTTCTCAACTCATTTGGTTTCCAGCCAACTACTGAGAAGACATAGGCTTTCAGAGAAATACAGATGTGGGGAAAAATAATATAATGTATTCTGTCTGTATTATAATTACAAGAATTTTTTTTCAGTTCAGAGCTTTTAGTAATTGATGGTGATAGCTGAAGCTAAAGTTTCAGGTTAATCTTGATCCTTTAACGTCTACAAACAAAACATACTTGTTTTACTAACTTGAGACCAGTACAGTTCTTTTAATACATTTCTGAATTAAAATATGGGAAATGCATGACATAAAAAGGTGTTCAATTAGATACAGTCAGGAGTAATAAAAGTAACTGCAAAATTACGTGGGGGAGACTTGTCTTCTCTTAATTTTCTTCTAGTTAGACCTGTGTATTACCCAAGTAACATACATTGCTTTCATAGTCCTCTTTGCTATCTGTACCTGATACAGTGACTTTCATAAATCCTGTTTTGGATTTGGTTTTTTAATCCTTCATCTTAATATGATGTGGTGTGTAAAACGATTTTAAGATTGAGACTTTTATATTTAGATATACTGCTGCTGAAAGGCCCTACAGTGAAACAATCAGCACCTTTCAAAATGGTTATTTTTGTGAAAATAAATCTCATTATCCAAGTCAGTTCTTCAGGTAGAAAGAATGCAGCTAGAATACCTCACACTGTGTAATATTTACTTTTTGCACCACTATTAAGTGCTGGTACTGTTAAATACTCTTAAATACTTGTGTGTTAAAAATAATTGAGGAAAACACGTGTTCTACAGATGCAATGCAGCTTCAGGCATTACTATGAAGGAAACGTCTGTTCAGTCAAAGCCATAGGCATGGAATGTGCCCCTCCTTTCCTGTGCCACAGAACCACATTTTTGCAGTGTTTTCTTCCTTAGCTCTCCCAGAAGCAGAAGTGAATTGAGTAGTGCAGTACATTTTTCAGTTGAGCTTGGTAGGAAAGCAGTTGCAAACACTACTATTTATATTCATTCCCTCTCTACCAGAGTCAGTGCCTTTGCTCCATGTTTGTGTGAGATGCAGCATGTTTTGGGATGCTTCTTCACTATTTGAAATTATACCCGTGGGTATGCGTGAGGTTTCATGAGATGCTGAGAAGACAGTTTGCTGCTGACACGGGGTAATCCCTTTCTCACTTGTATGTTCTCAGTGCTTGTCTGGCCGTTTGAAGGCTTATTCACCTCACTAAACTGTTAGCAGCAAGAAGCAATAATTTAAAGCTCTCTTGCTAAGTGATTTGGTCTCTATGTTCTTGACACCTTCTTAAGCTATTCTTTAGCTAGATCGATTTGCTTCTCCGGGCCCACATAAATAGATGAGCACTGGTGATAGGAGTTTATAAAAATGGATCACAGCGCTTGTTTGGGAGGAGGCAGGGAGGTTAGTTCTTTTGGTGGCAGCAGCAGCATGGTACTAGGTCAGTTATGCCACTTAGGAAACACCCCCAGCTCTTTTTAATTATTTTAAAAGTGGTATTGTAATTGAGGGTGTAACATCCTGGGAAGTATCTAACCTAAGAATTTAATGAGCAATAGGACCGAGTAATACCAAGTATCTACCTGTCTAAAGGAGAAGCCAGTTATCTTTTTTTAAAGACTGAAGGGTTTGCAAACTCAGATACTATGTTGATGTTTGCAATACTGATAGATTGTCAGGCATTGTATCTTGCAAGTGAGTGAACCTTAGACTGTATTCTTTGATGTGCTACATGTGTCAATGAAAAATTTTGACTGGTAGATGTCAGAGCAGTTTTGTTGTTCATTAGAAAGTAAAACTGCATATTGAAAAATAACGGCTCAGCTGAACTCAAAACACAAGTTTGAATCAAACTCAGAACTCAGTAAAACTAGGGAAGTGTTTTGTCCAGTATCACTGCAGGTAGTACAAACATGATCCCTGAATGACTTGCAAGTTATTGTGAGTGTGAATTACAGGGTCTTGAGACAACTGGAACTTACCTGGTTTGAATCAGCTTAACTGTGTTAATATTTCTGTAACTACGGGCTAATTGTGAGAAACCCCAGTAGCTACCTGTAAGCAGAGTTCAGTGGGTCAAGACAAAGCCATTTGCTTAGTCTTAGTTGTCTGCAGAAAGGCTCCCTGAACCAACAAGAACTACGGCAGGAGGCATGACTCTGGGAATAGGGCGCTCTGGATTCTTTACTGTTCCTAGAGCAGAACCAAAGAGCTCCCAAACGTGATCTCATCTACTTTTTTGCCAAACATAGGTCCCTCTGAGTGGGAGATTTGTTTTATAAGGAAGCAAGGGTGCTCTCAGGAATCCAGAGTATAAATGCATGATATACAATGCCTTGCTCTTGCTGTAACACTTTACATAATCACTGATAAAAGTAACTGTTGGAAACTCCTTTTTTTCCTGTGATTAGCAATACAGTTGTCTTTGAGTGGAAGTGTATTGTGGAGGTCTTCTGTTACTTCCCCACACCCCACTCTCCCACACCGCGCCCCCCACGTTTTCATGCAGTATTTAGGTGAAATATCTCCTTCACCATTTCATTTTTGTTGCTCTGAAGCAGTAATCTTGAACCTGGTATGAGCGTAGCGGAAGGGTGGGTCTCCATGCCACAACGAGTTCACAGCTGAACTTGAAATAAGTGATGTATAGAAAAGACTAAGGGCAAAGTATGTGGTTTCACAGCATCTTGCTTAGCAGCGCATTCTTCCTGCGCAGCGGTGGCTGTTGATTGAAGGAGTGAGCTGTCAGGGTGCCTGGCAAATTTCACATCAGTTAAAAGGGGGAAAAGAGAAAGGGGCGGGAGGGGGAGAGAGCTAACTTAAGTTTTAATGTCTCTAATATTGTTAGATGCACCCTAGGTGATAGTCAGTAATTAGCATATTTTAGCGGAGCCGACAGTGGCGCGGCGTTGCGGGAGCCACTGCACGTCTGCAAGCACACACTCATGACCATATATAGGCACAGACAGCACAGAAGGTCGGGCTTTTTCAGTTCCGATGTGCCAGGAACAGGAAGAGTGGTTTGGGGGCATCTGAAGTCACTGCATGTAACTTCTTTAAAATAAAACAAACTTCAGAATGTCTCAGACTGGAAAAGGCAGAGAAGTAGCATTTCTCTGTGTATCTGATGGGTGTCATGCCTTGAGATAAATTAGATTGTGAAATAAAGGCAGAAGTATGGAAACAAGACAGATCTAGCATAACAGACACCATTCTGTTCATTGCTACCTCTGTACTTGTGTGATCTGAAAACTGCAAATACTGTAGTAACTGAATGTAGGTATTTGTTGGTGGACCAGTTGTTTCAATCTCTAGCAGAATGAAGAATTAGGCATTACTATGCCTGATATCCATGCTTATCGCATACAATAAACCTGTCCTTTTCTCTTTTGCTAAGCTTCTCAGTCTGAATTTTTACCTTAATTGAAATAGTTTACTTTATAAAATCAAAAAGCTTGTAACTGATGAGTAGCATTTAGCTTCACTTGAATTGGGAAAGTAAATCTCACTAGCTTTTACCTACTGATATCAGACTTACATTTAAGTGAGTGTGTATGTGAAAATCAGATAAACAGAACACCTTCAGTGGGGCATACTTCCCTTCTAAATGTTTCAGAAGTCTTTTTTCTTTTTTTTTTTTGTAACTTCCTCTTAGCTTCTGTAGGATTTGTCCAAATTAATGCTCAAACCTGCATGAAGTCATGTTTCATTAAAACATATTTAGATTGGTTTTGTGCATTCAGGGAATTTAATATAGCAAATGTACAATTCCTTACACAGGCTTGGGGTAAAAGGTGTTTTCAAGACGTGTTTCTTGTGAACCACTGATGATCAGGTGTTCTGGATTAGTGAACTCTGAAGTTTATAGTTTCTTGCAAGCTGCTCTGCAGACATTTAACTGAAAACTGTCTGTAAATCCAATCTTGGAAACTACATCAATAAAATGCTGTCTTAAACTTTAGGTGGTGTTTTAGAAGTAACTAGAATAATAAGTGGAGAAACTTCAGGTGTTTTATCAATCTTGGCTTTTGAGTTTTGTAAAGGAATACTCAACTGTAAGCTAATCTTTTGTTACTTGCTGATACATGTATAAGGTTCTTGTACTGTGTGTGAAGGTGCAGTTCTCTTGAATGAAAAAGATTTTGTCATTTAGACTTCTAAAATATTATGTTGTTGCTGTTTGGACTTGTTCAAATCAGTTTTAACCAATTTTTTAAAATTCCCAATGTATTGAATAACCAGCATTGCTTTCAACTGTAATGCATCTGATCGATGTGTTTTCTTAAACAGTTTTCAGCAAAAAACTTTCTTTCTCAACTGGACTATATTGTGGTTGAGTTTTTTTGCCTGTCACTTCGTATTACAAGTAATGTGCCTCTTGCTATATGTGCATTTAAATTTTTTTATTTGCCCATGAACCCATGTCCATTTTATGTGGACTGTCCCTTTGTTTAAATTGTGCTTAAAGTGATAGATGAGCCAGTGGCTTTTTACTGCCAAAAGGTGGAGATCTTTGTCTCATCGAGGCTTATGAAAGTGTATTCTTTTATCCTTCAGTATCAGTCTGGTTTTGGAAAACAGAAGCCTCCTTTAGAGCACTTATTTCTGGAAGAGCTCAGTGGCAATAAACAAGCTGGAAGTGCTTTTCAGTTCTTATGTGTTAAGTGAGACTACTGGATTTAATTCTTTTATATGGGCTTCTTGTATATATGAGTTGGGGAAATATGGCTTTTTCAGATACACATGTCCACAGATAAGTTAATTTGGTTTAACTGCTGAAGAAAAGTGGATTAGTTTTAAATGGGCTTCACAAAGGCAGGTTAGCAAAATGCAGAGTGTCTTAGCTGACAGACTCAACTTCTGAGGGGCGCTTTAGTTTTGCCTCTGTAAGCATGAATATACTTTATACTTCTCAATGAGATGGTCAATGCGAGTTTGCATGATTGTGTTTATCTGTCCTATAGAAAGTGGTGTTATGCTGAATTATGCTTAAAAAAATTCTCATTGAGGAATTGAATTTACTAGTAAAATGTTCATTAAAAGTAATGTTGAGATTGGTCTGTCCTGAGGAAATGCTGTTACTGGTGAATACTTCTGAATAGATATTACTGATACTGTAGCTAATCTGACTAATAGTTCTTACTGATAGCGAAAAAAGAAGCAAAACCATTTTCACATTACCAAAACAGCTGAAAAAGAGGTATTATTCCAGTTTTAGTATAGACTTAATATCTCACAGATATTACCAGTTTAAAGGACATGGTCATTCAGAATGCAGTTTGGGCACGCAAGTTTTGCTTAATTGAGCTCATTTAGCTGTTGCCCAGCCCAAAACTGATGGACCTTTTATTTCAGAGCTCAGAATGTCTCTAGGTCTTGTTTCTCTGCTTGCCCAGAGCTAACCCGGCCTTGACAGGGGTGAGCAGTCCTGTTCACATTCTGAAGCCAAGGAACCAAGAAACAGTGTCCCTTAATCTAACTTGAGCTGGGAATCAGCCTGATAGCCATGCTGAAAGCACAAATAAATATACACTCTTAAGTGCGAGGCCTAAATTTCAGTCTGATCCCAGACCATTATTGGTCATTTGATAAAATGTCCTGGTAATAGAGCATTGGAGCCTCTCTTGGCCTTCTCCTTCATGAGTGCTTTAATAGTACTGTAGCTTAGCTGTATTTCGCATCCCCTATATTTCTTTGGATTGAGCATTGAGCTGTGTATACTGTACAGAGTGCCCAGACTTCAGCAGGAGAGGTATGGAGTATGTCTTCGCTGGGAAGAGTGTGCAGATTGATGGTTGGTGTAATCTCGCTAATGCAGATGAGTTTATGTTCCTTTGGGTCAAAGGAGACAATCCAAGTCATGCTTTCTTCTTATCTGGGCAAGTGCTTTAATAAGCTGCTATAGGAGATGCTCCTGCCTCTTTGTGTCTCTTTTGAGAAGAGTAAACCATGTGGCATTTATCTCAATGTAATGCAAGTTTATGTTCACATGGGAAGAGGAGCTCTGATTTAACTATTTGAGGCAGCAGATGAAGGTGTCTGCAATCCAAAAGGTACCATTCTGTTTGGGAAGTTGGGAAGTGACAACCTTTCCGTTTCCATTTGCAGCTCTGAGTGGCGATGTGCTGACTGTTAGCAGAAAGCTGCCTGGGCTAGTCATCTGGGATCTCATTGAGGACTGAACACTGCTAATGAGGCAGCTAAGCACTCTCTCAGGGCACTCTAAACTTGAACTACCTCTCCTGGAGACCATTGTCTGAAACTTGGTCCCTGTCAAGAACCAGGCTGGAGCACTGGCTGTATTGCTATGCTGGACTGTAAAAGCTATTTACAAGTCAGTTCAAGAGTTCTGTCATGCTCAGACAGTTCTTTTGTAGTTTCAGATATATATAAATGTGTAAATGTAAAGCATTCTTTGGTTGTTTTTAGGTATTTGTTAATGGAGTATGTGCTTCTCAAACATGATGATTTCAAACGGGAAGCTTGGAGTGCGGACACTGAATCTCCCAGTTCTTTGTTCCATAGAAACATAACTGAAGGTGTTGGAATGAGAACTGTGGTTCAGGTAGTATCCTGAATAGCGGCATCGTATCAAGGATGCAAGAGAGCTTTGAATGTGTCCTGTAAAGTGTAAAGGATAGGAACTTTTGTCAGGTTAAGTTAGGAAACCAGCATTTACTTATTTATTTTTATAATGGGTGCCCTTAACAGTTTAAGGGGGAAAGAAGCAGCAAGTCTGCTGAGTGACATTCTTCAAGTAAGGTAAGAGTTGAAAAGTTTTAAGGTTGCTTCACATCAAAAAAATATTTTTGTGTTCCTTTAGCAAGCACATGAGTCTGAAGCTGTGCAGTGAACCAGTTCAGGGAACCAGTTTGGAGAGAAAAAAAAAAAAGTAAAATAACTTTTCTAATTTTGCTGAGTTGTACAAGTGCTTGTGCCAGCAGGAGGGAGAAAGCCAGGGCAGGTGCACCTGCACTGCACTAGTGGAAGTACTGGCTTATGCTGTGTTTTGTCTGCAAGAAGTTATGGCTGAAGGCAATTGCTTAAGGACTTGCATTAAAGTTCTCAAGGTGTTTTTTTTTAAATTTTATCTGCTGATGACTGTGGTACTGAGGCTTTACAGGTAGATACAGGTGAAATTACATGCTTCAGTGTCTATGCAAGTGTTTTTAAACTTATGTAATCTATCGATTACTGTCTAGCTGTGGGCCTTTTGTAAAGTTTAGAACCATAGGATATGTAGTAAAAGTAGAGGAAAGGCTTTGAAGATCAAATGCATCTTCATCGTAGTTTTTGGCTCTCTTGGAATGTGTGACTCCCAGGCATCTATGGACTGAAAGTTGAAATACATTGTGAATATATTACTGATCTTATTTGTTAAATTAATCTTCTTTTTGTCAGTAATACAAAACATGAGTGACTCAATTTCTCTGTCTGCTTCCATCACATACAATCTCCTCTATTCTGTTTGAAGAGGTGGAACTTATTCTGTGTTTCTAACAGAGTAGTTTAAATAATGTGAACAAGTATATGAAACAGGAGTTGTACAGTTTCGTGTCATTAAAGCTATACAATGCATCATTGGTTTGAATAGGAATGAATACAAGTATATACAACCACATAATTGTTTTTGTATTTAAGGTGCGTATAGCGGCAAAATTCATAATTCATGCTCCTCCTGGGGAATTCAATGAAGTGTTCAATGGTGAGTATCTGTCTGCCCTGTCCTTTTATTTAAGGCATCTATATCCAAAATTGTACTGCTGATCACTCTCCTGAATTTCATGTAGCTTATATTTTAGCAGCTCACTTGCTGTAAGAGCTGGTTTTGTAGTTTGGCATAATAAGCTTTACAGTCACAAGACAGCTTGGAGTTTAAATGCAGAAGGAGGAAAGTACCACTTTTGTGATGTGGGAATGAGCTTTCTTTCTGTTTTTAATCAGTCATGAATTAACAGTTGCTAGGGTTTTAGCTTAGAAGACACATGTACTTTTTTTTTGCAGTCTTTGATAGACAATTAAATTTTTCAGCAGAAATTAAACTAGCTGAAATTAAAATGGTCTTCTTTTAAAGAAAGAATATCATTAAAAATACATAGCTTTGAGTATACAAAGGACTATTGCTTAATGCCAGTTGTGGAAGGAATATTAATCTTCTCCAAACATTTTTAACCCTTAAATTCTGGGCACACTTAATTTTTCTGAGTGTATTGGTAAACTGAAAGGAAAATTGAAATTAGCTTCTCTCAACTATTGTTGCCTGAACTTTACCTAAGATATTATTTTTCTTTAAAAATTGTTTGTCTTGCATCAAGATATGTGGGCATACATATCAGATGAGAAGGCATATGTTTTGTAGCTGTAGCTTACAAATATCTCTGATGCTATTTAAGTAAAGAAGTAAGTTTAGTATACTAAACTTTTAGTCAGTGTCAGACTGGAGAGAGGTTAAATTATATTAAAGAATATAATGTTTTCAGAAATACCTTATTCTTCAGTTAAACTGTGACTAGCTGATTATTATTTAAACTTAGGTTGTACTGCATTTGTGAAATGAACTGTTGGTGAGCAGCTCATTAACCCAGCTCCCTGAAGGTCAATACAATTTCTTATAGCAGTACTGCTATAAACTTTATTGTTGAGTTAGTTCATAGTTGCAACTACTAGCTCAGTAACAGATGCATGACCAGTGTTTAATGAGATTCAGACTGTCGTCTTAAAAAAAAAAAAAAAAAAGGCTTTAAGTTCCAATTCTGTAAATTGTGATTTTGTTTGGTTTGATGTGGGGTTTGAGTTTGAGGGGTGGTTTTTTTCATTTGGGGTGTTTTGTTGTCTTGTGTTTTGGTTTGGGCTTTGTTTTGGTTTTTAAAAGAAAACATACCTCAAATATATTCTGGTTTTTTGGTTTGTTTTTTTTTTTTACTTGCATGATACCTTGGGAATCTTTAGAACAACTTAAAATGTTATAGCGAGGCTAATGATCAGTTAGTAAATGATCAGTGCATTAAATTGTTATTAAAATAGTGCCTAGTAAAAAAGCCAGTAAGTCAAGTATATAAATAACAATTTACTGCATGGTAAATATGAAGTCATTCTGAGGAGAGTATTGACTTTATTCTATATTCATATGTTTCTTGTATGATGGTTGAAGAAATGGTATTGTGATATATTGTGCTCTGACTATTAAGTATCATTAAGGAACGAGAGCAAAAATGGTAAGGCTTAAAAAAAAGTGAGTACAACACATACCATATTAGTGTCATCAAAATACAGTAACCATTGCCATCAATATAGTGTGAGGGATTTGGTAGTTTACATCTTAAAAGTGAACTCATTTGAATCCTGTGCTGTTCTCGTTCAGAACTCCTCTAAAAACTTGTTTGACAGATTCCCAGAGCTGTCACACAGCCTGTAGAATATGGTTTATATATGCTTACCATATTGTGTTGGAAGGGATCCATTTCTGTACTACTCATTTTGTTCAATCAAAATTACAAAATATGAAGCAGTAAATTTCCTACCTAGTAATCTGTGTGAGTATGGGGTGGTTGGTGTTTGGTTTTTTTTTTTTGTACAGTCTGACATTTGTTATGTGACTGAAACAAGCTTCTGAGTTGACTGTTCTTTTATGCTGTAAATATCTCTTTTCAGATGTTCGGTTGCTGCTTAATAATGACAATCTTCTCAGGGAAGGAGCAGCCCAGTAAGTACCAGATGCCACATATTCAGTTGCATAAAAGCAAGATGTTTTTCAGTAAGACTTTCACTGTCTGTAAGTGGTTGGTTTAAAAAGATGTGTTCTTGGCAAGTAAAACCCTGCTATGTGTGGTGTGCATCTTTGATCAAGATTAAATTCTTGGCACAGGAGAGAGCTGTACTGTATCCTAATGATTAAAGCAACTGTTTTGGAAATGGGTGACCTGAATTGTAGAACTAGTCTCCACCTTTTTGAATTTCATTTTCTGTTTCTTGATAGATGTTATAGGCACTGAATCTGTAATATATCTGTAAGATACTGCCTCCTTAGACCCTACTTTTATGTCAAAACATTATGCCTGCTGTATTTTATGCCAAAATTAGTTTCATCTGTAAGAATGGAGATTTCTGGCTTAGTAGTTTGGATGACTGTGGAATTTAAACTTTATCTGTTCCTCCAGTTTCTATGGGTTACTGTAAAGCTTATGTGTTTGTCTATACTAGGTTACTTTTGAACATAAATCATTGTGTAATGGTAGCTGGAATCTGCAATATGAGCACTGAATGAACCAAGGTGACTTCAAGAATTTGGGCCTGCTAGATAATGAAGTATTGATATAATTTTTTTTGATGCATCATTGCCCAGATTATTAGCTATTATTAAAATCTCCTACAGCTACTAAGGAAAAAGATTGTGCTTGATGTAGGCTTTCGGTGTTTTTTTTTTTTTTGTAGTGCGTTTGCACAGTACAACTTGGACCAGTTTACTCCAGTAAAAATTGACGGTTACGATGAACAGGTATGAATACAATGAAATACTTGAAATGTTCCTTAAACTGTTAAACATGCTGTGGTATTGTATCTTGGCAAGAAAATGAAAAGAAATGCATCTTCCCTGCCAAAATGAGATTATGGCTCTCCAATAGTACCAGTTTGTAAGTTAATCATTTGCGGTATCTAAAGAGCTTGAAATCTCAGACTGTTGACCTAAATTCAGTCAGACCTGATTTGGGCCCTTAGAAACAATTTGCTCCATCTTTAGTAGTAGAAGACATGAATTTCTATATTGCATTGTTCGTTGCAGTAAGAGGGTGAGATTCCGGGTTTTTTTTCCGAGTCAGTGTGTCATGTCCTCTCTTGCTATATGCATATTTTGTTTAAAATATGAGGCTTTGGATATGAGTAAGCTCCAGTTAAATGTAGGATATAATTAGATTTAGCATGGTATTTTTTTCCTCTTTATTCAATAGCAAATGTTAACTAAAAATGTGTCATACAGGTTTTGATAACAGAACATGGTGATTTGGGAAATGGAAAATTTTTGGATCCCAAGAACAAGATTTCTTTTAAATTTGATCACTTAAGAAAGGAGGCTACTGATCCTAGACCCCATGAAGTTGAAAATGCCATAGAATCCTGGAGAAATTCAGTTGAAACAGCAATGAAAGCCTATGTGAAAGAACACTACCCAAATGGTGTCTGCACAGTAAGTACTACATCATATAACCACTGTAGCACTGTAGATAGAAATCTTTTAAAAAAAAGAAAAAAAAAGTAACTATTTGTAAACCAGGATGATAGGCAGTTTCAGCTGTAAAGAATTTAGTCCTGTTAAGGGTTCATACAGGGAAAAATGAAGGAAAGCTTCAGAAATGTAATATTTCAGCTATTGGATTACTAGTGGGTGGTTACTGCAGGTCATAGTGAAGACTTACCTCTCAGTTCTGAAGAATTTTTATTTAAATTTCCTAAAGCATTAAGAACTTCTGTAGACTACTGCAGGTTGATCCTGTTGGTCCTGGCTACCTGGCCGGTTACTTTAAAAAAAAAAAAAAAAATCCGTAAGAGATAAATGTCTGTCTTGGCTTGGTTTACTGACAAAACCGTCAGTAAAGCAAACAGTTTTGTCTCCATCACATCTCCTATATACCCAAGTGTTGTATTCTTACCACCAGAATCAGTGGGTTCTGATGACTTCCTAAAATAAAACCTCTCAGTCTGGACTAAAATAACATTCATTTGCTGTTAGGAGCCCTATGACTGTTTAAAGTTCAGCCAGCTGATCTAATGATAGCTGTCCCATACTTTGTATTAACCTGATGGAAAAATTAACGAGGGAAAAAAAAACCAATAACAGGTGTTGTGTTTAGCAAATTGAATTGAATCCCCAGGCAGTCAGATGAGTTCCAGCTTCTGTAAAGGAAAGCAAATTGTATGTTCATTGAGATCATTTTTAGTATTATTTGATTTCGGGGATAAAGCAGAACAGAGGACCAAGCCCACCCTTTTAATCACCTTTTCGCTACTCTGTAAAGGCTTAAATCATCATTTAGTTGTAGAATGACTGGTATCTGAAACCCACCTGGTAATATATATTGTCACAGCAGCCACTGCTATGGGCTTAAAATTCCTACAGTTGCAGAAAAATGAGTTTGCAGTATATAAAATTTCAGTTAAAATGCTTGACCTTCAGATTTCTTTTGCATTGTAATATACACTTCAATGTTTCATGTACTGAATATTATGTAAGAACCATAGTAGTTATACAATTAAATTTTACAGTTTATGTAACGATGATAGAACTAGCTATCTAAGCAGTTTGAGCAAGACAGATACTGAAACTTTAACTCTGGGATTTTTTGTTTTGTTTTTGGTTTTTTTTTCATCTCTAATCAAGGTGTATGGTAAAACAATTGATGGACAGCAGACCATTATTGCATGCATAGAGAGCCATCAGTTCCAAGCAAAAAATTTTTGGTAAGTTTCTGCATGGATACAAATACATTAAAATACAACAAATTGAATAAGTGCACTAGTGCCATTATACTGATAATCCTTAGTTCAGAGAAGGAGGTACATGTACATCTTGCATGTGACTTTTCTCCCTCCACCCCAAGTTTTTCTGGCAAAACTATGTAGAAATGTCTTCCTTTGTGGTAAGTAAAATCGCAGACTGCATGTCTGCATCTCCTTTGCAGAACTTTGGGAACTTCGTAAAATTCCTTATGACTCTTCCAGTTTATCACACTGGCACCAATACCTGTGCCTGTGTTCTCTAATACAGTTGCTTCTGCTTGTGTTGCTTCCTTTGTGACTGACAATAAAACCAGCTCCTTCTAGTTTGCATGTCTCGGAAAAAGAAGGTGACCAGAGATTAATTTACTGTAGGACTTGAATCATTAATTTTTGGGTGAGGGTAGATAAAGGTGATCTTGGATGAAATGAACTCCTACAAACTACAACTTGATTTTTTTTCTGTACTTGGCTGAAAGATGTTTTCCATGGTCTGGATAGCTCAGGAAACTGGCCAGAGTTGAGATAAATATCACAGTATAGAACTGGGTTAAGGAAGTGTCTCCTAAAGATAGCTAATATATGCAGTTGTCTGAAGAAATGTATATCATTATTAATTTATTTGCTATTTTGCATTTGCTTGAAATTATATTTAGTAATCCCACAGGTAACGAATGGAAGTGCAGAAGTCTTTGTTTTCTGATGCTGAAGGTGAATATTACATATGCATAGTAACTTCAGCATATGTCTGTATCAGTTAAATGATTTACCCAGTATACTGTTCCACAGATTTTAACTGAATTTGCACAGTTAATAAATAATTTCTCTTGATGACTTAAACATGACTAGTTAAGTCTGCATGTTTTGCATCAATATTAAAAGTAACTTAAAAAATACTGATTTTTTTTTTTTAGTTTGGAAGTGTGAATGAATTTTCATATTCCAAATAGTTATTTTAATATCATAGTCTTTAAAGAAGAGGAACAGATATGCAACAACCATTTATAGATGGAGAAAATGTTCCTTTAAAGTTTTCTTTATTAAAGTTATGGTCAGACATCTATGGGTAAATATTGACCATGTTTCTAAGAGTTTTACAGGGGGATAGTCAGACTCTAATTCTCATTCTTAGCAAGTTTTAATAAATGCATATTGGTTTGGGGGATTTGAGGATGGAGGAATGGATTTAAAGTTTACCAGGCTCCTCAGTTGTATGTTTGGATATCCAGCCCAAGCCACAGCCAGTATTAATTCTCAAGGGGTCCCATCTTTTTAGCAACCTGCTGTGAAAGCAAGTTTGGATGATAGAAAACCGATACATGCCAAAGAAAAGTGTTCTATGGATTTCTGAAATAACGATCAACATAGTAGGATAGGTGGTTTATTAAAGAACCGGAAAGAACAGGAAGGACAGTTAATATATTGCAAAACATCCTAAGTCAGCAGAGGTAAATAAAGTAATGACACTTTGTTTTTAACTTAGAGTATTTCCCACAGAAGGATCCTTCTGAACTTGAACTATTTTTATTTGAGTAGCATCTTAAGTACAAACAAGATATCCCAGAGTGGAAATATTGTAGTCGTCTTAACTTCAAGGACCACAAAGTGACTAAGAAGCAAACAAATCTGTTAGCTAGTTATTGAATTCCATGCATCTAAAAACTAATGTTGTGCCTAATATAGTTCAGCACGTAAGCTTTCTTATAACTAATGGGTCTGTCTGTAAGGCTACCGGTTATATTAGTGTTCACTGAGTTGGGTGACCCTTTCAGTTTTCTTAGAGATGCCAACAAGCTTCTGAGTTGCCTTAGTCTGAATTTTCAGTGATAATCTATAATTTGGATATTGTCTGAAATAATAACCAGTGTTGGTTGGATACTAAAAACTAATTGAGTTAGTTTTTAGTATCTAAGATACGTCAATATAGATCCATTAGTAGCTGTTAATCTTGAAGTCTCACTCTCTCTCCCCTTGTTAAATGCACTGGCATCTACACCTAATATTAGTAGAATTGGAACTCATAGTATCAACTTTCCTTCTTTAAGAGCAAACAAAGGAGGAATCAAGAGACAGTTGCAGTGCATTCTTAATATAGCTCTAATTTACTAACCTTCTAATCCACTAACCTCATAACTAAATGAGAAAATGTCTAGTCTGCAGGAAAGAACTCAGGTGAAACTACAATCATCCCATACTGTTTTCCAGATGTTTGAAATGCCCTTTAAGCAATTTGGCAAGGATATTGAATTTGTGGAAGGAAATAGTTATCCTGGAACAGAAATGCTAGAAGAGCTGAAAGACCTAGTTACAGTTCAGCATAGCAGAAAGTCTTGCTACTTCAGTGTTTCTTCCATTCAAGATTTTCATAGGCTGATGTGAAATGTGACTTTGGCTGATCCAGCAAGTTGTCTGGGTCCCAGAAACAAAATATTGACTATATATGCCTAATTAATAATAAAGGAGGGAGAGAACACTGAAGGCTTTAGGCATTTTCAGAAGTTAAATCCTATTGTTAAAAGGTCTTTACTAATAAATCTCCTTGGTCCCCATCCAAAACTGAGGTTAAGTATTTTAGGAAACTGTTCTCTTCTCAACTGATTACAGGGCTGAATCTTTAGGGAAAGATTTTGTGCATGTGTAGTTAAATAGCATATTTCATTCTCTGTTTTCCTTTGACTATTAGTTGTAGGGGGGGGGGGAGTTCTTAACCAGTGGGGTGACATCTGATTTCTGTTTTATTTTTTTAAAGGAATGGCCGTTGGAGGTCAGAATGGAAGTTTACAATCACCCCTTCAACCACTCAAGTGGCTGGCATCTTGAAAATTCAGGTATGCTTATTTCAAACTGTGTCCTGATCACTAAAGTCTCTGGTTATTATCAAGGGAGACTCAGGCCAGTGTATTAAATATTCTTAGAGAATCTGGGGACCCAGTAAGCAATGCAGAGATGCCCATTCAGTTAAGTGTTAGAGACCTAATTATTTACCTATTCCTTGCAAATGCAAAATATGTGTTTAATGTAATGATTTGGAAGACTTCAGAAGATGTATTCACCTCAGCTAGGCATATATACCTCTTTGATTTCCTGTTTCTTGAATTTGCAGTGGCACAAGCCTTTAGTGAGGGTAGGCCCTTTCTGAAGTAGAACTTCTTTCTTTTCAACTGATAATAGCAGTTGTTTTTCATGTTACCCACTCTATTGTTCAGAAAGGTGGGAATCTTTGGTTTCAGTCATTCCACCATCTGAAATGTTTGAATTCAGGTCTCCTTCATTCAGAATTTGCCCTTCCTGTTGGCTTTAGGGCATTTGGAAAGGAGATACTGTCCAAGCAGGAATGCAGAAATCTTGAGACCAAAGGAAGTCTGACTGTCATGTGGTAGACAGGGGTACTTGACTTCTTAGATTGGTTCTCTGGAATGTGTACACGTATTTTGCAGGAGTTTATTAAAACAGTTCTGGGATCAGGGACTAGAATCTTAGTGCAGTCTGGCTTTTAGCGTAGTGCTTTGTTATCTTTTTACAAGACATAGGGTCAAGTTACCTTTTTCTGTGCCCCTGTGAGTTTTGCACTTTCTTACTGTTCAGTGACTTGACTTCAGAAGGAAGATGGAATTAAATGTTTTTCTAGCCATAGCCTCAGGCTAGGATGTTATTTTAGGATGTGATAGCTGCGTTCAGATCCACCCAAGCAGGGGGGCTGAATGTGATTTCCCATTCTGGGGGAAATTCTGTAACTGGAATGATAGTCAAAATGTGGAGAGCCATTATTATCTTGTCAGATCAAGACTGTCATGGTAAGCATGTAAAGTAACTTCCAGTCTTCTCAAGACTTTGGGATGGTCTAAGAAAACTGTCACTTAAATCCAGCAGCAAAACAGGCATTTTCTCCACAGCATGTACTTTTGGTTAAATATCTTAAGAGATTTTCCAGAACAAGTAGGCAGGTCTCTACCTAATTCTGTGAAAGGTTAGCCTAGAAAACAGCCTGGTTTAGTCAGGTTCTAAACGGCATCTCGATTTGGGTACCAGCTGATTTTGTCTTTTATTACTATCTCTCATAATTAATCAAGTC